>NC_069701.1:37330375-37633406 GCF_023699985.2 Odocoileus virginianus
CCTGCGGAAGGTGGCTGCGATGAACGGGAGAAAGGAGGAAGGGGAAAGGCTGACCAAGGAGGTAGGCAGGTCTGGTGCAAGTTAGGGGAGCACTGGTTTCAGTCTTGCTGGCAACCTCAAGATGTGCTAGGATTTGGTGACTTTCCAGGACTCATCATCCAGGTGAACAGGCTGAGAATAAGCAGAGCGGGAAGAGCTCCAGTGGGGCAAAGATGTTTAACCACTGAATGGCACTGTAATCTGGGGTACATCATTTCACTTCTTTGTTCATCAGTCTATCCATCCATGGGATGGGGAAATAACCCATTCACATTTAGCCAAAAATTCAATAAAATAAAATAAAAATCTTAAGATGACATTTCAAATGATCAATAATAAAAGTACCATTTACTATGCATACCATTTATGATAAGATAGCTACCATTTATTATAAATAAATACATTTATTGAGCCAATTGTTCAGTACGGTGCTAAGGGCTTTAAGTACACAATCTCATTTAATGCCTCACTTTTTTTTGTTGTTGGCTGCTCTGCGCAGCTTGCAGGATCTCAGTTCCCCAACTGGAGATTGAACTGGGGCCATGGCAGTGAAAGCGCCAAATCCTAATCACTGAACCACCAAGGGATTTCCTAATGTCCCACTTTTAAAGATGAGGAATCTGATGTTTGGATTACCAAGTCACCCAACCCTTTGGATCCAGAGCGAACAGACAGGGAAAGAATAACTTAGGCAATCTGCTTAAGAAAACACAACAGGAAGTGGCAGAACCCCTGGGAACCCAACTTCTTAACCACTGGCTGAGACTCTCTCAGAGCTGATGCCAGGAGTGGGGCCTGAGGGTGCCCCTGGTTATTTCAGCCTAATCAGTGGGCAGCCCAGGAGTCTTGGGACTTGGGTTGGAGCCTCTGCTTCACCTCAAAGCCCTGGAACTAGCCTGGGGAGGTGACAAGGGTCAACCATCCTGCCAGGGCTCTCGACCTTGGCCCTCCCCTGGGAATAGGATCGCAGATCCCACCCTTCCCCTGATCAGACTTTCCTTGCCCAGGTGGTGAGCTCCTACATCCAGAGTGAGTTTGCAACTGGTCGCCCCTCCAGCTCAGTCTTGGACCTCTTCCGAACCCCAGCCATCCGTAAAGTCACGTGCTGTCTCATGGTGGTCTGGTAGGTATTGGACTCCCATCCAGGACTTTGACCCAAGGCCAGGACATGCCAGTGTCCCCACTGACAAACTCTTAAATACTTAATGCAATGCGCAGAAGGGTCTTGTGAAGTCAGTCCTGTTCCCCACGCTTTCTCCCATGTCTTCTGAGCACCAGGGTCCTCTGGGATGGACCCTGCTGGTAGCTGAGACCTGGTCTTGCATAAGATATCCCTGCTGACCTAGGGAACCCACATCTGGGGATGGGTCTCACCCAGCTGGGGACACGACTGAAAGCAGCCAGGCAACTTGAATATACCTAGTAGCATCCTGATATGCCTCCAGGGGATTCTGGGAAGTTCCTCACTCTGGAAAAACACTTGCATCCCTGTGCCCTGCAAATGTGGGATTTTCCCCTGCACTGAGCCTTCAGAGGGTTTCTGCCCCAAAAGTGTTGCCTGTGAGGCCGTTCCGGGCCTGCGCAGCCAGAGAGCTCCTCAGGACCCAGGTTCTGGGAATACTTTCAGCTAGGGAGCTCACGTTCTCATAGGCCACTCCTTATATTCTCCACTTTCTAATCCCCAGTTGAGCAAATGCGTTATTGAGCAAAGGATATGAATGGAAAACAGTTAGTTTTTGACTGGGTGTCCCTCAACCCTCTCAACAGTCACTTTAGTTTTCATAGACTGTATTAGTTTCATCTTGCTACGTAACAAATGACCATAACTTAACAGCTGAAAAAATACCATTTTTTTTCATTAATTGAGTTTCTTTAATGAAATATTAAAGATACAGAAGTACATTTGAAGTCTTAAGAAATACCCAGGTTCAATAAACTAACAATGTCTTTTAAGCAACAATTTCCCCCTTTTTAAAATTTATTCATTTTTTAATTGAAGGATAATTGCCTTACAGAATTTTGTTGTTTTCTGTCAAACATCAACATGAATCAGCCACGGGTATACATATGTCCTCTCTCTCTTGAACTGCCCTCAAAACAACACCATTTGTTTAAAGTTTAGTTTGCTGAACTATAGTTGGTTTACAGTGATTTACAAGGTTGTGTTCGTTTCTACTGTATAGCAAAGTGACAGTTATATTACATATATATGCATTCTTTTTCATATTCTCTTCTCTTATGGTTTATCACAAGGTACTGAATATAGTTCCCTGTGCTATACAGTAGGACTTTGTTGTTTATCCATCCTATGTGTAATAGTTTGGACCTGCTAATCCCAAACTCCCAATCCAGCCTCCCCCTCTTCTCTTCCCCATGGCAACCGCAAGTCTGTTCTCTACGTCTGTGAGTCTGTTTCTATTTCAAAGATAAGTTCCTTTGTGTCATAATTTAGATTCCACACAATACCCATTTATGAGCTTATAGCTGTGTAGGTCAGAAGTCCAGGCATAATATGGTTGAGTTCTCTCTTCAGGATTTTCTGACAAGGCTAAAATGAAGATGGTGGGCAGGCTGCATGGGAAGAATTCACTTTCAGATTCATTCAAACTGTTGGCTGCATTCAGTTCTTTGTTGTTGTTGTGGGACTGACAAGTTCATTTCTCCACAGGCTGTTAGCCAAGGGCCACTCTCAGATCACTGAAGCCGTTTATATTCCTTGCCATACGGCCACCTCCATCTCAATGGAGAATTTTCATCACAGCAAATCCTTCTCACGTTTCGAGTCTCTGGCTTCCCCACCTTTGACCTCTAAATCCAGAATTAAAGGATTTCTATGACCAGGTCAGGTTCACCCAGAAAAATCTGTCATTTTTTCCTCTCTCTTTTTTAAAATTGAAGTATATACCTGATTTACAATGCTGTGTTAGTTTCAGATATACAGTAAAATGATTCAGTTATACATTATCTTTTTTTTTCAGATTCTTTCCCCTTATAGTTTATTTAAAAATATTGAGTATAGTTCCCTGTGCTGTACAGTAGGTCTTTGTTGGTTATCTATTTTGTATATAGTAGATATGTATGTTAATCTCAAATTCCTCCACTTTTCCCTATAAAAACTGTGAGTTTGTTTTCTATGTCTGTGGGTCTTTCTGTTTTGTATATAAACTAATTTGCATCATTTGTTAGATATCACATATAAGTGATATCAAATGATATTTATCTTCTCTGTCTTACTTCACTTGATGTGATAAACTCTAGGTCCTTCCATGTTACTGCAAATGGCATTATTTAATTCTTTTTTATGGCTGAGTAATATTCCACTGTATAAATACACCACATCTCCTTTATTTTATTTTAAAAATTTTATTTACTCATTCTATTATTTTGATCTTGGCTGCACTGAGTCTTCATGGCTGCAGGGGCTTTCTCCAGTTTCGGAGAGCTGGGGCTGCTCTCTAGTTGCGGTGCACAGCTTCTCACTGCCGTGGCTTTTCTTGTTGTGGAGTACAGGCTCTAGGACACGTGGGCTTTAGTATGTAGCACACAGGCTTAGTTGCTCCACGGCATGTGGAATCTTCCTGGACCAGGGATGGAACCCACGTCCCCTGCACTGGCAGGTGGATTCCTAACCCCTGCACCACCAGGGATGTCCTACCACTTCTTTATCCATTCATCTGTCCATGGACATTTAGGTTGCTTCCATGTCTTGGCTATTGTCAATAATGCCCACAAGAATGACTATCACCTTTTCCTGAAGTCTGTTCTCCTTTCTTTCATCTTCACTGACTCACACAGCTGGGGCTAACCGGGAGGGATGGCAGGAGTTTCTCAGTAAGTGGTTTGGGGGCTGATGCTGGGCCCTGGTAGGAGAGAGCCCACTGCCACTTTCTGTTTTTCCACTTCCCCTCTCCCTTCACTCCTGGGTCTGTGCCAGCACGTCCAAACAGAGAAACAAGACCTATGCGGGTGGGTCATGAGGGCCCATCTCAAGCCCCTTCCTCAGGGACATTTTATTTTGTTTCACTTCCAGAAAGTGTCATAAAATACACATAACATAAACTTTAGTATCTTAACCATTTTTGGGGGCCATGTCACATGGCATGTGGGATCTTAGTTTCCAAGGACCAAACCTGTGCCGCCTGCAGTGGAAGTGCAGAATCTATACCACTGGACCACCAGGGAAGTCTCAGCATCCTAACCATTTGTAACTGTGCGGTTCAGAAGTATTGAGTACCTACATTATTGTACCACTATCAGCAGAACTCTTTTCATCTTTCAACGCTGAAACTCTGTACTTATTAAACAATATCTCCTCCATTCCTGCTCCCCCCAGCCTCTGGCAACCTGCATTCTACCCTCCATGTCTGTGAACTTGACTACTCTAGGGGCCTCCCGTAAGTGGAATCATACTATATTTATCTTTTTATGAGTGGCTTATCTCGCTTAGTAAAATGTCCTCAAGGTCCATTGGTGTTGTAGCATGGTCAGGATTTCTGCCTTTTTCGGGCTGAGTCATTGTGTGTGTAGACCACTTGTTGTTGATGGACCCCTGGCTTGCTTCCACATTTTGGCTGTTGTGAATGAAGCTGCTATGAACATGGATGTACAAGTAACTCTTTGAGACATTGTCTCAGGGACCTTGTAAGTTTCTGTGGAGACCCCAAGTGTTGGAACTCCAGGCCAGTGCAGTCAGTTTGGCTGTGAACTCCGAGATCGTAGCTCCCCGGCCAGGGATTGGCCTACCGGGGCATAGCAGTGAAAGAGCCGAGTCTTAATCACTGGACCACCAGGGATGTCCCTCCCTCCAATTCTTTTTTTTTTAAGAATAGCAGAAATGTTTTACTAAAACATAAGATTTACAGAAGTTTCCATACAAGCCATACAAAATGGTCACAAGCTTTTTCTTGAACCTCCCTCTAATTCTTGATGTCCTGTCCAGATCAGCTGCTGAAGCCTGAAGACAGAGGGGCTAAAACGGTGCTGACTGGACTCAGGGTGGCTGGAAAGGGATGTGGATGGAGGGGCGTGGGCTCCAAGGCCAAAATCAGAGGCTTAGGAGACCGGGAGGGAGTGTCCTGCCAAGCCGGAGGATTTTCACTCCCTAAGAGAGGAGTCCTATGTTGTTCATCCTTGGGTGCCCTCCTCAGATCCAGGACAGTGAGCTCTGGGGTGAAGCAGACCGTTCTGCCTCCTCTCCCAGGTTCTCCAACTCCCTGGCTTACTACGGCCTGGCCATGGACCTGCAGAAGTTTGGGCTCAGCATGTACCTGGTACAGGTGCTATTCGGCGTCATAGACATCCCAGCCATGCTGGTGGCCACCACCACCATGATTTACGTGGGCCGCCGGGCCACAGTGGCCTCCTTCCTCATCCTGGCCGGGCTCATGGTGATCTCGAACATGTTTGTGCCGGAAGGTGAGCCGCCTGCTTCTGCCTTTGGGATTGAGGGTTTGAGGGGCAACAGACACTGTGCAGGAACAAGGCTGAGGGATATGCCTCTGGATCTGGAAAGAAAGTGACTATAGACTACTGGAGTTTTTAATAAGCACTAGGACCTAGTGATAGTACCACAGTGGAGAATCTACAAAGGACCTGAGTCTTTGCCCTCAGAACATTTACTGTCTTGCCAGAGAGATTAGAATGATGGATAAGAACACCAGGGCTTCCCTGGTGACTCAGATGGTAAAGAATCTGCTTGCAACGCATGAGACCTGGGTTCAATCCCTGGGTTGGGAAGATCCACTGGAGAGTGGAAGGCTACCCACTCCAGTATTCTTGCCTGGAGAATTCCACGGAGAGAGGAGCCTCGTGGCTATAGTCCGTGGAGTCGCAAAGAGTTGGACACAACTGAGCGACTAACACTGTCACTTTTCACTTCACTAAGAATAGCTAGAGAGGCAGAGGGCTGGCTGGCATGTCCACCTGGAGCCTGGCTAGGCAGTATCTTGAGGGTCTGAACTTCTGCCGACTGGCCCTGAAACAGTGGTTTACAAAGCTGGCTGCAATCATCTCCAGTCTGGAGACCTTTGAAAACTCCCAAAGCCCATGGGCTCCAGGCCAAGGCAACCAGTCTCAAAGAGAGGGACCCAAACCTCAGTATTTAGTCCAGTGATCACAGCAAGAAGCCAGGCTTGCATATCAGAGACCCGAGCAAAGCCAAGGTCAAAACCCCAGTTCTGCCACCACAGCCTTGGGCAGGTTGTTTGACTTCTCTGTGCTTCAGTTCCTCCCCTGAAGAATAGATGGGTGTGTGGGTTAGTCTCTCAGTCATATCTGACTCTTTGTGACCCCATGGACTGTAGTCCACCAGGCTCCTTAGTTGGGATTCTCCAGGCAAGAATACTGGAGTGGGTTGCCATTCTCTAGTCCAGGGGAGATCTTCCAGTCCAGGGACTGAACCGAGGTCTCCTAAATTGCAGGCAAATTGTTTATTGTTTGAGCCACCAGGAAATGGTAGAATAGATAGATTATTACTATTGAAATTTTGACTTATTTTCTTCCAATCTTTTTTCCTATTCATAGATTTTATACTCGACATAATTGAGATAAATATATACATGATACTACAATAGGATTGTATATGTATATACTATACATAGTTATCTATATAAAACATATCTCTTTTCACTATTTGTTGTAACACAAATCTGCTTTTCCACATTCATGCAAATGTTTCATGACCATAATTTTTTATACTATTTGGTATTTAACCTTATTGGTGTTTTCCAACTCTAGCTGCACATCAGACCCCCCTGGGGGGGTCTTTTAAAAATATCCAAACTTGAACCAGCCCCAAGAGGCTTTGATGTAATGGAGATGGAGCCAGGCCCAGGTGTGGGTGTTTTATAAAATCTCCTCTCCTGATTCCAGTGTGCAGAGGGAGTTGCCCCCAAATCCAGAGGACGTGTCATAATTTCTTTGACCGTCACCCTGATGTTGGGCTTGTCACTGGAATTTTGCTGTTTATAACCAGCTGCGTGACGAATAAAGACGGCAGCAGCAAACTTTCAATGACACTGAGCACTTTGCGCTCACCACGTCACGTCAACCTTCTGACAAGCCTGTGAAGCAGGTGCGGGTATTTTCCTCATTTTCCAGATGAGGCCAGGGAGACTCAGAGAGGTTGAGACCCAGTGGCCAGGTCACCCAGCTGAGTCAGAGCTGGGGTTGGAACCCAGGCCTCAGTCTGCAGCTTGTCCTGCCTCCCCAGAAGGACTGGTGACAGAAGGCAGGAAGGAGGCAGAGGGCAGAGAAGGGCAGTGTGCAGACTTCTGGGTCCCAGGAGGTAGAAAACCCCCATCCTCCCCTCCATGTTCTGCACCCCCAGCCTCTACCCCGGGGCTCTGCCTCCTTTCTCCGTCTGCAAGCTCTGAGCCTCATCCACCCTCCTCCCCAGGAGTCCCTCCCCCTCCAGCCCCACTCTGCTGTGCCTCGCTGCTCCCCTTATGGGCTCTGGGCTCTCCCTGCAACACTGTCCCCCTGTTCCCCAGATATGCAGAGCCTGCGCACGGCCCAGGCGGCACTGGGCAAAGGCTGCCTGGCCAGCTCCTTCATCTGCGTGTACCTGTTCACGGGAGAGCTGTACCCTACGGAGATCAGGTGGGGGCCTGGGGGCAGGTGAGGGGGTACGCAAGGGTGCTGGCCCCGAACTGGGAGGTTCTCACTCCAGGCTGATGCCTGCTGGGTTTGCTGAAGCAGGACCCGATCTCCGTCCTGCTCCGCCCCCAACACCCTGGACCGGCGCGCCCGGCCCTCCGGGCGTCCAGGCCACAGCCGCTAACCCGGGCTCACTGCTCCGACAGGCAGATGGGGATGGGCTTCGCCTCGGTCAACGCCCGGCTCGGGGGCCTGGCGGCGCCGCTACTCACCATGCTCGGGGAGTTCAGCGCCGTCCTGCCGCCCGTGGGCTTCGGGGCCCCCCCGATCCTGGCCGGGCTGGCCGTCTGCTTCCTGGCTGAGACCCGCGACGTGCCCCTGGTGGAGACCATCGAGGCGATGGAGAGGAGGTGAGGGGCCTCTGGGCACAGTCGGGGTGGGCGGCGGAGTCCTCCACGTGCCGCTAACACGTGGTCTGGTGGGGACAACAGAGCCCTAGAGACCAGCGTCCTGCCCGCCTCCATCGTTCCACAGCGAACGGTCAAACGGAAATAAGAAAAACCTATAGATCAGGAAAAATAGGACGAGTTGAAGCGAAATGTGGCAGGGCAGTGGGGTGATGTTTAGCCGGAGGAAGAGGTGCCCCAGTTTGAAGCAGAGACCGGCCCACGTGGTTGTCCGGCGGCTGTCCCTTTTGTCTCTAAGCTTCCTGGCAGCGGAAACGGAAACCCTCATTGATGACCCTTTTCAGAGAGGACGAGGAACACCAGTTCCTTAGAGAAAAGGAAGATTTTCTCAGCAGCTAGCACTGGAAGACGTGTCTCTAACACATCTTCTCAGAGAGGTCACTGTGTGAGCTGGCAGGGGTGTCCTTGACGATGTTTCTAAAACAAGAGCCGGAGGGGACTCCTGTGGCTTCTTGAGGCATTTCTCACCAACAAGGGCTCTGTGATGAGCCTTAGTTTTAGGGTGCCAGGAGACCTCTCTGGGTCCAGCTTGACGCCACAGCTGAACCATCTGGGCCCAGAGGCCTGTGTGCATGTGAACTGTGTTTGCATCCCTTTAAAATAACCCCCCATGGAACTTTCAGGAGGTCCAGTGGTTAGAACTCTGCACTTCCACTGCAGGGAGCACAGGTTCAATCCCTGGTTGGGGAACTAAGATCCTACAAGCCTCGCGGGATCCATCACCAAAACCAGAAACATCCCATCTCTACCCTGAGCTGTGGACAAAGTCTGGACTCACATAAATCAAGGATGTAGACCATGGCAAGTCCTGTCCATTCTACCTCCAAAATATATTTTGAATCTGTCCATCTCTCTCCACTTTCCTGGCCACCATCATCTTTCATCTGGACAATCAAAAAAACTTCAGATCTTCCCCTGCCCCTCTCCTCTTTCCTCTCTACACAGGCGCTGGTGTGAAGAACTTATCCTGTAAGTAGAATCACAGCATTTCTCTCCTCATAACCCTTCCTTGGCTCTTTTTTCATTGAGGGTAAAAATTGAAACCTTACAAAACTCTCAGGACCTGGTTCCAGCCCACCCTCCCATGGTTGACCCCCGCCCACCACCCAGGGGTCCCTAGGTGGAATGCTCTTCCTTCTGCTCTTAGCCCCTACTCATCCCACAGAACAGATGTAGGTCCAGGTGTCCCAGGGGCTGGTAAGTATTTGTTAATGACCCAGTCCGGAGTCTGTTCACACGTGCTCTGAGATGTTGCCTGAGAGCCCCAGGTACTTGGAAGAGAAACTGGAGAGTAGTGTCCTTCCCTAATTTGAGAGAGAGAACCACTGCAATGGTCTGGCCTGGGCATTTTTAAAATCAGATGTTGCTTGCCCTGGCTATAGAAAAATCTGAGTAATGCTAAAGGAAATTCTGGTTTTAGGTAATAGGCTTTCCTTTGACCTTGCCAGGAACAATTAATTAGGAAACTACAGTATGTTGTTACTGGCTATGAACCAACTGAATTTGGGGCACCATTTGCCCCAAATAATCTTGATTTTATAGCAACTGACAACAAGCGATTCTTTTTCACAACGATGTGCTGTTTGGGTCTGATCTAGCTGGTGCTGTCAGAGGTCCCCTCCTCCCAGAGGTGAGGAAGAGCTTGTGATGGCCATAGTACAAGAAGTTCTCTTAAGCATGACAAAGTAGCTCCGTATTTTGTATTGCTTTTGTTGTTTATTTTTAAAGTTGTATATCAGTTCAGTTCAGTCACTCAGTCATGTTTGACTCTTTGAGACCCCATGAACCACAGCACGCCAGGCCTACCTGTCCATCACCAACTCCCAGAGTCCACCCAAAGCCATGTCCATTGAGTTGGTGATGCCATCCAACCATCTCATCCTCTGTCGTTCCCTTCTCCTCCTGCCCTCAATCTTTCCCAGCATCAGGGTCTTTTCCAATGAGTCAACTCTTCACATCAGGTGGCCAAAGTATGAGAGTTTCAGCTTCAACATCAGTCCTTCCAATGAACTCCCAGGACTGATTTCCTTTAGGATAGACTGGTTGGATCTCCTTACAGTCCAAGGGACTCTCAAGAGTCTTCTCCAACACCACAGTCCAAAGCATCAATTCTTCGGTGCTCAGCTTTCTTTATAGTCCAACTCTCACATCCATACATGACCACTGGAAAAACCGTAGCCTTGACTAGACAGAACTTTGTTGACAAAGTAATGTCTCTGCTTTCTAATCTGCTGTCTAGGTTTGTCATAACTTTCCTTCCAAAGAGTAAGAGTCTTTTAATTTCATGGCTGCAATCACCATCTGCAGTGATTTTGGAACCCAGAAAAATAAAGTCTGCCACTGTTTCCACTGTTTCTCCATCTATTTGCCATGAAGTGATGGGACCGGATGCCATGATCTTAGTTTTCTGAATGTTGAGCTTTAAGCCAACTTTTTCACTCTCCTCTTTCACTTTATCAAGAGGCTCTTTAGTTCTTCTTCACTTTCTGCCATCAGGGTAGTGTCATCTGCATATCTGAGGTTATTGATATTTCTCCCGGCAATCTTGATTGTTGTTTATAGTTGTATATATATATGTGTGTGTGTGTGTGTACACACATGCTTGTGTGATTTAGAACAATCTCAAACAGAAGTGCTAGTGTTGGACAAAGAACTTTTTTTTCTGAACCATACAAAGAATGTTGTTGAAATCTCTTTCAAGTACATTCATGTGTAACTTTTCCAAGGTATTCTCCTGCATGAGCACAATACAGCCACCACAGTGAGAAAGTTAATGTTGCTATGTGACTACCATTTCACCCTCAGACCTCATTCAAGTCCACCCCAACCACGACCTATTGAGCAGGAGGGTCGGGTTCAGAATCACAGTGGCATTTAGTTGTCGCATCTCTTTCAGGCTGGAGTAGGTCCTTTGCTCTGACTTCCACTACTCCAGCAATTACACAGGATTTTATAATTGGAAGCACTAATAAGACTCCACAAAGCAAGCTTATTTAAGGTAGTCAGAATATAAAGGATACAATATGGCAGGAGGAAGAAAATATGGGTTAATATCTGAAAGGGCCAGAGCACCTGCCAGGGTCCTCAGAGCCCCCAGGATGCCATTCATTCCCACATCACAAGCCATCAGGATGTGGGTCTTGATCTCAGGGAGGCCAAACACAAACTTAATGAAGGGTCTTTTCCATTCCATTGGTCATAGCCCAAACCAGCCTGTGTAATCTGGTAAGCCAGATGCAGACCACAAATCTATAATTTTCAATCAACAGTGTAGACAGGCTGGTAAGAGGCTGCCTCCAAGAGGAGATTTAGACTTGACCAGCATATTATAAATTATAGAAGCTAGTACCTGGTCTTCTTCAGTGACCAGTCCAACAAGTTCTGGACAAGTTCTTGAATGTTCTTATCCAACCAACATGAGATGGCAACATCTGGACTTGTTCTGCTTTGTTGGGGAAGGGGAGGCAAGAGACAGCCTTTCTGGATGAGACAGTCAAGTGGAGTTTCAGACATTTAGACAATAAGAATTCAGAACTTCTCAGCCCCTCTCGTTTTTCTGTTTCTAATCTCATCAGATACTTATGAATGTCTGTCACAGGCCTAGGATGTTAAAGATTAAGATGAAAAGAAAATGCCTGTTTCTAAGGTTCAAGTTGCTCATCCTCAAGATCCTTCATTCATCACGAGACCAGATACTGTTTCTGAGAGTATCTGAATGCCTGGTGTGGTCCAGGGCTCAGCCCCAGCTGGGTCTGTGCCCTAGTTTGTTGGAGCAACATAGCAAAGGAGCAGTTGACTAATCCTGTTTTAAAAAAAAAAAAAAAAAGGCCATTTTATGTAAGAATAGAACATTCACAAAGAAGGAAATGCCAGTAGGAAGTAAATAGAGAAAAAATATCCACCTCGGTCATAATCAGAGAAATGCAATTAAAACCATATGATGTCCTGTTTTAAATATCCACTAAGGAAACATTTTCAATGCAGGAGATGTACAGGTAGCAAGGAGGAAACTCCTGCAACCTTTCTGGAAGGTTCTTTGGCATTACTACCATGAGTTGGAAAATTTTTCACAAGCTTCTAGGCAGCAATGACATTTCCAAGACTCTGCCCTAAAAAAATTAGCTGAAATGTGGACAAAGTTTATTTACAAGGATATTCATCATCATGTTTAATGTATCAGAAAAAAATGTCAACTCTCCAAATATCCAGCAATTTAAATAAACTATGATACACTGTGCATTAGTTAAATGTTATGTTGATGAGGAGTTTTTAATGGCATGGGGAATGTTTACAATATGCTGTTAAACAGTGTGTTATAATTAGGATATTTCCCTAGTTATGTCAAGAAATAGAGGCTCGAAAGAGAAAAAAAGTATATTAAAATGATGACAGTGGTTGTCTCAAAGTATAAGTGATATTTTATTTTTTTTCCTGGCTGCTTTATATTTAGCATTTTTTTCCCAAATTATCTGCATTGAGCAGGTTTTCTTTGGTAATCAAAAAGATGAGTCACACAATGAAAAAAATTGTAAGAATCCAATTAGGCCATTTCCCAGACACAGGGCAGTCCCTCTTGGGGCCTAGAAGTAAGCTGAAGCTCCCCTAAGCTTGTGAGGTGTCAGGAAAACTGGAAGAGAGGTAGCCTGGCCTGAGAAAGTGCCAAAGGTCCAACCAGTGACCTTCCATGGAGCTCTTCCCACTGGTGAGGGGCATGGAGAGGTGAGGGGTGGAGAGAAAGGTTCAGCCTTTCAGCAGAGGTCTGGTTTCCACCAAGGCCGAGGGCCAGGCTCTTGGTCAACTAGGACCTCCTGCTGCCTTCCCACCCATGGTGAGCACCAGCTGAATGGCTGACCCAAGCATGTTTTTAATGCTTATCTTGAGAGCATGGAGTCCTAATCACTGTGTGTGTGTATATATATATATATATATATATATATATATATATTTCAGATACTTATATATATATTTTATACTATATTTCAGATACTTAAAAAAAGAAGACCATTCATAATTCCCAGGTGGTCCAGTGGTTAGTACTCCACGCTTTCACTGCTGTGCTCTGGGTTCAATCCCCGGTCAGGGAACTAAGATTCTGCAAGCTGCGAGGCACAGCCAAAAAAAAAAGACTATGGATTACATGACGAGGCTGCCTCTGGTCGTCTTTGCTCATTTTATGAGTTTAAAAAATAACACTGAGCAAGCCTGCCCATTGCAGCAGTTGAATGTGGAGAATGTCTGCTGGGTTTTTAGGAATCATCTTTGAAAGGGAAGAGGATGCTATTAGACAGAACTGGAGAGAACCACCGCTCAGTCCCCACCGCAGGCACTTAGCAGACAAAACCAACAAGCTTCTGTCCCTCGATGACCCTAAGGGACAGAAGTCGGAAAAATGAGGCTTAAATGGCAGAAAAGAGAGATGCAGAACAGTAAAACGAGAAGAAAAATGTTCCTTTGTGATTATGTTAGGGCATGATCACACACACAC
The DNA here is from genome assembly GCF_023699985.2 of Odocoileus virginianus. Taxonomy (NCBI): domain Eukaryota; kingdom Metazoa; phylum Chordata; class Mammalia; order Artiodactyla; family Cervidae; genus Odocoileus; species Odocoileus virginianus. Next base: position 37,343,963 of record NC_069701.1, read on the forward strand.
AAAGGCTTAAACCATTGAACTAAAAGATCAGAAATAGAATAGGTAAGGATTAAAAATAAAAAAAAAAAACACTGATGAAATGTTTTGAACATGGAATAAGTTCTAAAAATGGAACCAGCTAAAACTGGACAGGAGAATCTGGCAAGCTATATGAGTGATTAAGACCAGAAGATAAGAAAAACTAAGTAGAAAAACAAACAGTTCTTAGTCTGTGCAAGAGGAGGATGAAATAAACACAAGGAGGTCAGAGCACAATCATATCAAAGACTGGAGGGGCAAATAGGAAACAGCAGAGCTGGATGTGGTCAGGGACCGGCAGCCCTCCGGCTACTGGGAGGCTATCGCAGTGACCTCCCTCCCCTCGTCCTCCCCTGATTCCTCCCTCCCTGCCTCCTGAGCGACTGACCTCTCCCTGGACCGGGGCCCAGTTCCGGAGTCTCACTGGTGCCCCTGGTCCACAGGCAAGCCCGGCCGCCCAGCAGCAGAAAGTGGGCTGAGCCTGGTGCCCTGTTCACCAGCTCTGTGACCTGGGGTATGCGTCTGGCCTCAGGGCCTCATCCCAAGGTTCTGACTTTGCATCCTTTCCAAGTCTGGCTGATACCAGCCAGGCCAGCCCCTGGCAGCTGTGGACCTCAGGAGAGAGCGAGGGAGTGGACGGGTGGTGGGAGGGCACCCGCTGAGGCTCCTCACAGGGACGAGAGGACAGGTCACCTTCTTTGGGGACTTTGGGACAGCGGAGATAACACCTCCTGTGCGTGGAACAAATATACCCTTGACCACAACGCTCACAACGCCTGCCCCTCATCACCTCCTTTTTATGTCCTTTGTCTTTTCATTTCAACAGAGTCAAGGAACGCCTGTCCAGGAAGGATGCAGAAGAGAAGGGTGAAGAAGTTTCTCTTCAGCAGCTGGGAGCCTCGCCCCTCAAGGAAACCATCTAAGCTGCCAGCAGCCTGGCACTTGCTGGCAGCGCCCCAGCCAGTGTCCAGCTTCCTCCCGTTTCTCCAGGCGCTGATGGGGGCAAGACTGGCTGAGGACGAGGGCCGCTCTGCAGACCCATGAGAGAGAGCTACCCTGACTGCAAGGCTGAGGCTGCCAGAGAAAACCGGTCAGCAGCAGCCCGGTGGCTTTGTGAATGTGGAGAAAAGAGAAACGGTGCCCAGGGATCAAAGAAGGCACGGTCTTCCTTTCCAGTCCCTGAATCTGCCCCTTAAAAACCTCTCTGTTCATCCTTGTCCCACATGGAAATGCCATGTCTTTGTAGGGTTAAGGTGATATTTCTGCCCCCCACCCCCACCCCGGTTGTCCCTGGAGCAGCCCCTGCCTGCTGGGTTCCAGGAACTTCAGGACTCATTTGGCATTAACTCTTTCCTGCCTCATATGATTAAAGCGCTTCCCCGGTGTGTGACTTGTATCTTCCCCTGGCAAATGTCTCCCCAGCAATGGGCCTCAGAGACAGTACAGTCTCAACACACAGTTGATGAGTAAATGATACAGCCAGACTCGGACAATGGATAGAGACCTCCACCCATTACTGGCATTCCTAGCAACTCCACTTTGCAGAAATGGGATGTGGTTTGGTTCCCCAGGAGTCAGGCAGAAGATCAAGTCCCTGGTATGACACAGCACCCCTCGGAGCTCAGATCCAATATTAAATATATTTTGAAAGATTAGAGACAAGTTGGAGAAGGCAATGTCAGCCCATCCCAGTGTTCTAGCCTGGAGAATCACATGGACAGAGGAGCCTGGCAGGCTGCAGTCCATAGCGTCAGAAAGAGTTGGACATGACTGAAGTGACTTAGCAGCAGAAATAAGTACAACACAAATTCAAATGCCTTTCCTGATACATTGCATTATTTTTATTAGTAAAAAAAAGAAGTAAATACTAAGACATTATAATGTTTTCAAGGGGTATTTCCATGGAGTATTGGAACAAATATAGAGGTATAGAAATAACCTGTTTCTCTCTCTTCTTTTAAATGATTTTTGCCACTGTTTTTTGAAGTTATAGCAAACTGTAGGTGGCATTCTGGGGGGCTCTGAAGAGCTCTGGTCCTTTATGTATCAGCACAGAAAGAATTCAGTGAGAGGCAAAGTGATAGATAAGAAGTGATTTGTTAGAACAGGATGATTTTGAGGTTTACGAGTAGGCGGGGGAGAGGATGCCGCCCTGAGAACTTAGAGGGCTACAGTTTTATAGTCAAAAGAAGAGTAGGGAGGGGGAGAAGACCATCTTTGTCTTTCTTGAGTAGACGTCATGCTTCCAACATCAGCTTCTCCTCCAGGTTGAACAGGAGAGTTTGTTGTTGTTTCTACATGGTCAAGTCAGGACTGTAGAAATTATTTCAGGTCTCTGTACAGTGAGTACTTTCCTATAAATTATCATTTTTTATGTGTACAGAGAGTATGTCCTAGGGATCATTAACTTACTGAGTTCACTGGGCAGGACGTGAGTCTCACGCTACCATTGTTTTAGTGTTTTGGAGTATATTTCTTGTTTCTGCTACGTCGTTTTGTTGCTAAGCAAGCCTGCTTGGTTTTGTGGTTAAGCAAACTTGCTTTCTTGTGTAATCATTAACTTAGAGGGGCCTCCCATGTTTTTTTTTTTAATTACAATCCCCTAGTGGGATTAACTATTTCATCACCTACCTTGTCCCTTACTCTCTCCTTAGGAATATGACAGTATGGCAAGTTTGAAAAACAGAGTGAAGCAATCAACCATGATCTCCACCCCACTCCACTCACCCTCATAATCAGTCACCTGTTGCTGCTTTGCACATCATCGCGAAACCTGGTGGCTTAAACAAATGATGAATGTTTATTATTCCTGATGGTTTCTGTGAGTCAGGAATTCAAGAAGGATTCAGCTGGGTGCCTCTAACTCAGGAATTTCATGAGGTTTAGTTCAGTTCAGTTGCTCAGTCGTGTCTGACTCTTTGCGACCCCATGAATCGCAGCACACCAGGGCCTCCCTGTCCATCTCCAACTCCCGGAGTTTACTCAAACTCATGTCTATCGAGTCAGTGATGCCATCCAGCCATCTCATCCTCTGTCGTTCCCTTCTCCTCCTGCCCCCAATCCCTCCCAGCATCAGGGTCTTTTCCAATGAGTCAACTCTTCACATGAGGTGGCCAAAGTACTGGAGTTTCAGTTTCAGCATCAATCCTTCCAATGAACACCCAGGACTGATCTTTAGGATGGACTGGTTGGAGCTCCTTGCAGTCCAAGGGACTCTCTCAAGAGTCTTCTCCAACACCACAGGTCAAAAGCATCAATTTTTCAGTACTCAGCTTTCTTCACAGTCCAACTCTCACATCCATACATGACCACTGGAAAAACCATAGCCTTGACCAGATGGACCTTTGTTGGCAAAGTAATGTCTCTGCTTTTTAATATGCTATCTAGGTTGGTCATAAGTTTCCTTCCAAGGAGTAAATGTCTTTTAATTTCATGGCTGCAATCACCATCTGCACTGATTTTGGGAGCCCCCCAAAATAAAGTCTGACACTGTTTCCACTGTTTCCCCATCTATTTGCCATGAAATGATGGGACCAGATGCCATGATCTTAGTTTTCTGAATGTTAAGCTTTAAGCCAACTTTTTCACTCTCCTCTTTCACTTTCATGAAGAGGCTTTTTAGTTCCTCTTCACTTTCTGCCATCAGGGTTGTGTCATCTGCATATCTGAGGTTATTGATATTTCTTCTGGCAATCTTGATTCCAGCCTGTGCTTCTTCCAGCCCAGCGTTTGTCATGATGTACTCTGCATATAAGTTAAATAAGCAGGGTGACAATGTAACTGGCATTGGAGGATCCATTTCCAAGGTCATTCACCCACATAGCTGGCAAGTTGGAGCTGGCTGTTGGCGGGAGGCTTCAGTTCCTCTCCCCGAAGGCCTCCACTGGACTGTTGAAGCATTCCCATAATATGGCGACTGGCTTCCTTCATAAGAAGTGATCCAGAATGAATCCAGAATGAATGCCCTTTGTGACCTTAGCCTCAGAAAGCACACACTTCTGCTACATTCTGCTAATCACTCAAGTTAGCCCTGACTCATGCCAGATGAATCTACCTGTGGCCTTGGATATCAGGAGGTGAAGATTTGGGGAGGAGGTCTTGGAGGTTGGCTGCCCCACTCTCCTCCAACACTCTTGGCTGTGGTTTTGGCAGGGTATTCCCTCCCCAGACTTCACCTACCACCTTAAAGCCTTCAGACAGTTATAAAAATATTATTCAGACATTTTTATCATTTTATCTGTGTGTGTGCACGAAGTCGCTTCAGTCGTGTCTGACTCTTTACAACCTCATGGACTGTAGCCCACCAGGCTCCTCTGTCCATGGGATTCTCCAGGCAAGAATCCTGGAATGGGTTGCCAAGCCCTCCTCCAGGGGATCTTCCCGACCCAGGATTCAAACCCACATTTCTCAAGTCTCCTGCATTGGCAGTCAGGTTCTTTACTGCTAGTGCCACCCGGGGAGCAATTCACATGTAAAAATTCAAACTTGAGAGAAAAGTTCTGGAAAAAACGTGAAATTTTCTTCCCTGTGCTCTGTCGGTTCCCGTGCTCTCTTCACAGTTAGAGGTAAATTCTTTCAGAATGTTTCTTCTTCTTGTGATCTTGGGCAAGTCACTTGACTACTGTGATTCTCAGTTTCCTCAGCTGTAAATTGAGGGGAGATAAGGCCTACCCAACAGAGTTGTCTTAAAGATTAAATGACATCATATATACAAATAACCTTACCTGGCACCTATCAAACGTTCAGTTAATACCTCTCCTGGCTAAAAGTGAAGGAGTCAGTAACTTGACTGACTGACTGACTGACTGATGGCAGAGCTGTGATTTGAACCTAGGTCTGCATTTCCATTATTCTGGTCATCTGATGTGAACAGCCGACTCACTGGAAAAGTCCCTGATGCTGGCAAAGATTGGGGACAGAAGGAAAAGAGGGCATCAGAGAATGCTGGCTGGATGGCGTCACCAATGCAATGGCCATGAACTTGGGCAAACTTCGGGAGATGGTGATGGACAGGGAGGCCTGGTGTACTGCGGTCCATGGGTCTCAAAGATTCAGACACAATCGAGCAATGGAACAACAACTGCATTTCCATAAAACCATTCATTTCCCATTATTTCAAGTACCTATCTGTCCAGTGCTATCAGTTACTAAGTGTGTGAACTTGAGCAAGGCATTTAACATCTTAAAGCTAAGCTTCCTTCATCTGTAAGATGGGGACAACACTCTGTATAAAGGGAAACTGGTTTAGTGAGCAAATAACTCAGCTCTGCAGATGTATGACAGGTGTGCACAGGTATGACCAGAGCTAGAGGCACTTGTCTACTAAGATTCTTCTAGTCTTTAGCAACAGAAACTGACTCTGGCTAAACTGAATCCCAGGGGATGTTTTTCTGGACAGCTGTTGGGTGAATTGATAGACTGGAAGAAAAAGTGAAAGGATCCAAACAGCCCCAGGGCTGCTCAACAAGAGTGCCCCAGCCTTAGTAGACAACCAGGGCCCTGTGGGTGATGGTGTAGCTCTGAGCACCTTCTGTCTCTGATTCCTCACTTAAATTTTCAAATCTTTGGACGGCGTCTGACTTGCTTTGCTTGGTTCTGGTGCATCCTGAACACAAGGATCAAAAAGCTTCAACCAGAATGGGGCGGGAAATGAATGAGAGACCTGAATCTTGATGGAGAAGTTGGCATTAGCCTGGTGGGGAGTGGCAAGGCAGGTGGGGGGTGGAAGGGAGTGGGGAATAGTCCCAGGAAGAAGAAAGGACATAAGTAGAGACAAAGAAGTAAAGACAGTGTGAGGCATATTGGAAAATGCAAGGTAGAATCCTGTGGCTAGATGAGCTCAGAGCAAAGGTAACAAAGCCCCCCACTTTCAGGTGGGAAAATCCAGTCCTTGTGGTTCAAAAGAGGCTGGCTCGGTGGCCAGCCTGACCAATCAGAACACGCCATTTCTTTCTTTCTTTTTTTTCATTTATTTTTATTAGTTGGAGACTAATTACTTTACAATATTGTAGTGGTTTTTGTCATACATTGACATGAATCAGCCATGGATTTACATGTATTCCCCATCCCGATTCCCCCTCCCACCTCCCTCTCCACCCGATTCCTCTTAGCACCAAGGTTTGGTGCAGGGAGGCCATGTGACCCAAGGAGGGCCAATAAGATTCACTTTATGAAATCCCGACTAGGGTTTGGAGGAAGATATCCTCTGGATCCTGACCCAGGGGGTCTTCAGCAAGAGATCCATGTCCTGGGTGGCAGGCTCTGGAGGCAATCTGCCTGGTTCCAGCTCCTTTACTAACTGTGAAACGTTGGGGGAGCTGCCTAGCCTCTCTCATCTTGGTATTCTTCTCTATGAAATGAGAGAAATAAGCACGGCCTACCCAATAGGACAGCCAAATAGAAGATAGACCCGGAACAGGTAGGGCAGTGTTCCCCAGCCCATGTCAACCGCACACACACAAAAGTCAGGGTGAGAATGAAACCAACCAGAACAAAGCAAAGCCAAGAGCATAAATTATTTTGAGTCATGCTTCTGTCATTTCATAGGTCCTGACTGATATACTGGAGTATCAGCTGGGATTGAAAAAAAAATGGGAGAGGTGAGGGAAGGTCGCACTTGCTAAACAACTGGCTTTTTCTCCAGATGGCAGCAGAAAGTCAGAGAAGAGTGTGAAGAAAAATATAATCTCTTAAGGAAGTATCAAGGGAAAATATCAAGGAAATGACCTCTGTTGACATTTTAAAAGCAGAAGTTGTACATGTAGAAATATAAACACAGAAAAGCACAAAATGAAAAAAAAAATTATTTCCTCTGTCTGTCTCTCTCCCCAAAGGTAAGTATCGTTCATAGTTCCTTATGGTTTTTTTCAGTCAAGGGTTTCAAGTAAGTGACGAGCACAAATGTGAATTTTAGGAAAACCTCTCTGGCAGCAGTGGGGAGGGTCAGATGTGTCAGGGTTGGAAGAAAAGGCAGCAAGAGAAGGGGATGAACTGGTGGCTGGCCCTCCTCTCTCCCCCGCCTCTACCCTGGCTAACGCCTTCTCACGCAGCAGGTTCCGGGTGGATATCATTCCCTCAGGAAGCATCCCTACCCTTTGCCAGGATCCCCTCCAGACTGGACCGCATGCTCTTAGAATAGAACCATAGCCCCTTGCACATTTTATCATCTCATTTGTCCTTCTTGTTTAGTGTCTGCCTTTTCTGCTAGACTGTGAACTCTGTGAGGGCAAGCCCCATGACTGCCTTCCCCTAACATCTGGCGATCACTAATCTGCTTTCCTTTCATTAAATTTATTTATTTTTAATTGAAGGATAATTGCTTTACAGTATTGTGTTGATTTCTTCCAAACACCAACATGAATCAGCCACAGGTTTACCCATGTCCCCTCCCACTGGAACATGCCTCCCACCTCCCTCCCATCCCACCCCTCTAGGTACTGATCTACTTTTCTATCTCTATAGATTTGTCTTAAGTACCAATCATAAAGAACCATGAATGGTACTTACCTTTCGAGAGAGAGATGGACAAGGGAATCATATAAAACCTGTCACTGCGTCTAATTTCTTTCACTTAGTATAATGCTTCCAAGGGTTATCCCTATAGTAGCATGTATCCGTGCATCATTCCTTTTTATGATCAAATAATATACCATTGCATGGATAAACCACACTTTGTTTCGCCATTCATCAACTAATGGTCATTTGAGTTGTTTCCACTTTGGCAATATTGTGAATAGTGTGGCTTCAAATATTCATATACAAGTATTTGTTTGAATACCTGTGTTCACTTCTTTTGGTTAAATACCCAGGAAAGGAATTTATGGATAATCAGGTAATTTTTTGAGGACCTGCACAGTGGCTGTGCCATTTTCCATTTGCCCCATAAAGCAGAGAATTCCAGTTTATTCACACCCTTGCCAGTACTTCTTTTCCATGTTTTATTACAGTTATCCTAGCAGGTGTCAAATGGTATCTCAGTGCAGTTTTGACTTGCATTTTCTTAACGACTGATCTGTTGAGCATCTGTTGCAATCCTTTGACTAATTAATTTTCAGAGTTCTGAAAAAGTTGATTTCAACATCTTTTGCCAGTGTTCACATGTTTTTATGGGGGAGAAGACTTTGGAGGTAGTTACTCCACTGGAAGGACCACTGTCTTTGCTAACTCTTGATGGATGACATTGACAAAACTTTACCATCATAATCATGTTGCATGGTTGTTTCTACAATAGAGTCTACCAGCACAATTGGAAAAGGACTTTAAAAAGCTTTAGATCTCATCAGCTCACAAATCCTACAATTCTTACATCTTAGTCAATGTTCCATATCTGTCTCCTTGTCAATACAAGGCTCTTCTATCTGGTTCCCCGTTCTGTGATTTGTCTGCCTAAAACATTTAATAGAACCACTTTTTGACATTATTTGAGTCTTTGCAAATATTTTAAAGTTGTTTGGGGTTACATTGTTCTGAATCCAGACTCCAGATTTAGTCTGCATTGTCCAATGCAGTTGCTATTGGGTCCCTGTGGCTACTGAGATTGAAAAGGATTAAAATTAAATAAAATTTAAATGTAGTTCTTGGGTTTCACTAGCCACATTCCAAGTGTTCAGTAGCCACATGTGGCTAGTGGCTACTGTACCAGGAGGCACAGATCTAGAAATTTTCCACCATGGCCCTGCTCTAGATACATCCTCTCCAGCTGTCTCAGGATCATCACTGCTGGGATATTGAAGGGGTGCTGGGCATAGAGGCTTCTTCATTTACAAGAAGGCAGCTCTTTTAATGAGTCCTGATTACCTTTAATGATAAGGTGACGGATACACATGACTTTCCTGGGTGATTTCCAACTATTTCTAGACAAGTTTCCAGAGTAGTTCTGTGCAAGACAGGATGACTGTGCAAAACACCAAAAAAACACCCAAACTTAAATAATGCTACCATTGTTATCTCTTTCAGGCAGCTTTCCGTCAGCTCCCAGGTGCCAAGACCACTTCTCGCTTTAGCAAGCACTCACCCAAGGGCAACCCAAGGTCAGCTGTCATATAAGCCTAGCCCCAACCCAGCCCTTTCTGGAGAGAGAACCCAGCCAGGTGTCCTGGTTCCCTGGCCATGTCTGCTCCCAGGACACCCTCCCCTCTCACAGAGCAGCTTCAGGTCTCAGAAGGACTTAATTAAGATTATAAAATAGACCCATCAGGCAAAGGGGAAGCAGATGAAGAGCCCAAGTCAGGAGAAGGGCAGCCAGCCCACGGGGGCCTAGTCCAGTGCTGGCTTCAAGCAGAGGAAGGTTCTGGCATTAGCGAGGACTGTGAACAAGGCCGACTTAATGGGTGTGCAACCTTGCAGTTGCTCGGAGCTCCACACTCAGAAGGGTCCCACGTTTGGGTATAAAGCTTGGCTTCAACTATTTTGAAATGCTCAGTTATTTCTGAACAAGGAGCCCTGCATTCTCACTTTGCACTAGGTCTCACAAATTACGTAGCTGGTCTTGCCTGAGCTTTTCCATGGAAGGCGTTAATATATGAGCAAGTGGGGAGCCTGGCAAGGAGATGGGGGGAGTGAAGAGCTGGGCAGCACCAAGTGGGGGGTCAGCGAGCCACAGAGCCACCCCAGGGGTCCCTGGAGCACTCGAGGGGTAATTGCTTGCTTGCTGCAGAAACATAACTATTCAGAGAAATTCTGATGACACATAGCAAGGATTTCCATATTGTAAATTTGTTTTACCATGATGCTCACAGTTTATTCTCTTCCCAAACTTTTGCCTGATTTCATGTTAACAGGTAAAAGCTAAGAAGTATTTGAAAGTAAATTCAACCAATACAAACTTGTAATGATACTTTTTCATTCAAGGGACTTCCCTGATGGTCCAGAGGTTAAGAATTCACCTTGCAATGCAGGGCATGCAGTTTTGACCCCTGGCCAGGGAACTAAGATCCCACCCGCTGTGGGGCAACTAAGCTCATTGGCCACAACTAGAGAGCTGTGGACCAGCTCGGCCAAAAATAAAACATCAGTTCATTCAACATGCCAAACAAGACATTGTTATTTATCAGAAAGCCACGCTACATGCAATACAGTTTTGAAGGTTTAAAAAACAGCAATGTGACTTTAGAACATAAAAGGTTACTTAAATATTACACGTAGGTGTGTGTGTGTGTGTGTGACTGCTCTCATTTGGGTCTGTTTGAGACCCCATGGACTGCTGCCCGCCAGGCCCCTCTGTCCATGGAATTTTCCAGGCAAGAATACTGGAGTAGATTGTCTTTCCTTACTCCACGGAATCTGAAAAAGACTCATAATGTTCTAGATTTGTTTTTTGGCCTGATGAGGAAAGAAAAAATAATAAACTATGAAAATACGTTAGTTAAAAGAAAACAAGATAAAGAAACAGAAAATAAATCAACTATACTGCATTTTTTTTTAAAAAGATAAAACTTTTTTATGCCTACAAAAAGAGAGAAAGAACAGAACAGAATGTCGGAACCAGCCTGATCATCTTGAGGAAGAGGCTCATTGTACCTACTAACAGGAATTGAAACTCTGCTATTTGCTAAAGTAGGGGAATGTGTAACAGCTGTAGCTGTAATGCTGTATAAATGGAGCTTAAAATGCACTTCAGCTTTGTGGCCACTTGCTAGCTACCTCACGTATTCCAGGTGTTTATTTTGCTTTGTTCATTAATAATAATAATAAAATTAGCTAATTAAAAAAAAAAAAAACTTGCCTTCTTGTTAGCTCCATCTGCCAGGCTTACCTCACACACACCTCCTTGTCTTCCTGAACACTTACACTGTGCCCACAACCAGTCAGAGAAACATCTGGACTCATTAAACTTGCCCTTTCCTCCAGCCCAAGAAACTGGAGCAGTTGGGACAGCAGCTCCAGTCTGACCGGACCTCAGCGTGAAACACTCGGAAGGGAGATGGCCCCCCTCTTTCGCTGCTGTCTCCACCCCCCCCCCCCCAGCCCTGGGGGAGACGGGTCGAGGAGGAATAGCTTTTTTTTTTGGCCATGTCCAATCCCTTGTGGCTCAGCTGGTAAAGAATCCGCCTGCAATGCGGGATACCTGGGTTTTGATCCCTGGGTTGGGAAGATCCCCTGGAGAAGAGAAAGGCTACCCACTCCAGTATTCTGGTGTAGAGAATTCCATGGACCATGGGGTCGCAAAGAGTTGGACAAGATTGAGCGAATTTCACTTTCACTAATGGCATGTGGGTTCTTAGTTTTCCCACCACGGATCAAATCCATGTTCCCTGCGGTGGAAGCGTGGGGTCTTAACCACTGGACCACCAGGGAAGTCCCAGAACAGCCCTTCTTTGATAAATGGGGGTGGGGGGGGGGAGGCCGGGTGACCGCAGTGGCAAGGAGTCGCCTCGGTTGGCCCTCAGGGAGTGTTTGCTAAAGGGAGGAGCAGAGTTTGTCCTGTATGCTGGCGTGATCCTTGGGAACGCAACTCACCTCCCACAGTGTCACCTTTAAAGACAAGGTAAACAGCCCATACTGGGGTCCAGCTCAGTCCAACCCGGTTCCAGTTCACATCATGTGCTAAAGAAGAAGGTCTGGATGCCAAGCATCCTGAGCTCGAGGGCACAGCTGGGAAAGTGAGGGGAAGAAAGAGTGATGTCACTGCCATGTTCTCTCGTTTATACACAGCACTCCCGGGACAGAGGAGCCTGGGAGGCCGCAGTCCGTAGGGCCGCGAAGAGTCGGACACAGCTGAAGCGACTTAGCACGTGGCAGGCACCCCAAATAAACAGGTTGTCTTTTCTTCGTAATTTCTTACAATAGAATGCTTGATTCAATTAAAACATACCATTGGGCTGACCATAAATGCAGGGCCACCTAACCCATACACCACCCATGGGTGAATTTAAAAAAGATACCCTCTCCAGGCAGATGCAGCATGTTCAGCCACCCAACTTGGTGAGTGGGTGGCGCCCACTCCACCCCCAGGGAGATCCGCAGCTTGGCTAGCAAAACATGAGCTCGATTTCAACAGCCTGCTCCCACCAATCTGGCCAGGCCTCCTTGCTCAGTGAACAGCCTGCACAACTGCACTCAGAGGTTCTGCTTACTCACTAAACATTAAGCTGTTCTACTGTAGGAGGAGGGCAATTTGCCTGGCCTAATTCCTATCGTGTACAGTTTACTGATAATTCTCAAAACCTCACAGCAGGGCTTCCCTGGTGGTTCAGTGGTAAAGAATCCACATGTGAATGCAGGAGACATGGGTTCGATCCCTGATCGGGGCAGATCCCACACGCTGTGGGGCAACAAAGCCCATACATCACAACTGTTGAGCCTGAGCTCTAGTTGAGCCCACGTGCCACAGCTACCAAAGCCTGAGCACCCTAGAGCCCGTGCTCAGCAACAAGAGAAGCCACCATAATGAGAAGCTCTCACACTGCAAGTGGAGAATAGCCCCGCTCCCTGCAACTTAGAGAAAAGCGTACAGTAACAAAGACCCAGCACAGCCAAAAATAAATGAAAATAAAATAATTTTTTAAAAACCTCACAGCAATAGCTACTTTCTTTGTTGTTAAATTGTTATTTTATTGTATTAATTTCTTTATTTTTTGTTGCGCTGGGTTTTTGATACTGTGCACGGGCTTTCTGTAGTTGCAGTGAGCAGGCTTCATTGCGGTGGCTTCTCCTGTTTCGGGGCCACAGGCTGTAGGCACCCAGGCTTCACTAGTTGCAGCACACGGGCTCAGTAGTTACGGCTCTCGGGCCCTAGAGCGGGGTTCTACAGTTTCAGTACACAGGCTTAGTTGCTCGGTATTATGTGAAATCCTCCTGGGTCAGGAATGGAACCTATGTCCTTTGCATTGGCAGGCAAGCTCCAATCCACTGCGCCACTGGGAACGTTCTTTTTATGTTTTTTAAAGAGGAGGCTGCTGGAACTTCACCGGTGGTCCAGGGGCTAAGACCCTGCAGCTCTCAATGCAGGGGGCCTGGGTTCAATCCCTGGTCAGGGAACTTGATCCCACACACCACAATTAAGAGTTCACATGGCACCTGGAGGGGGGTAACGGGCCAGTCTGGGCAGAGGCTTAAGGCTTCAACAGGATGTGGTTCTTCATCCTATAAACAAAAGGAAATGAAGGACTGGTCTTACGTAAGACGGGGCAAGACGCAAGAGGTGACAGGTGTGACAGGATTACATTGCTTTTTGAAAAGATTGCTCTAGCTATGGAGTATTAATAGAAAATAGATCAGAAGAGAGCCAGAGTGGTGTGGGGACCAATCCAGCCATCCTGGTGAGATAGGATGGTAGAAATATAATGCAGGTCACACGTGTAATTTAAAATTTTCTAGTGGCCACATTTAAAAAAGTAAAACGAGGGACTTCCCAGGTGGTCCAGTGGTTAAGAATCCATCTTGCAATGCAGGGGACACAGATTCAATTCCTGGTCCTGGGAGATTCCACACGCAGAGGAGCAGCTAAGCCTGTGTGCCACAGCTGCTGAGGCCAAGCCGCTGCAAGGGGAGGCATGTGCGCCGCAACTAGAGAAAGCCCACACGCAGCAGCAAAGACCCAGCATGGCCAAAAAAGTGAAAAGAGATTAATTTGTAATATACATTATAATAAAATATGACATTTTGCTTGACTCAATATACTAAAAATATTATCATTTCAACCTGCAATCAATATAAAGCAGTATTAATGAGATTTTTACATTCTTTCATTGGTCTCTAACCAGCACTCCAATGCCTATATCTTTCCTCCACATGTGTCAACTCATTTCGTTTCGTAGCCATCCTGGAGTCCCACAGTCCTTCCACCTGGTTTTATACCCATTTGACAAATGAGGAAACTGAAGTGCAGAGGTCAGCTCATCAGTCCGAGGTCACAAAGGGCTCAACTTGAGTGGACAGAGCAGAAACCTGCACCCAGTCTCGGCTGGCACCTCTATGGCTGCCGGAGCCTAAGCGAGGCCCTCCAACCGCCAGCTTCTTTCCTGTGTTTAGTCAGTAAGCACCTCCTGAGAGCATCTACCTGCCAAGGGTCAGCACTGAGATGTCAGCGCAGACATGTGATCTGCCTCAGGGAGCTTGCGGGAGAATGAGCTGGAGAGATATGAATCCAAGACAAATAAGTGACAAATGTGAAAATAAAGCTGTGATAAGGATCATGAAGGAGAGATTCTGGAGGTCAAGGAAGAGGCCTTGAGAAAGAGGAGTTGGAGTCAATCCGTGAAGAGGGGACGCAGAAACGTCCCAGGTGCAGAGCAGAGCCGGAACAAAACCTCTGCGGAGGATGGACCAGTGTGGCCTGAGAAAGGAGAACAAAGGCTGGGCCTGGGGGTGGGGGTCCCTTGATAAGAGGAATCCACTGAAAGGGTTCTACCCAAGGGGCGGGGCTGACGTGACTACACTTGAGTTTCAAACCGATCGCAGAGGCCAAAATAAGGAAGCAACTAACTGACCCGGTAGGCTTCCCTGGTGGCTCAGACCCTAAAGAACCCGCCTGCAACGCAGGAGACCAGGGTTCGATCCCTGGGTCGGGAAGGTCCCCTGGAGAAGGGAATGGCCACCCACTCCAGTATTCTTGCCTGGAGAAGCCCATAGACAGAGGAGCCTGGCTACAGTCCATGGACTCACAAAGAGTCAGACACATTTGAGCAACTAACACACACACAGACACACACACACACACACACACACCGGGGGAGTAGAGGCTGGTTGCAGTAATACCACACAAGGTTGCCTTAGGAGTAAGGAAAACTCAGGACAGGCACCCAGCAGGGTGAGTGCAAAGTAGATACCCACTGCTGTTATTATGACCCCAGCCTTCAGCCCACCCAGGATGTACCGTCTTTGTAACAATCCCTCCCTCCACCCCCATCTCTGCACCTCAGACCTGATAGTAACTCAATAAACTGTAGTTAATTAGCTCAAGGTTCATAGCTTTCTTTTTTAAAATCTTGCCAGAATGTTTTAGTTTCCCGTAGCAACAGCCTGGGGAGTCTGGGAAGGACAGAGAGGAGTCTTGCAGAAGCTCAATCCCTGGGACTGTGCCGCACTGCCGCCACCTGGTGGCAACATGTCTACACTGCAGGGCAATACCTCCAGGCAATACTAGTGTCAGAAATAGAAGGTAATATTAATGATAATATTAGATAGTATTAATGATAATAGAAGGTAATATTAATGAAGTATACAAATAAAAGTGGCTAAGATGGTAAATTTTAGGTTTATGTTTTTACCACAATAAACATAAATGAAATAATAAAAATTAGAAGTGTGAAATAAATACTTTCTCACTTGATGTAGGATATAGCATTGCCTAATATGGGGATTATGCTGTAGTCTCAAGATTTACTTCTTATTATTACAAACTGTAATATTACATGACAGTTCTGTCCTATCTCTATATTTCCCTCAAGCCCTTTATATTTCTGTTGGGCATCCTTGGGGGTGTATATCAGTTCAGTTCAGTTCAGTCACACAGTCGTGTCCGACTCTTTGCGACCCCATGAATCGCAGCACGCCAGGCCTCCCTGTCCATCACCAACTCCCGGAGTTTACTCAAACTCATGTCCATCGAGTCGGTGATGCCATCTAGCCATCTCATCCTCTGTCGTCCCCTTCTCATTCTGCCCCCAATCCCTCCCAGCATCAGGGCCTTTTCCAATGAGTCAACTCTTCGCATGAGGCAGCCAAAGTATTGGAGTTTCAGCTTCAGCATCAGTCCTTCCAATGAACACCCAGGACTGATCTCCTTTAGGATGGACTGGTTGTATCTCCTGCAGTCCAAGGGACTCTCAAGAGGGGGTGTATATAATTATATACTATTAAACATATATCATGAGTTTGAGCAAACTCCAGGAGATAGTGAAGGACAGGGAAGCCTAGCATGTGCAATCCATGGGGTCAGGAAGAGTCGGACATGACCAAGTGATTGAATGACAATAATATATTATATGCTATGTTTATATATACTGCTGCTTTTTGGCTCAAAAGCCACCCATTATGAAGTTTGCAAGCATAAACTCTCAGCATCATGTTCCATCTGATTTCCACTGCGTCAGCTCCTTCTGGGGTACAGAATACTTGTGACCTAGCCACGGCATGAGCCAACAGCAGTGTGCCATTGGCCCTGACCTTAACTCCTTAAATATTTCTAACAAATGTGAGGTACAGGAGGTCCCGATTTGCAATCAAAGTCCAGGATCTCTGACAGGAGCTGGTTTTAAATCTCACCTCATTGTTCCCCGGGAGTTCCCCACACTAGTTTCTCTACACTTACTCACAGCTGCAGTATGAAAGAACTGGTCCACAGTTTAGCTTGTTCCTTACCAGCAATGTGACCCCCAGCAAATTATCTAAACTCTCCAAGTTTATAGAATCCCTATCAGTAAAATGGGGTTAACAACCAATGTGCCAAAAATCAAATGACAAAGTATAGTAAAAGCATTATAAGCTGGAAAGCACTATGCAAGTATTGTGTTCCTATATTAATATGGGATTCTCTGTTTTTCTTTTCTTTTCTTTTTTTTTCATCTTGGGAAGTTTTGTTTGTTTAGGGCTGCATTTGAAGCATGAACCTGAGGTTGAGATCTGGGCTGGACTGGATCTGCCTCTGCCCAGTGAGAACTCTCCCCAGGCCTGTCACTTCCCTCTCTGAGTTTCCTTATTTGCATGTGGGAAATAGAGGTAACAATACCAATAACTCAGGGATTGCATCATCATTGCACAACAAAGTGAAGGTCAAAGAGCTATCTGAGAGCAGGTTCACAATATCTGGTGGCCAAGGTCTCTGTCAGAAAACACAGGCTGGTCTGGGAGCCTCCCCAGAGAATGGCTGTTCCCTGTATGGCCACTTGGACCAGGCGCTGATCCTGCCTCTGCCATAGATAGCCTGGGCTTTCCACCCACAGGTAGACTTTATATGGGGAGGACAGCATTTCACAGCATGGGATATCGCACGTATTTTA
Source organism: Odocoileus virginianus (assembly GCF_023699985.2). Classification (NCBI taxonomy): domain Eukaryota; kingdom Metazoa; phylum Chordata; class Mammalia; order Artiodactyla; family Cervidae; genus Odocoileus; species Odocoileus virginianus. The sequence continues at coordinate 37,360,921 of NC_069701.1, forward strand.
TTCCCTGACCAAACTGTTCCTTTGAGATGACAAGCCATTCAAAATAATAATAATAATGATAAACCCTCTCTGCCCTAGCCTTTAAGGATATTAAGGGTTTTTCACAGCCTAACAGTGATAGGGACAAAAGGTGATTAAATACTTAATCCCACTAGGGAATTGTAACTAGGAAAAAAATGGGAGATCCCTGTTAATATTTACTCAAGAAAGCAGGTTTGCTTAGCAACAGAAGCATGAAACATGCCCCCAAACAATAAAACAATGGTAGAGGCTTCCCTGGTGGCTCAGTGGTTAAGAATCTACCTGCCAGTGCAAGAGACATGGGTTCGATCCCTGACCCATGAAGATCCCACATGTTGTGGAGCAACTAGGCCCTTGGGTTACAACTACTGAGCCCATGCTCTGGGGCTCAGGAGCTGCAACTACTGAAGCCCACATGCCCTAGAGCCTGTGCTCCACAACGAGAGAAGCCGCGGCCACAAGAGGCCCATGCACCGCAGCTAGAGAGTAGCCTCTGCTCACCATAACTAGAGAAAAAAGACCCAGCACAACCGAAAAATCAACAACGGGCGGCATGAGACCCATACGCTGCCTAGTGAGCTCAGCAAGTTAGGACACGCTCTCTGCACACATAAAAAATAACAGCAATTTGTAGCCCTAGCTTGACCATGTAGGGACAAGAAAACTCCCTGCCCAACTTGGAGGAGAAGCTGATGATTTCTTCCTTTGATTGTAAAAATGTAACCCACTAAGTTCTCAGGCAGCATCTTCTAGCCTACCGGCTTGTAAGTCTCACAACGTCCTATTCTAATAAATCACATATCTATCACTTTGTTTCCTGCTGAATTCCTTCTGAACTAGGACATAAAGGACCAGAGCTCTTCAGAGCCCCCCAAAACGCCACCTGATGGTTTCAACAGAAATTGTTTTTCTTTAATGTGAGATACTATATAATGAGCATTTACATTGGTCTATACTATTACACCCCACTCCAGTGCTCTTGCCTGGAAAATCCCATGGACGGAGGAGCCTGGTAGGCTACAGTCCATGGGGTTGCTAAGAGTCAGACACGACTGAACGACTTCACTTTCACTTTTCACTTTCATGCATTGGAGAAGGAAATGGCAACCCACTCCAATGTTCTAGCCTGGAGAATCTCAGGGATGGGGGAACCTGGTGGGCTGCCGTCTCTGGGGTCACATAGAGTCAGACACGACTGAAGTGACTCAGCAGCAGCAGCATACTATTACAAAACACAGCCACATGACCATTTTTAAAAGCTTTATTGAGATATTCCACCCTTTCAAAGTGTACAATTTGACGTTCAGAGAAGGAAATGGCAACCCACTCCAGTATTCTTGCCTAGAGAATCCTGTGGACAGAGGAGCCTGGTTGGCTGCTGTCCATAGGGTTGCACAGAGTCGGACACAACCGAAGCAACTTAACATGCATGCATGCATTGGAGAAGGAAATGGCAACCCACTCCAGTATTCTTGCCTGGAGAATCCCAGGGACAGAGGAGCCTGGTGGGCTGCTGTCTACGGGGTCGCACAGAATCGGACACAACTGAAGCGACTTAGCAGCAGAAGTAGCAGTACATTCACAATGTTGTATATCCACACTGTTGTGTAACCATCACCACTATCAAATGCTAGTACATTTTCATCACCCCAAAAAAGAAAGCCTTTACCAATTAGCAGTCACTCCCCATTCTCCCTCCCTAGCCCCTGAAACCACAAATCTACTCTTCATCTCTATAGATATATCTATTCTGAACATCTCACATATATTTTTTGTTTCTTTTTTGTTTTTTTGTTTCTGTTGTTTCTATCTTCTTTCACTTAACATAATGCTTTCAAGATTCATCCATGTTGTAGCATGAATCAGTAACTTTATTCCCTTTTATTCACTGAATAATATCCCACTTTATGGATATGTCATATTTTATTATCCACTCATCAGTCGATGGACATTTGGGTTGTTTCCATTCTTTGGGTATTATAAACAGTGCCATTATGAATATTCTTGTAGAAGTATTTGTATAAACATATGCCTTCAATTCTCTTGGGTATATACCTAGGCGTGGAATTGCTGGATCATATGGTAATTACCAGGGGCTTCATGCCTGCCAATGCAGAAGACGTAAGAGCCACAGGTTTGATCCCTGGGTCAGGAAGATCCCTTGGAGAAGGGGATGGCGACCCACTCTAGTATTCTTGCCTGGCGAATCCCCATGGACAGAGGAGCCTGGTGGGCTACAGTCCAAAGAGTCACAAAGAGTCAGACACAACTGAAGCAACTTAGCACAGCAACATGGTAACTCTACATTTAATTGAAGAACCATCAGATTGTTTGCTCTACATTTTGCATTCCCATCAGCATGTATGAAGGTTTCAGCTTCTTCACAAATTCAGCATTTGCTATTGTTCATCCTTTTTTGTTATAACCATTCTAGTGGGTGTGAAGTAATATGATTTGCATTTCTCTAATGACTAATGAGGTTAAGCATATTTTCATGTCTTATTGGTTATTTGTATATCTTCTTTAGGGAAAAGTATAATCAAGTCCTCTGCCCATTTCTAAATTGAGTCTTTTTGTTGCTTAGTTGTAAACTAGACCTTTATCGGATGCATAACTTATAAACATTTCCCCCTATTCTATGGATTATCCTTTCACTTTCTTGATAGTATTCTTTGGTATGTAAATGTTTTTAATACACAATCTGTTAAATTAGAGTGAATCTTTATTTCATCATTATAAAAGTGACATTTTATTACACTCATGAGCTAAAAGAGGAAATCATTCTCATGTGGAATTGGGCACAATTCAGCAGCCATTTCTAAAAACTTTTGAGTAAAACAGAACTAGAAGAAAAATACTGGACTCTGATTATGAATTCATAACACAAACAAGTAGGAAACTAAATGAGCCATCCTGAAGCCACTGCTATCAGACACAGGAAGAAGGGATGGATGTCCACTATGATTCAATGCAGGGGGCCTGGGCTCACTCCTTTGTCAGGGAACTAGATCTTGCATGCCACAACTAAGACCTGGCATAGCCAAAATAAATAAATAATTTTTAAAGATTCAGATCAGTATATAAAGTAAAATGTAAAGCACTTAACAAAAGAAATATTAGAAGGACAGCTGAACAAGCTTAGGTTGGGAAGGTCTTGTTAAGTAAAGCAGGGAACCTGAGAACCTTAAAAGACAGATTGGGGCTTCCCTGTTGGTTCAGTGGTAAAGAATTCGCCTGCCAATGCAGGGGACACAGGTTCAATCCTTGGTCTGGGATGACTGCATGCTGCAGGACAACTAAGCCCCCACGCCACAACTACTGAGCCAGCACTCTCGAGTCGGTGCTCCGCAGCAAGAGAAGCCGCCGCAATGAGAAGCCGGAGCACCACGGCAAAGGGTAGCCCCCAATCCCCACAACGAGAGAAAGCCTAGGCACAGCAACAGAGACCCATCGAAGCCAAAAATTAAATAAATAGTTAAAAAAAAAGAATGAGGGAGAAAGTGGTCTTTACCTCTCCCCACTTTTCCTGTGATTATAAAACTGTAGCCCAATAAATTCTTGGGGTGTGGCACCCTCTTGCCCACCCACTTGTAAGCCTCACAAGGGTTCTATTTTAGTAAATCACTTCTTATCTATCACTTCGCCTCTCACTGAGTTCTTTCTGCACTGAGACATAAAGAACCAGAGCCTCTTGGACCACCCCAAAATTTGACCTAATGATTTCTCTAGGGGTGTGATGTACAACATGATAAATATAACTAACACTGCTGTACATTATATATGCAAGTTGTTAAAGAGTAAACCCTTGGAGTTCTCATCATGAGGAAAAAATTTTTTGTCCTATTTCTTTAATGTTGTATCTCTAGGAAATGATGGATGTTCACTCAGCTTATTGTGGTCATCGTTTCATGATGTAAGTCAGTCAAATCATTATGCCATACACCTTAAACTTATACAGTGCTGTATGTCAATTATATCTCAATATACCTGGAAGAAAATAAGATAAAAATACCTTTACTAAAAAAAAAAAAGCTGGGAAAAATATACGTGCAACACATTTGATGGACAGTGGTTATTGTCTATGGCAAGCATCTGCAAACATTTTCTGTAAAGAGCCAAACAGTAAATATTTGAAACTTCAGGGCCTCAATCATAACCCTTCAAGTTTTTCTCTGTAGCACAAATGCAACCATAAACCACTCACAAACAAATAAGCACAGCTGTGTTCTAAAAAAGCTATATGGATACTGAAGTTTGCACTTCATATAATTTCCACAAATCATTTTTTTCAACCATTTAAAAATGAAAAACTGAGGGACTTCTTTGGCGGTCCAGTGGTTAGGAATCCACCTGCCAATGCTAGGGACACAGTTTTGACCCCTGGTCCCAGAAGATTCGACACACCTCACAGCAACTAAGCCCACACACCACAACTACTGAAGCCCACACACTCTAGAGACTGTGCTCCACAATGAGAAGCCACTGCAAAGAGAAGTCTGCTCACCCCAGCGAAGACTGGTCCCCACGCACCTCAACTAGAGAAAGCCTGTGCCCAGCAACAAAGACCCAGGGCAGCCAAAAAAAACTAATCAATAAAATTACTTTTTAAATTATGACATCATAATAAAATTGACAATCACTGTTGATAATAATGCAAAGTAAAGGAATATCCCTTTAAAAAAATAAAAATGCAAAAACTGGGAATTCCCTGACAGTCCAGTGGTTAGGACTCCACACTTTCATTGCTGTGAACCCAGGTTCGATCTCTAGTCAGGGAACTAAGATCCTACAAGTCATGCTGCTGCTGCTGCTAAGTCACTTCAGTCGTGACTGACTCTGCGACCCCATGGACTGCAGCCTACCAGGCTCCTCCGTCCATGGGATTTTCCAAGCAAGAGTACTGGAGTGGGTCGCCACTGCCTTCTCCGACAAGTCATGCAGCATGGTCAAAAAAAATAAAAAAATAAATAAACAAATCATTTTAAATATAAAAACCATTCTTGACTTGCAAGCCTCATAAAAAAGATAATTGGTCAAATTTGGCCTAAGGGCCACAGTTTTTTACCCCTGTCTTTGATGTACCAAAAGTTCCTGTTGCTTGGTAAGGAAAGGCAAAGGGTAACGGATGTAAACCTGCAGGAAAAAAACAATCCAAATGGTCACTAAGCATTTGTTACAGGATGTAGAATGAGATTTTTTCCCTTTCATCTGAATACAATATATGATGAATAATCCCACATTCTAAAGAGAAAGTCTTGACATGCTCTTGAAAACTTTCTAGAAGAGACCAGAACCAGTCCTTTGACTATCAACCCTCATCACTCATCTCCAGATAATAATAGCTAATAAAAAAAAAACTGGGGGACTTCCTTGGTGGCTCAGATGGTAAAGAATCGGCCTGTAATGCAGGAGACACTGGTTCGATCTCTGGGTCAGAAAGATCCCCTGGAGAAGGGAATGGCTACTCACCCCAATATTCTTGCCGGGAGAATCCCATGGACAGAGGAGCCTGGCAGGCTACAGTCCATGGGGTCGAAAGAGCTGGACATGACTGAGCAACTAAGCATGATAATTCAGAAAAGGAAAGAGAAGAGGGGTCAAAGTCATTCTTAGCCTATTTAACACCCAGAACAAATGATGTTTTAACTCTCTCACCATTATACGACACTATTTTGGTAATTACCATGTAATGAAACCATATCCAATATTGAAGGTATTATATATTTCAAAATAGATCATGTCATTTTCTAACAACTTCTTCTGCTTTTTTTCTTTGTTGTGTTCTACCGGGTCAATATTCAAAAAACAGAGACATTACTTTGCCAGCAAAGGTCCATCTAGTCAAGGCAATGGTTTTTCCAGTAGTCATGTATGGATGTGAGAGTTGGACTGTAAGCAAAGCTGAGTGCCAAAGAATTGATGCTTTTGAACTGTGGTGTTGGAGAAGACTCTTTAGAGTCCCTTGGATTGCAAGGAGATCCAACCAGTCCATCCTAAAGGAGATCAGTCCTGAGTGTTCATTGGAAGGACTGATGTTGAAGCTGAAACTCCAACATTTTGGCCACCTGATGTGAAGAGCTGACTCATTTGAAAAGACCCTGATGCTGAGAAAGACTGAAGGCAAGAGAAAAAGGGAACGACAGAGGATGAGGTGGTTGGATGGCATCACCAACTCAATGGACATGAGTTTGGGTAAACTTCGGGAGTTGGTGATGGACAGGGAAGCCTGGTGTGCTGCAGTCCATGGGGTCGTGGAGAGTCGGACATGACTGAGCAACTGAACTGAACTGATTGGGTCAATGTCTTTTCCTGTTGGAGCAGTACCCTCCTCGCACTGCTGTCAAGGGATTTGCAGATGTCATTATGTCCACAAATCAGTTGATCTTAAGAAAGTGACATTATCTAGGTGGTCCTAACCTAATAACATGAGCCCACTAAAAGCACTGTCCCTAGCTGGTGGCAGAAACTTCTAGAAAGGAATGCAACTTAGCCAACACTTTAATTTCTACCTTACTGAGAACCCAGACATGTTGTGCCCAGACTTCTGACCTACTGATCTGTGGGTTAATAGATGAATGCTGTTTTATGCCACTAAATTGGTGATAAATTATTACTGCTTGTACCCAGGTGGACTGATCCCACCCTCGTCCTTAGCACCCACCAGTAAGAAGTCTTAGGGGGATGTGAGCTGGTTTTCCCTCTCCAGCGCTCTCCCAGCTGCAGTTAATATGCAGAGTACACCGTGTTTCACAGGGCTGGACTGCAGCCAAGACATGGGCTCTGCCTGGCCCTTCTTCCTGCATGTCCTCAGGTGCCCCCTAAAAGTCTTTGACCCCTTTAGTGCAGTCTCTTTTTAATGGTCTGTTGCTGCTGTTTTGCTTCTATTTGTTGGCTGTGCTCCGAGGCATACTGATGTTTGTTCCCCAGGCAGAGATCAAACCCAGACCCCGTGCCCCTGCAGTGGAAGTGCAGTGTCTTCACCACTGCACCACTTGGAAAGTCTCTCTAGTACAGTCTTGAGAATCACTGCTCTAGTGATACTCTATACTTTCTTACCTCTAGACACTCAGTTTTCATTTTTTAATTGCATTTCTTTTTTCACAAACAACAACAACAAAAAATGAAGAGCATCTTTGTGTATAAAACTTTGAACTTTGGCTGGTTTTCTTAGGATAAGAAAGGCTGAGTCAAGAAGGATGAATATTTTTAAGGCTCCTGATATATAACAACAAGTTTTTCTAGAGACTCTACCTACCTACCAACCCATTACCGAAGTATGTCTAAGGCTGAGCCGATGGAGATTTTTGGCTCAATGAATTAGGAGATGTTTGGGGGGAAGATCCTCTTTTCATCCTACCTTTGAACTCTCTCCCACTTACTGACTCATTTTCACTCCCAAGCTTCCAGTAACTCACTGGGAACCTCTAGCTGAAAATTCCAATTGGGTTGTCTCCAAAACTAAATCACTTGTCTCCTTTCCATTTCTTCTCCACTGAAATGCTCCAGATCCAGAAAACAGATCTATCATTGTGACTGGGGCCATGGTAGTAATCATGACAATAACCATGGCAACCAGATTCCCCAAAGAAATCATACCGAGGGCAGAGATGACCCAGGAGGCTGAGTGGGACTACAGACCTTCTTCTCCGGAGTTGGGCACAGAATGGGACACTTAATGGCATGTACTGGAAGCACCTGCGCACCAAAGGACAAGATGAAAGAGTGACAAACACACCTCAATGAGTAACATGGAGCAGGCGGTGCCTGGAAAGCAAGGTACAAAACCGGGATTTTGGTGCTGGCAGTTACAGCTTTGGGCTTCCCTGGTAGTTCAGTTGGTAAAGAATTTGCCTGCAATGCAGGAAACCTGTTTGATTCCTGGATAGGGAAGATCCCCTGGAGAAGGGATAGGTTACACACTCCACTATTCATGGGATTCCCTAGTGGCTCAGATGGTAAACAATCTTCCTGCGGTGTGGAAGACCTGGATGCAATCCCTGGGTTGGGAAGATCCCCTGGAGGAGGACATGGCAACCCACTCCTGTATTCTTGCCTGGAGAATCCCATGGACAGAGGAGCCTGACGGGCTAAGAGTCAGATACAACTGAGCGACTAACCACAGCACAGTTACAGCTTTTGCACGCAGAAGGCTAGCTTTCATGCCAAGCATGTCACCCTGCTTATTTAACTTACATGCAGAGTACATCATGCGAAATGTGGGGCTGGATGAAGCACAAGCTGGAATCAAGATTGCCATGAGAAATATCAATAACCTCAGATACACAGATGACACCACCCTTATGGCAGAAAGCGAAGCAGAACTAAAGAGCCTCTTGATGAAAGTGAAAGAGGAGAGTGAAAAAGCTGGCTTAAAACTCAACGTTAAAAAAACTGAGATCATGGTATCCAGTCCCATCACTTCATGGCAAATAGATGGGGAAACAATGGAAACAGTACAGTTTATTTTCTTGGACTCCAAAATCACTGCAGATGGTGACTGAAGCCATGAAACTGAAAGACTCTTGCTCCTTGGAAGAAAAGCTATGATCAACCTAGACAGCATATTAAAAAGCAGAGACATTACTTTGCCAACAAAGTTTCATCTAGTCAAAGCTATGGTTTTTCCAGTAGTCATGTATGGTTGTGAGAATTGGACCATAAAGAAAGTTGAGTGCCAAAGAATTGATGTTTTTGAACTGTGGTGTTGGAGAAGACTCTTGAAAGTCCCTTGGACTGCAAGGAGATCAAACCAGTCCATCCTAAAGGAAATCAGTCCTGAATATTCAATGGAAGGACTGATGCTGAAGCTCCAATACTTTGGCCACCTGATGCAAACAACTGACTTCTTGGAAAAGACCCTGATGCTGGGAGGGATTGGGGCCAGGAGGAGAAGGGGACGACAGAGGACGAGATGGTTGGATGGCATCACCGACTCGATGGACATGAGTTTGAGCAAGCTCCGGGAGCTGGTGATGGCCAGGGAAGCCTGGTGTGCTGCAGTCCCTGGGGTCGCAGAGTCGGACACGACTGAGCGACTGAACTGAACTGAAGGAATCTCTTCCCAGGTGGTGCTAGTGGTAAAGAACCCGCCTGCCAATCCAGGACGTGTGAGAGATTCAGTTTGGATCCCTGGGTTGGGAAGATCCCCTGGAGTAGGAAATGGCAACCCACTCCAGTATTCTGCCTGGAGAAGCCCATGAACAGAGGAGTCTGTCGGGCTATGGTCCATGAGATCGCAAAGAGTCAGACACGACTGAAGACTCAGCATAGCACCGGGGCTAACTGCGCAGCCGCCGGTAGAGTAGGCCGGCTGCCAGGCAACGGCGCGCGAGCCGGCGCTCAGGCGTTTGTGCTCAAGCTCCCCTGATCGCGCGTGCGCGCGCATAGTCAGGGACCTGACGGCCGGAAGCAGGGGGAAGGGGTGGGGTTGAACCCGGGTCTCGCGCATGCGTGCGCCGTACAAAGCATTTGGCGGGTTTTTCCGGGCTAAACTGTTTTGCTTCCATCAGTGAGAAGCTCTGCGGTGGCTTTTAGGAAGCAGGACGTTCTCCCCAGGAGAACGAACTTCTCAAGATTTCTGTTTTCTTCCTCTCGGCGTTTGAGGGCTTCCAAAAAAAAGAGAGAAAGAAAAAAGTGTTTCTCCGTGTCTGACGACTGGGGCCTTCTGACCGCCTGATCTTGGTCCATTTGGTCACTCTCCGCCTCAGGCCTTCGGAGTGTGAAAGGATCAGAGGGACCTCGTTCTGCTCATCGATCTCCACGCTTGTGGGTTTCTTGGTGTCAGGTCGGAGCTAGGGTGGGTCCGGCCCCGATCCCCCTCCTGGGTCATCATGGCTGTGTCCGCCCAGCTCTTGGTGGAGGAGTTGCAGATCTTCGGCCTAGAATGCGAGGAGGCTGTGATTGAGAAATGTGAGTTCCTTGCCCCCTTGCTGGACTCCAGCCCAGGTCCACACCCCCCGCCCCCCGCCCCGCTCCTTGCTCGATTCCGAGGTTCACCTCCCTAGATGGGGCTTGTTTGTGAGATGAGTGAAACTGAGTTTGAGACTTTGAAATGCTCACAGGGTACTGCTTGGATCCCAACTGAAAAAGAATGTGAAAAATGGTTTTCAGTCAGCGCAGTTGCACAGAATTTAAAGTTCAACAGCAAAGAAAGATGTTGGGATTTTGAAATGTAGCTTTTTCTTCCTGGCTCCTCCCTTTCCAGCCTACACCTAAACTTCTGCTGATCCATCACTTCTCATCAAAACTGTTGGTCTGTGCAAATATGAGTCCCTGACGTGGGTTCCTAAAATTGAATTTTAGCTTTGCAAGGAACTTTAAGGAGCTTGTCAGCTGTTCCTGACAAAGTTTACAGGTGGAGAAACCTATTGTTGTTTAGAGGCTAAGCGTGTCCAACTCTTTTACGACCCCATGGACTGTAGCCTGCTAGGCTCCTGTGTCCATGAGATTTTCCAGGCAAGATACTGGAGTGGGTTGCCATTTACTTTTTCAGTGGATCTTCCCAACCTAGGGATTGAACCCATGTCTGCTGCATTGCAGGCAGATTCTTTACCACTGAGCCACGGAGAAACAGATAAGGAGAGTTAATTGCCTGAGCTGGTCTGTGGACCAGATCTCCTGTGCCTGCGTCCAATGCTTCATTGTATTGGTGAGGCTCTAGGGCAGTGTCAGGAAGCAAACTGTTAGGAGGTGTGGAATTCCTGGTTTTAGAATCAGGGTAATCATGCATCTACCTTTACCCTTCATCAGCACAGTGAACTTCTTTTTTAATGCATAAAACCAGAATGCAAATGTTAATTTATGAGAGACTGAAATACTCTAAATTTTTATCTCCAGGGCATTCTCTTCCTAACAGGAGACTTAAATGAGAAAACCAGTCATAGTCAGAAATTTATTTGGTGAGCCTAGAGTCAAAACAAGGAGAAATTAGTTTTGTGAACTAAGTTTTTAAAGGCTTCAATCCAAGATGCCTGCTGGTTTCATTTCACATAGAACTACGTTGGCAGTGATGTTGGAATTCTAGACTTGTACTTCATAATTGCTAACCTCACCTAGACCTTAATATTGCCTGACATATCATACCATATTTCCCTGATCACTCTGAGTCTCCTGTGGGAGACATTCATCACCTGTTCCTCCTCTGACAATCTTCTGTCCCACGCTCACTCTCAGCTGATGAAATTACTTTCTGTTTCGCTGAGAAAAATAGAAGGACCTGTGTCTATGCTATATTCCTTGCCTCCTCCCATTACAGTGAATAAATTCTCCTTATTTCCAGCAAAAGCCACACGTTCCACTTGAGTCCTGAATCCCATTCCTTCTGTCCTCCTTAGGGACATCACTCCAGTAATTCTTCCCTTTCTTATTTTCTATTTTCTCTCCATAAGATATTTTTTCCTAGTAGCCTAGGAGTGTGATTCTTACCCCAACCTTTAAATACTCCATTGTTGCCCCGTCCCGCTCCAGTTATCTTCTCCCAGTTACAACAAATCTTCTCAGAAGGATGGCCTCTTCTTCAGATTTTTCCTCGTTAAGCCCGTTTCAGTCAGCTTTTTCATCCCCATCACTTCACTGAAACTGCTCCTCCCAAGGTCACCAACGACCTTCCCCTGGCCAAAGCCACAGATGCATTTTTCAGTCCCCCTCTGAATGAGCAGCAGCATTTGATGCCATTCATCAGGTCCTCTTCTAAGGGTCCTCTGCTAAAATGCATTTTCCTCGTAGCTGCTTGGACACTCCTCCTGGGTGTTCTAATGTGTGTGTCACCACCTTTCAGCCTTTACAGATTCCTCTGTATCCTGAGCCCCAAGATACATGCAGCTCTTTGGCGATCTCACCTGGTCTCATGTGTTTGCTGGTGGTCCCCAAATTTATAACTCAGCCCAGGCCTTTTGCCTGATCTGCGGGCCAGTCTGCCTCCCACACATCTCCGCTGAAAGTATGATTGGCATCTCAACCTCAGGTGTCTGAAGCTAAGCTCCTGTTCCCTCTCCTCAGAGTTCCTCCTGCTGCCTCCCCACCTCAGTTAATAGTAAGTGCCCCCTTCTAGATGCTCAGGCTAAACTCACAGCATCATCCTTCATGGCTTTCTCTCTTCACACCCCACATCCGGTCAACAAATCCCAGTGGCTCTACCTTCCGGATATTTCCAGTCTAGAGTCCAACCACTTCTCCCCTCTACTGACACCGCCTTGACCCAGCAACCGTCATCTCTCACCATGGATTTGGCCATGGTTCTCTTCACTGGTCCCCCTGATTCTGCCCTCATCCCCTTCAGTCTGTTAACACAGCAGCCAGGGGGACCCTGTTCGGTGGAAGTCAGGTTGTGTTACTGTTCTGTTCAAACCATCTAGTGATTCTCAGCTTTCTCAGAATAATTACAGGGGTCAACAGTCTGCACCCCCTTTACCCTTTCAGCTTGTCTCTGTCTCCTGCTTCCTCTCTGCATTCCAGCTGTGGAGGTCTTGCTGCTCTTGCTTCTCCCTCAGGATCCTTGCCTGAAAGCCCTTACCCCTCAACACTGCCTGCCACACTGCTTTACTTCTTCCAGGTCAAATGTCATGCCCTCAATGAAGCCTTGCCTAATCACTGTGTTTAAAATTGTCAGCCCCTCCCTCCAGCCCCCTGATCTCTCTCCAGGCTTTATTTTTTCTACAAAACACATTTAACCAGCTAACATACATTTTTTACCTATTTGGTTGTTTTCTGTCTCCCCTCCATAGTGAGCTGCATGAGAACAAGAGTTTGTCTCTTTGTTATTCACTGCTGTTAATATATTCTTGTGTCTAGAACAGTGCCTGTCCTTAGTAGGTGCTGAATAAATGACTATTGAATAAATAAAGGAGTATTTTCACTTTTCAAGGTGAAAGCCACAAGAAATGAACTCACTTCTTATGTGTCCAATTTCCCCCTACAGTGGTAGAACTGTGCATTCTGTATGGACAGAATGAAGAGGGAATGGCCAGCGAGCTTATAGCCTTCTGCACCAGCACACGTAAAGACTGCCTTACCTTGGAGACCCTGAACTCTTTTGAGCACGAGGTAAGAAGAAACTGTAGGCAAACTAATAATGTAAACTTCCGGAGCACCGTATTGAGGAGTGTGTGCCTTAGAATCAGACCTGGATTCCAATCCCAGCATGAGCTTGGGCCAGCTCCTAAATGGCTCCTAACCTCAGCTTCCTCTTCAGTCAGTGGTTCCCGTGATCCGTGATCAGTGGTTTTTATGGTTGTTGAATGACTTGAGAATGGCTGTAAATCCCTCCTAAAACTATGCTCAGCAGGTGGTAGTTCTTCAGCAAATAATTGGTGTTAATATTAGAATTGTTATGTGTTGGAGAGAAACAGTGACAGTTTAAGTCTTTAGTCTATCATGTACATCTTTATTCTTCCTTTGAGGAATTTTATACCTTCAATTATATTTCAAATGCACAGTATTATTTCATGACTGTGGGAAACACGTTCTCTATTACTTGACTATGGAGTAATATATTCATTATCTTTTCTTCCTCAGTTTCTGAGCAAAAGATTATCCAAAACCCGGCATGGTGCCTCCAAGAACAAAGTGCATGGCCATGCAGGAGCCAGAGACATTGTTTCCATACAAGAGCTGTATCCTTTTCTGCTCCAGGCCCTTGTATCAAACTACATATTGTATTTTATCATTTGTCTGTAGTTGCATGTGTAAGTTAAGAACAAGTAATAAGGGATTTCCCTGATGGTCCAGTGGTTAAGTGCATTGGGTCCGAGTTCCCAGTGCAGGGGACATGGATTCCATCTCTGGTCAGGAAACTAAAATCTGGCATGCCACATGACATGGCCTAAAAAGAAATTTTTAAAAAATAAATAAGTAATTTTTTTGAAAACCACAAAAAAACATGAGAACAAACTCAAATTAAAAAAAAAAAAACAAGTACTATACCTAATATTCAGATTTCTTATTTGATCAATCCTTGCCTTAGATTTTGGGTGGAAGTTTATTGTTTCTCTTAACCAAGGTTTTTAGAATTGAAGAGGAAGAGGAAGAGGAGACCCTCTTGAACTCTTACACCACACCCTCTAAGGTACGTGCACCCTGTTTGGAAATTGCATTCTAAGCGTAGCAATTTTTTTCTTTATTCTAAAAATATCAGCACAGCATCTAAAGTTCTGAAGGAGAAAATTAGCCACTCATACAGTTCCTACTCTTATTTCCACATATGCATCTTCCTTTCCAATCATGTGCGTAGATGATTTTACATGATGGCAGTCCTTGTAGACACATAGTTATCCTGCTTTCTTCAGTTAGCATATCATAAAATTTTTATCAATGTAATTTCTCCATAATTGCTCTTTTTTAATGAGTGTCTAGTTTTGTATCAAGTAGAGGCACTATAACTATTGCTTATCCAGTTTAGGTGTTGGACCCAAGGGTAAGAGGTGGAGTAGGGCAGTGGAAAGGCACTGTCCTCAAAGCCTGAGTCAAAGACCTAAGTGACCTTGAGTGAGTTGCTTTTATCTCTCTGAGCTGCCATTTCCTCTCCTGCATAGTCAGGGTTCATTCATTTACTTACTGAGCAACTACTGTGTGCCAGACACTGGATGAACTGGTGAATGAAACAGGCAAGCTTGTGCTCTGCCCTCAAGAAGCCAATAACCAGCAGATAATACCCCGTGATATTATCTTGAATAATATCTTGAGGGGCTTGAAAACTAAATGAACATGTAAAGTGCCAAACCCAAAGCAATGTATTCGGTAATCATAGTTAGTCTTTATAGAAAATGAATTTGTGGCAATCCTCAAACAAGGAGCAAGCCTTAATCTGTCAAAGTAAATTACTCTGTAAGAAAAAAGATGATTAGGGAATTCCCTGGCAAGAACTTGGTGCTCTCACTGCCAGGGCCCTGGGTTCAGTCTCTGATCTGGGAACTAAGGTCTCACAAGCCACGCTGCATGGCCCCCCACCCAAAAAAAAGAAGGAAGGAAAGGTGAGTCATTTAAATGTGCCTGTGGAGAATAAGAAAGCTAAAATGTTCACAGCATCAGAGTTGTTCATATTTGAGAGGACTGACTCGTGGTAACTCAGGTCTCAGTAGACTGTCGCATAAATCAGATGCACATTACTTAATTTACTGTTGAAGTACACACCTTTCTGATGGCTGAAATATCATATTGAGGACACCCCATTCCTGCTACAAAAGTACTCAGGAGGCTCAATCACAGATCAAAGTTTGGCCATGAAATCATAGCTAAGAGATGAGCTGAAATGAATGAACAATTTGAAATATGCATCTGAAGCTCAGAGGAGAGGCAGACTGGATCTGGGGTAGAAACAGGAAAAAGGCTTAGACAGTGCCCAGCACGTGGGAACTGGGGCATCAGCGCAGCGCGGTGACAGGATCAGAGCCCAGGGCTGGCCTTTCCCACCCAAACCGGTGCCAGGGGCAGGAGAGCCCATGTTGCAGAGGTGAGTATGTCAGTGGTCTGAGCTTGTCACCATTAAATGTTTAACTTGTACAGTGACAACTGCTCTTTTTTAATTTTTAAATATTTGTTTATTTCTTTGACTGCCAGTTCTTAGCTGCAGCACGTAGGATCTAGTTCCCTGACCAGGGATTGAACCCAGGCTCCCCTCCATTGGGAGTGCAGAGTCTTAGCCACTGGACCACCAGGGAAGTCCCACCAGCTACTCTTTCGCCCCTATGCTCACCATAAACCTTCTGGTTGTAGTCTGGCTCTCCACGTGTCCTGCCTGACAGGGAGAGATGTGTCAGTCTGGGG
This sequence comes from Odocoileus virginianus, assembly GCF_023699985.2. Lineage (NCBI taxonomy): Eukaryota > Metazoa > Chordata > Mammalia > Artiodactyla > Cervidae > Odocoileus > Odocoileus virginianus. Next base: position 37,376,701 of record NC_069701.1, read on the forward strand.
ATTTGAAGTTCCCATGCTGCTGGCATCACGTTTCTAGTAAGTGAATAATCTGGCTATAATTTGGGTTCCTGTGTGCTGTGAGGATGTGTTCCCCCCAGGGTATGAGACTGTAGTCCCTCTGTATTTCTCATTATGGGTGGATAAACCAGCCCGTAGTGTTAGCAGTGAGTCTCCTGAGCTTGCTTCAAGTGAGCACACCCCAGGAACATCTCAAGCTGGTTTGCTGACACAGTCAGGTTTCACCACGTGGCTAAGGGTTGAGCTCTTTGCTTCATCCTGGGAGATGAACCTGGAGCTCTGTAGCCCCCTATATATTAGAAGGGTCTTCAGGAAAAATAGTTTGAGAAAAACCTATTAAAATCATAAAATTTTTGCCATCGTTTGGCCCAGTAATCTCTCCTACTCAGAATCTCTCATAAGAAATCATCCAAATTCCAGGAAAAGCTACGTGTGTGATAGTGAGCACCTCAGTATTTGTTGTCTCCAGAAACCGATACACCCAACAGTAGAGAAGTAGTTACCTAAACTATTATATATCAATTCCATCAACACAGCTACCAGAAAGGATGAAGACTGACAATGTGGGAGAAATGCTCAGAATTAATATAGAGCAAAAAACTCAGTATTTACAATACTTCAATGAAAGATCATATTCAAACTAAGATTATAACTATTAGAATTTTTTCAATTGGAAAAATATTGAAATACTAGAAATCAGTATTTTTAAATGACTATTATATAAGTGTAGTGCATAAGGAAGGGTCCTTTTAAAATCTAGCTTCCATTCCAGCCGCTTAAGGGTGGTTTCGAATCCTGCTTTCTCTCTCCTTGCCTATCCGTAATCATCCCTGTAGGCAGCTTTGGTGCCATAACCTAAACCTGCAGCCAGGAGGAGCCCAAGGGCAGGGGAACGCCAGCCAACTCGCTGGCTGCCTGGTTTCCCTCCAGCCGAGGATTTTGTCTTTGCTCAGCCATAGTCCGTTGTCCCCGACTCTGGGGAGCAAGGGATCTCGGGATTTGCCGGTTTCACCCTCCACTCCAGGCATCTCTTTGGATTCTTGTTGATGAGCAAAACCACCCAGAAAACAAAACTGACCATCAGCGAGGCGTGTGCTAAATACTCTCCAAGTATGAGCTCACCCGTGTTATCTGCCTGGAGTCACTCCCTTCTTTAATTCTGAAAATGTGTGGTAGACTTTGCCAGAATAAATAGTAACATGGTCCCATCCCCTGACAGGAAAATGCGTCCGTGCAGGTTAAAACTGTGTGTGTAGCCAAACTCTGAGCTGCGGTAAAGCAGAGGGGTAGAGAAGGAAAGTGAACACACGAGCAATTTGACAGGACAGATCACCTACTTGGCAGTTCTTTCGGGGGATGTTGTTGGCATTTTTTTCATAGTTGCCTCCAAAATGGAGACAGTGTACTGATGAGGACTGTATTACAATTGCTGAAGTCTGAGATTCTGCTTGAAAGATGGGGCCTTCAGAAGAAAACCAGCTCTATGCGGTCTGTGCCCTTCATTCGGGCACATCCTCCCTTTCTTCCTAAGGATCTGCACACTTCACTAGCAAGCCCTGGGTCTAGAGTGACTGGGCCCTTCTCCTGTTTTGCTTCTAGGGTTCTCAGAAGCGAACTGTCACCACCCCAGAAACCCCCCTCACAAAAAGGAGTGTGTCTGCTCGGAGCCCCCATCAGCTCCTCTCACCGTCGAGTTTCTCTCCAAGGTATGGATCCTGATGACTCAGCTGCCAGGCAGCAGGCCTCCCCTCCCCTCTCTGGTTACCTGGTGGAGGCTGACACTACAACCTGACTTAAGGAATAGGGGTGGATGTTTCCCTCTGCAATCGACTGGCTGGAAGGCCGACTGCTCCCTACCTTCCCCACCCTCATCCTGTGTGGAAAATTACTGTTTAACGGTAGTTAAGGAAACTCACTTTCCACCCTCTTTTCTGGGGCTCATTTCCTAGATCAGGAGCTGATATCTCCTACTGAAAACAACCTGTCTATTCAGAAGTCTGGGAGGCCTGCGAGTCTCTTGCCAGTAGGAGGCAAATAGGTTTCCACCTGCTTCTGTTAGTTCATGTGTTGTTGGGTTTCTTTCTTTCTTCTTTTTTTTAGGTATTTATTTTTAAAAAAGAAAAGCCCATATCTTTGTTCATAATGTTGCGTAACCTGTTCTTTGTTCCTCACTCAGGTTACAACTAGTTGCTGAGAGTTTTCTTGTCCCTGAACCTACCCCAACTTCATTGGTATTTTATCCCTGCTGCCACTTCTGCACATAAATCCACAGGGATCACGTGTGGCTTTTGGAAATCCATAAATGACATGTGTTCTGTGAGAGAATTCTGTCATGAGAGCTCTGCTGAGGAGAAGAAAGGGCTCTAGGTGCTGCCGCATCGGGATGGGGCAAAGGAACAGTGATGTTCACCAGTTAGGGCGACACTGGCTGCCGGGAGTCACTTCTAGAACAAGCAGAACTTAAGACTTGCCAGCCTAAGACTTTCTGTCACATCAGAAAGGAGGTGATAGGGACATCCCTGGGAGTCTAGTGGTTAGAACTTGGCACTTTCACTGCCGTAGTCCCAGGTTTGATTCCTGTCAGGGAACTAAGATCCCACAAGCCACTTGGCAGGGCCAGAAAACACAAAAGAAAAAAAAGAAAGGGAGCGATAACATTTTTCAAGGTCAGAGGGGGTCAGATTCTTCTTTTTTTCCTTAGTATTTTTTAAAATTTATTTGGCTCTGCCTAGTCTTAGTTGTGGCACGTGGAATCTTTAATTGTGGCATGTGGGCTCTTGGTTGTAGCCTACAGGATCTAGTTCCCCGACCAGAGGTTGAGCTCTGGGCCCCCCGCATTGGGAGCACAGTCTTAGGCCCTGGACCACCAGGGAAGTCCCCTGAAAGGTAGTTGGATCCCGAGGGCGGATTTGACTTTAGTGTGGCCCACTCGTGCTTTCAGGAGTTTTCACCCTGGCTTCCGAATAGAACTTTCTAGATTTAGAAGGGCATCTTTGGATGCACAGAGATGGCTGGTTACAGAGTGGTTCTCGTAGGTGCCAGCACCATGGCAGCAGTTCTATTCTTTCAACAAGCAAGACTTTGAAACTTGTAGATCTGTTTGCAGTGGACCCCATGTGAGCATCTCGCTGGGTTAAAGGACCGGCTATAATGTGCGCCTCACAGAGCTTCGCAGGGAGGAGCTTGGCGCAGTCGAGATGCGCTGCCTAGTCATTCTTTAATGCACACTAGTAAAGCTGACATCAGAAACTGGGTTCTTAATTTATGAAAGTAACTTCTAAATTATTCAGGTGGAGGCAGCACTGGAGACAAGTAATTAGTCAAGCTCGTTTTCTGTAGCCTCTCTGGAAGGGAGGACCTGGCAGCACCCACTGTAACTGCCCACGGAGAACTGGTTCCTGCAGGGTTTCAAGGCGTTAAATGAAGCCTGTGGTAACCAGGCCTCTCGGTGCACTGTGCTCACAACCAAAGGCTTAGAAGACCTCGCTGTCCTCTAAGCAGATCAGCCACACTCGTGTGTCCCTGGAGGTGGAATTTATCAGCGAGTGAGGAGAAATATGAGAACTTGCTGGTTGAGACTTGGAGAATGGGAGTGTTTGTTCACTAGCTGACAGAATTCATTACCTGTCCACCTCCAGAAACACTGGGGAAAGCTGATTCCCTTTCATTTAACTTCATTTTGTTACTGTTTCTACCTTGAACTATATCATGAGGTGTTATGTGTACACAGAGCAACTTTTGGCTTATCCACATTTCCAGGCTTTGATAATATTTTAACAAATGCTAAGAATTCATAAGAAAGAAAATGGTACTCGAAACTGGCTCTTTAATCAATTCAGACTTTGGATTTTGTTTCACTTTGTTAGTTTTCATCCAGGAGAAGACCTTTTAAACTGCGTCTCTGTGTCTAAGCTTTTCTAAACACGTTTGGTATTCCTCAACCCCCCCCCTCATTCCTGAAATTCCTTAAAGGTCCAGAATGTCCAACCCCATTAAGCTGATTAGATTTATAAAATGTGAGGCCAGGCTGGCATGCCTCCAATCCCAAATTTTCAAGAGGTAACCTCATCTTAGACTCCTCTCTCTTTTTAGATATGAATGCGGTAATGTTGATGTCTTTTGCTTCCAATCAGTGCTACTCCCCCTCAGAAATACAGCTCGAGAAGTAACCGGGGAGAAGTGGTCACCTCCTTTGGCTCGGCGCAGGGGGTATCTTGGTCCGGGAGAGGAGGAACTAGTCACCTCAGCCTGAAGGTCTTGGGACATCCAGAGCCGCTCACCGGGAGCTACAAATGCATGTTTCAGAAGCTCCCAGACATTCGAGAAGGTATTTGTTTTTCCCTTTGACATTCTGTAGGGTATAAAACCACCTGGAAGGATTTGAATCAGTAACAAAGCATCAGCTAGGCTGGTAGAACAAGTTCAAGGTTGCCTTTGATTGATAGATGTTGTCTGGGCACCCCTATTAGGAAACGGATATGAGATGACCACTCTCAATAATTCTCCCAAATCACAATCACTTTGCTAAGAAAAAGCACATAACCATTTCCCAGTAACAACCACTTGAACTGTATAAAGGAAGCCAATTATAGTGTTAAAGGAAGCGGAGACATTTATGGCTTCTTCCTTGGAAAGACTAGAAGGCTCTTCAGGTTGTTCTTGGCTTCCCTGAAACCCCTCTGACCACCTGAGTAAGGGGGAGGCTGGGGAGGGAGCCAGGCCGACTTTGGGACTGTGACCTCATCCGTGACCCCCTTCCTCCCCCTGCCATGGCCAAATGGAAGGCCGGGTTCAGCAACCAAGTATTGGGCAATTGGCTCGGGCTTGAGAAAGTTACCAACTGGCCAGTGTCCTGGGCACCCTGCCTGCTTCTATAAAATGACTGACTAATGTTTTACAAGGTGATGTGTTTTCTCTGCTTGGCAAGTAAAATGTCTTAAACATGCTTTTCCCCTCTGGGTTTTCAGTTCTGACCTGTAAGATAGAAGAACTTGGCAGTGAACTCAAGGAACATTACAAGATTGAGGCTTTTGCTCCCATTCTAGTCCCAGCACAGGTAAGAGTTGTTCTAATAGTCTTTCCTGATTGATATTGTTTTTTTTAATCAATGATGAAAAGTCAACCTCCTGCTTCCTTTCACTAACTGTCTACCTTCTAGTTAGATGAACTATCTTGGATGAACTTGGTAAAATGGGTTATAAGTGCTTTCTGGTTTTGTGACCAGATTAAGTCGTTTTCTTTGCACTTGGGTTAGTGTCTTGCATGTAAACAAGATTGAGGGCCTTAAGCATTCAAGTGTCAGGATATGAGAACAACAGCAAGGTGAAGATTTCCAGAAACAGTGACTCATGGTCTCTCCCCTTCTTTGGTCTCTGTCATCAGGGATCAAGTGCTGTGAATAGTGTCCACGTCAATAGTTTAATCTGGCATGTGTATGGTGCTTTCTCTCTAGAACGTACTTTAAGGGGAGCTGTGTTCTCAGAGTTTCTTTACGGTGCCTCTGTCACATATTTGCATTCAGAGGAGAATGGCCAGCTGGCGAAGATATGCAAAGCCATGTCATATAAGGAAGATTTGGGGGAGTTGGGAGGAAGTAGTGGAGGGGAGACTGGGTTATAGGATCTCATGGGGAAAGATTAGACTTCCTCGGTTTGCCCCCGGGAGTGAGAACCGGATAGAGGAAGCCACCGAGAGAGGAATTTCAGCTCAGTTTAATGAAGAACTTCCTGTTAGAAGGCAGTATGGTGAGTGTTTAAAGGATATGGCCCTGGAGCCAAACATCTGGCCTTCAAACCCACACTTTGCCCACTGTTTGACCTTGGTTAAATTATCTAACCTTTCTGCTGCTGGTTTTTCTCATCTCTAACATGGATGCAATAATAATATCCACCTCACGGTTTTTGTGAGAATTAAGTGAGTTGATACACATAAGCCTTTAGAACAGTGCCTGGTGTTTAGTGAGCCCAGTAAACCAGAGCTGTTGTTAACAGTTATTCAGGAGATATGTGAAGAAGGAAATGGCAACCCACTCCAGTATTCTTGCCTGGAAAAGCCCATGGATGGAGGAGCCTGGCGGGCTGCAGTCCATGGGTTTACATGACTGAGCACGCATGCATGAGGAAGGTCGAGGGAGATGGATGGGTTGGTAGCAATAAACTTAAAAAAAGAGAGAGAGAGATGCGGTAAGTGGGCTGGTGGCGAGGGGGTGGGCTCAGGGGCAAGTTCCCCTTCACTGGAGATGCTGTGGCTCAGACAGCCACTTAGAGGGGCTGAGGCATTAGATGGTGGGCAGGCTAGATGCCCTTTAAGGGTCCTTTCAGCCCTGGGAGCCAGTGATGATACACCCCTAGGAGCCTAGTGGTCACCTCAGGCTCAAAGTGATGCCCCACCAAAGACACGTATGCTGTTGTTGGAGGTCTGTTTTGCTCTCCGTCGCGCGGACCAAATTTTAAGCTCCTGTGTATCTCGGTAGGAGCCTGTTACCCTGCTGGGCCAGATTGGCTGTGACAGCAATGGGAAACTGAACCACAAGTCGGTGATTCTGGAGGGAGATCTGGAACATTCCTCAGGCGCTCAGATTCCAGTGGATCTATCTGAGCTCAAAGAATATTCTCTATTTCCTGGACAGGTGAGATCAGGGGTGTGACTTGCCTCTGGGTGCGGCTATGCTATTTGCTCCTGGTGTGTGTAGTGGACTGTGGCCAACTGCCCTGCACTTTTGACCTCTGATGCCAAGAGGTGTAACTGGAGCTCAGGCACCAGAGCAGATGCCAGTATGGGGGTTCCGATCCCCTGTGTGCTCCAACCTTAGCTCTGGGATCCGCGGCTAGGTTTCAACCCCAGCTCCACCCTGCAGGGCGGATGAGTATGGCAATGTTACTTAACCTCCCAAACCCAGAGTGTCCTGATCTGTGAAATGGAAATGATAATTCTCACCTTATAGGAATGTTGTAAAAATGAGATTACCGTGTAAACATAATTATTATTACACTAATATAACCCCCTCCCTTTGTTTTCTAGAAAAACACCCCCAAGTTTACAATTACAGGATGAGAGTAGCTGGACAGTACTTGTAACTCTATCACAGTAACTTATTCCAGACCTCCTGTTGATCAAGTCTGTCTGCTGCCTGCCTTTCAGGTGGTGGTCATGGAAGGAATCAACACCACAGGTAGAAAACTTGTTGCCACCAGACTCTACGAGGTACAGTGTGTGGGCTTCTGTCCATCCTGAAACTCGTCCTCTGTAAGGGCCTGTTGATTCGCTTCTCAATTCTCTGTAGAGTTCGACCTACCTCTAGGTCAGGGCTTAGCAAACTGCTCCCCTAAAGGGCCAGACAGTACATATTCCAGACTCCACAGACCTGGTCTTCATACAATGTCGACTCTGCCATTGTAGCACAAAAGCAGCCACGATCAGCCCATTATCCAAAGAGCACGGCTGTATGCCAGTGAAAGTTTACTTACAGCAATAGGCGGTAGCCAGATTCGCCCTTAGCTTAGCAGCCCCTGCTCCTGCAGTAATCCTCTGCAGGCTTCCAGGGGACGCGGAAGAAGTAGCAGCACCTGTCCTCCCAGGCAGGACACCGACCCGTTTTGCTCCTGCTCTTTCCTGGATGTTTTTTTGAGTTTAGCCGTAACCTCATGCTACCAGGTGTCTTGCCCACTCTGAGCAGTAAAGAAAAAGGGAAGGGTCATCAACGCTGTGGTCTTACCTGGTAGCACAGCTTAGTAAAGAGTCCACTTGCAATGCAGGAGGCCCCAGTTCAATGCCTGGGTCGGGAAGATCCGCTGGAGAAGGGATAGGCTACCCATTCTAGTATTCTTGGACTTGACTGGTGGCTCAGGTGATAAAGAATCCACCTGCAGTGCTGGATACCTGGGTTCGATCCCTGGGTTGGGAAGATCCCCTAGAGAAGGGAAAGGCTACCCGCTCCAGTATTCAGGTCTGGAGAATTCCATGGACTTTGTAGTCCATGGGGTCTCAGAGTCAGACACGACTGAGCAACTTTCACTTTCATCAACTCTGTGGGCTTTTAGCTCCAAGGAGCAAGATACCCACAAACATGCTCCCATTTAGTGCCCACCCTGTTCCTGACCAGAGGCGGTGCCTGGGGCAAGACCTCACCACAGTTTTCTCTCCTGTTTGAAGGGTGTGCCACTTCCGTTCCATCAGCCCGATGAAGAGGATGGAGGTGAGCTAGACTTCCGAGGGTATTTTGCCAACAGTACGGGTGGAGAGGAGTGGGCCAGGGTTTGGAACACAGTTCCTCTGGCCCTGGGAAAGCTTCAGAAGCTGTGAGAGCACCGTTCTGGAGCTCCAAGGGCGACCACAGATTCATGGGTTCACCGGCCCTTTGTGGAAGGCCAGGGGTCTGAGCATATGTGGCTTGGTCAGCCTTACTTCCTGTGCTCTGATTCCACAAGAGCTGTCATTTCAAGACTGATGTTTAACAGGTGTTTGAAGGTTGCTTTGAAAAAGAAAAAAAACAGTGGAATTCCCTGGCCATCCAGTGGTTAGGACCCCAAGCTCCCAATGCAGGGGCACAGGTTCCATTCCTGGTTGGGAAAAATCTTGCATGCCGTGTGGCCAAAAAAAGAAAGAGAAGGGGGAAGAAAAGGAGAAAAAAGAAAAGGGTAAAGAGCACCAATTTAAAAAAAAATTCCTTTAAATGCCATGTGATATCCTGGACAAGGAAAGGGGACATTAGTGGAAAAACCAGTGACATTTAAATAAAGTCATGAGCTAACAGTAACATACCAGTATTAATTCCTTCATTTTGATGAATGTACCCTAGTTATGTAAGATGTTAGCATTAGCGGTTGCTGGGTGAAAGGTGTACACACCGGAACTCTGGACTCTGTTTGGGACATTTCTACAATTCTAAAGTTATTACAAAAAAAAAAACTGTATTTAAAAATTAGACACATTTCTCAGGAAGCCTAGAGTTACTTGGTAGCTAACCTAGATGAGAAAAGAACATTTCAGTAAACTTGGCTTCAGAACAATTCCAAGCATTTTTGTAAGCAGAGCAGTAGACTTGAGGATTAGCAGGGAGATAGCTGATGCTAGCTGTATTGTCAACATCCCCTCCACGCTAATATTGTGTGAGGTCATTCTTAGAGGCGGCCTGGAATTGGGAGCAAAATTTAGGAGTTTATGACATTGCACATTCTCTCAGGAAGTAAGTGTTTATGGAAGCTAGAGTGCTGGTATTGAATCAAGTTCAGGTAACAAAGGGAACAGACAGGGCTAAACTGCCCGGAACTGGAGCTATGCCAGGGGAATCTTTGGAAGCAATTGAATAAGTTGGTTTTATTTTGTTAATAGTTATTTTTATTTATTTATTTGGCTCCATTGGGTCTGCATTGTGGCATGCAGACTCTAGTTCCCTGACCAGGGATCGAACCTGGACTTCCTGCACTGGGAGTGCAGAATCTTAGCTGCTGGAAGTCCCTGAAAAAGTTGTTAATAGACATTTTGTGAGCAAGGTGTTGGGCTCAACACCTGGGTGTGGAGACACAGAATACAACATGGACCTGGCCCCCAGGCACTCACCGTTTACCTGGGGCCGGCGTCCCCTCCCCTCTTCACAGCACCGGTATTACTCTTCTCCTTGAATTCTCTCTCGGTTCAGTCACTGCACGCTCGACAAACAGTGGCCCTCATTCTGGAATATATTCCTGAACACATTACTTTATATGGCAAAAGGGACTTTGCAGGTGTGACCGAGTTAAGGCTCTGAAGATGGGGATTGTCTAGGTGGGCTCAGGGTAAAGCAAGGGTCCTTATAAGGAAGGGTGGGAGGGGGCGGGTCACAGAGATCTGGCAGGTCAGGTTCTGGCTTTGAAGGTGGAGGAGGGGCCCAGGGCCAAGGATGCAGGCGGCCTCTGGAAGCTGGAAGGGGTCAGGAAATGATTCTTCCCAGAGCCTCCAGAAGGAATGCTGCCCTGCCCACGCCTTGATTTTAGGACCTCCGACCTCTTGGACTGTAAGATAATAAGTGCGTATTGTTTTAAAAGCCACCAAGTTTGTGATTGTTATCAAAACCATAGGAGGCTAATAAAGCTGCCTGTTAAGAAGTCAAGGATCATTGGATTTGTTGTTGTAAGCTACAGAACCTGGTTCAAACTAACTTAAGAGAAATTTGTTAGGGGAAATCCAGGACAAGTGGCTGGAAAAGGCTTATAGCCCGGATCACGGCTCAGTAACGCCAGGTGTCTAGGTAGCAAAGAGTCCTGGGCTCTATTGACCAGGCACCTCAGCTGGATGGGTCAGCGCCAGTCTTTTTTCTGTCCTTGGATAGTTCACCTTGAGATTCTGGAATCCAGGGGAGAGAGTGAATGGCTTAAGCCGGTCTGAGCCTGCTCTTTGGCTGGGGAGGAAGGTGTACCTAATTTACATCTCCATAGGGCAGAGGGGGAGGGGACCTTATGGCCGCCAAGGCTGAGTCTCCAAAAGGGAAGCAGATGCTTTGAGGAAAATGGCACCCCATACAAGGCCCTGCACCCCATAACACGAGAGTCTCCCGTCCCAAGCCTTGCCCCCAGCCTGTCTTCCTGGACCCCTAGATGTACCAAATTCTCCAGCTGCTCTCACCACTGATGATCTCTCCCACTGAGCTCTCAAACCTCAGTGCTGTTGGGGACCCCGCCTTCCCCTGGCTCCTGAAAAACTCTACCCTCAAGTGTAAGCAAAGTGACAAAAAGACAAATACCATATGATTCTCCTTAGATGAGGTTCCTAGAGGCATCAGAATAGAGGTGGTTGCCAGGGACTGCGGGAGGGGGAGCAGGGAGTTAGTGTTTAACGGGTACGGAGTTTGAGTTTTATGAGATGGAAAGAGGTGGAGATGGAAGGTGATGACAGCTGCACAACATTATGGATATATCTAATACCACTGAAATGTTGATTTAAACATGGTTATGATCAGGAGGAATTTCCCTGGTGGTCCAATGGTTAGACTCCGAGTTTTCACTGCTGAGGGCACAGGTTCAATCCCTGGTCAGGAAACTAAGATCCCTAAAACCACACAGCACTGCCCAGCCCCCCCCCCCAAAAAAAGTTATGTATTTTACCACCAAAAAAAGAAGTTAAGAGGAAAACCATGTAAGCAAATGCCACTTTGATCAATTCTCTCGTGACTCCCACTTTCCTCCCATCGTCCACGCACTGCTGGTAAATGTCTCTGGAGTTCTGGTTGCTTGCACACTTGCCTGTCTATGCAGCTCGTGGAGGGCTCTTTGAGGGCAGGGTGAGGTCTTATTCCTTTAGATTCCCAGAGTTGCACAGGTGAGACTCTTAACTGATTCCTGAGGCATCCTGCCCTCATTGTCCTTTCTCCCGCCATCCCAGCAGCTTCTCATCAACACTTTAACAATCCTTTCTGGCTTAGATTCTGAGCAGTTCATGGTCCTGGTGGCCTGTGGGCCGTACACCACATCTGACAGCATCACCTTTGACCCCCTGCTCGACCTGATCACCATCATCAACCGCGACCGACCGGACGTCTGCATCCTGGTAGGGCCCTTCCAAGGGGGACAGTTCACCTAGGGAGGCACCAAAGGGAGAACAGGGTGGGGGTGAGGGGTAATCTTGGAAAAAGGTCTGATGAGGTTCTAAATTTTTAGGAAGAGTGTCAAACTCTCTTCCTCCTTAAAAGTATTTTTGAGTTCTTGGTCTCCATCTTTGGTGAGGTGTGTGCGGTTTTTGTTTGTTTTAATATTTATTTATTTGGCTGCATCAGGTCTTAGTTGTGGTGCATGGGGTCTTTGATCTTTGTTGCAGCATGCAAGATCTTTAGCTGTGGCGTGTGAGACCTGGTTCCCTGATAGGGATAGAACTCGGGCCCCTTGCATTGGGAGCAGTCTTAGCCACTGGCCCACCCCTTTGTGTGCGTGGTCTTAATCAAAAAGCCCAAGGTGTTTTGCCACCTGCATTGATTTTTCAGTATTTCACCTCTTATCTAATTACTCCCATTTGTGAACTCATCTCTTTTGAAAGCTCAGAGTACTGCTTCATAGAGGTAGATTGCCCTTGCTGGGTTGAAGGGGGAACAAAAGCCCAGTATTATAGTAGGCAAAGCAGCTAGTGACAGGCCCAGTAGGCCTCTCCATCCAGGAGGTTGTGTCCTTCTGCCTGTGATACTGGCTGGGCACCACCCCACCCCCACCCACCTGCCCCCTGTCCCCAGCTGTACAGGCAGCCTTGGAGGGAGAGATGGACCCTGGGCAGGGAACTGCTAGGATCGGGTATGTGAGGGTGCTCAGAGGCACATGCAATTCTGATGTGTTCTTTTGGTACCTTTGTTTCTCCGCTTCGGGCTGATCTGCAGTTTGGACCTTTCCTGGATGCTAAGCATGAACAGGTTGAGGTAAGTGGCTGGGACTGGAGTCAGGGAGAGACTGAATATTCGCATTCAGTCAAGGCCTGTTACTTTCACCTCTTGGAGTTTATCCTGCTTCTATAACAGCCTAAATGAATCCCTGTGGCTGATCAGAAAAACATTATTGCAGGGCAAGTTTAATAAAGGTACGGAATGGGAGGGCTTCATTTCACCAGAATACAGAGCCATCTGGAAGCTGGGGTGGGTGGGGGAGGGGATCCAAATATCTGAGTCCTGGTCCCCCTGGCGTAGGAGGGTGGGGGAGGTGCCCATGGTCCTGGAGCTGTGCCTGTGAAAGCCCCTTCCCGGCTGCGACAGCTCGGGGCCCTGAGTGTCACTGTCCTTTGAACTTAAAACACAAATGGCCCTTCTGGAGACAGCGCCTCCTTTTGTCTCAGGAAGGGTTTTTTTGTTTCGTTTTTTTAATTTTCGACTGCGGGGTCTTTGTTGCAGTGCGACCTTTTCTTTAGTTGGGGCAAGCAGGTGCTACTCTTCAGTTTCGGTGTGCAGGCGTCTCATTGCCGTGGCTCCTCTTGTTGTGGAGCACGGGCCCTGGGCCTGCAGGCTTCAGTGGTTGCAGCACACGGGCTCGGTTGTTGCAGCTCCTCGACTCCAGAAGCACAGGCTCAGTAGTTGTGGCACACGGGCTCAGCTGCTCCTCAGCATGTGGGATCTTCCCAGACCTAGGATTTAACCCGTGTCTGCTGCACTGGCAGATGAATTCTTTACCGCTGAGCCAGCAGGGAAGCCCTCTCAGGAGGTTTACCAGCCACAGCAAAGGCTTCAAAGCTCTTTTCTTCCTACTTATCTCCTCGGCTCACTTTCAGGACTGATTCTTCCCCGACCTCCTTGCCTGCTCCCAACTAGACTCGGCTCTCAAAAGGACGGAGACCCTTGTCTTGGGTATCTTTGCATCTCCTTCAGCTCCTCACCCAGCATCTGCCCCCAGGGTCATCTAACCAGCATCATAAACAAGTGAACAGACACCAAACATTCACCCTGTAAATCTCCTTTCTTTTCTTGCAGAGCTGTCTGCTGACAAGCTCATTTGAAGATGTTTTCAAGCAATGTTTCCGAACAATTATTGAAGGAACACGAAGGTCAGCATTCAAAATACTGGGCAGAACCTTACATTTCCTGAGTTTCTCCAGGGTTCCCCGTTAAGAAACTGAAACCATTCAAAAGTCATGGTAGTTCCCACCCTTTTATCCTTTTGAACTGCAGAGATCAGCTAGAACCCTTGACCTTCAGGCGCCGACCCTGAGTGAGGAGGCCTCTTTGTAAAACACAAAGATAAACGAACTTGAAAGGACAAGGCTGCCCAAACTTTCACTCTTCCCTGGCTCTTTCTCTACTTCCTTCCTTTTCTCACTCCCTTTTGTAGAAATTCCTGTTCCCTGGGAATCTTCCCAGGGTGGGGCTGGGGAGTGTTTGATGGCTTACAGCCTGACATCTCCTGTGAGTGAGAGTTGGGGGGGAGGCCAAGTCCTTCCCCAAGTCAGTGCTTCCCTGGTTTCACGGGCACCCCGCGACGGCTCACACGTGGGTGGGGACACATGAGGGTGGGATTTTGAATCCTTGCCACGGACTGGAGGGATGGGACTGGGAAAGGTCACAGCGGTGATGAGGGCTGGGCAGTTCTAATTTGAGAGAAAAGCCGCTATTCCAGGAAGAGCCTAAGCCAGAAGTAGAAAGTTTTTCTGGAAGCCGACACCCCCATTTCCTGTCGCTTCCCTCCAGTGCCTGGGTTCGAGAGAAGCTGCTCTTGGTGGTGGATCTCCTCCTCCGGGGATCTGCCTGCCAGGAGCTGAGCTCATTGAAAACAAACATTCCTGAGGCTCAGTGTAAAATACATCTGGAACAAGGGTGGTTTTTGAAACAAGATGTATAGTCTTCCGCCCTTGGCGGTGAGAACTGATCCCAGCAACGATTAGCTGTCATTCTACCTTCTCATCCCAGTAGGGTAGGTCTCTCGGACTGGGGGAAAACCCCTACCGATGCCAGAGTCGGGGGGCTCGGATCGTGCGGTGTGACAGCCTGCAGCTGGGCCTGCCGCTCCTTTCTCCCTACCCCACTCCAAGTGACGCGACAGGTGTCTTCCCTCTGCTCCCCCAGGGTTGTTGGGACCCTGAATGAGTTTGTCAGACCTGGAGGCTCCTCAGGAGATAAATCCCTGAAAACCAGGGGCAGGCCTGGTGTCCCTGTTTTGTCAGCCCTCGGGTCCCCTCCGGGATAGGCGGGGACCGCCCCGCACGCCAGCCGGGTGCTTTCCATTTGAGATGGGGTTCTGTTTTTGGTTCCTCACCCCATGTGGTATTGACAGCAGTACCACAAACAAAGAACAGACTGGGCATTGTTGCCCTGGGGGTGAGCTCCCAGCACCACCAGGCACTTTCATCTGCAGCCAGAGTGCGCCTCGGGAAAAGGGGCTGCCCACCCTCCCCAAACAGTATAAAAATGGCCCTCTTTGGGGGGGATTTATTTTTACTCTGAGAGGTCAGCAGCGCAGAGCATTGAGCCCATTTATCAGTGAAAACCAGAGCCCATGAGGAAGCGCCGCCTCCCTCCCGGGAGCCCTGGAGCTTGAGGGAGCGGCCGCGAGGCCCGGCCCACCATGATGTATGAAGTTGTGCAATGCTCAGCATAGTTGGAATTTTCTCTCGGATCCCTCCCCCTACAACCCATGTATAACCCAGAGCAGGAGGCCCGTTTCCTCCTTAACTGTTGCTCTGCCAGCTCCCGCGAGGAAACAGAGCAAGGCCATGTCTTAGCCGCGGCCGGCTGCACCGTCACAGACGGAGCCCCGGGGGCCTGGAACACACTCCCCTACAGGCCACCCCCCGGCCCATTTGCCAGGCTTCAGTGCCCAAATTGGTAGTCTTGGATAATCACAGGGAACTTTTCAGTGGCAAAGGAACAGTAACTACTTTGCAGAGTACCTTTGGTCTCAAGGTTCAGATTTTCCACTGCAGAAGTGTCGGCTCATGCTTTGAGCAGGCACGATAAACAAGTGGCACATGTATGAACATCACCAGCACCTTTATCCCGCTTGAGAGGCAGCCATGTCCCTACACCTGCACAGGTGGGTACCTGCCTGTACCCAGCTTTGGGAAGCCATCTCATCTTAAGCAAGAGAGGGCGCTAGAAGTGAGAGCTAGTGGTGGATGTTGTTTGTTGTTTAGTGGCTAAGTCGTTAATGACTCTTGTGATCCCATGGACTGTAGCCTGCTGAGCTCCTCTGTCCATGGGATTCCCCAGGCAAGAATACTGGAGATGCAAGAGAAACAGGTTCGGTCCCTGGGTGGGGAAGATCCCCTGGAATAGGAAATGGCAACCCGCTCTAGTATTCTTGCCTGGGAATCCCATAGACAGAGGAAACTGGCGAGCTACAGTCCACGGGGGCACAAAGAGTCAGACTCGACTGAGCAACTGAGCATGCACAGGGATCGGCCCCGAATCTCCTGCTTGGCAAGTGGATTCTTTACCACTGAGCACCAGAGAAGCCCAGTGGATGTTAGACATGCCTCCAAAATAACACCTTCCACCATAGGCCCCTCTGCCAAGGACAGCGAGGGAATCAAGGAGATGGGTTTTTTCCCTTTTCTTCTCTTGTGTGGCTAGAGGGGATAAAGCGACAGCCCCTAGAGTTACAGGGTTTTTCCTCACTTCTGTGTTATAACCCTCCACCAGAGGAAAGATCTGTCTTCTCTGCTTTTACCGTTGCTGTCAGAGATTTCTTTCACGTTTGTCAGACAGTCGGCTGAGGAATAAAAACCAGCACTGATTCCCTGTGTGAGGCGGAGGGGCTGGGGTGGGGGAGCGACGTGGGCCCTGGGAGAACCCACCGTGTCTCCCCCTCCCAGATCCACTCTGCCTGCCTGGTCCCTCCCGAAGGAAGAGCCCCCAGTCAGAGGCAACAGGACACCTAAAAGCCACATCTGTTCACCCAGTGTGAAGAGTCAGAACTTCAGCCTCAGCTCTGGCTCTGAGGAAAGTGAAGGTGTATCAGTCTCTCAGCCGTGTCTGACTCGGCAGACCCATGGACTTCAGCCCCTCAGGCTCCTCTGTCCATGGAATTCTCCAGACAAGAATACTGGAGTGGGTTGCCATTCCCTTCTCCAAGAGATCTTCCCAACCCAGGGATTGAACCCAGGTCTCCTGCATCGCAGGCAGATTCTTTACTACTGCGGCATCTAGGCTCTGAGGATTTCTAGTCACATCCTTGTCTTTCCTGATTTTCTAGAGCTCTGTCTCATCTTCCCTTTTTCTGCTGGTCATCCTCTTCCTCTCTCAGTAGAACATGACACAGAGCCGGGAACATGTCCTGAGCCCTCGAGGTGGTCGTGTGATAGAACAGACCATCTCTCACACCCAGTGTCCCATGGGGAACAGCACCCCCTCCTCGTGGAAGAGCTCCGTTCTGAGCATTCCCCTCAGAAGCCGGCTCTTGTCTGAGGCCCTGACACTTGGAATCTGTCACCCGGCTACGAGCTGTGTTCATTTTCCTTCCTCTTCTGACATGTTTTTTTTTTCTTTGCAAACCAGCTCCGGCTCCCACCTCATCTTTGTCCCGTCACTGAGAGACGTGCACCACGAGCCCGTGTACCCACAGCCTCCCTTCAGCTGCTCTGACCTGCTTCGAGAGGACAAAAAGGTACACACGTCCCCTCCTTAACAGTAGGCAGCGAATGCAACGTGCCGGCGGCAACCACCCAGCTCCATCTGGAAGTGCAGGGTGGGGAGATGAAGGGCCTGATTCTCAACTTCTCTTTATCACAAGCACATGTGTTATGTACTGTGTGTTGAACTTTCAGTGGTCTCCCCAGCCCTTGTGGACCCCCCATTTTCCCAGAGGATAAGTTTCTAACTTCAGCATGCTAACGCCGGCCCCACCCTTCTCGTTCCAGCGAGTGCAGCTCGTGTCCGAGCCCTGCACCCTCTCCATAAATGGAGTGATCTTTGGCTTGACGTCCACCGACCTGCTGTTCCACATGGGGGCCGAGGAGATCAGTAGGTGAGAAGGGGGTTCCAGTCCCATGGGCAGTTTCCAGCCCTCTGGACCCTGGTCCTGTCCTTGGCCAAAGGCCTGCTGGGCAGAGTCTTGAACAGGCAGTCCCTAGAGCAGCACTTTCTGCCAAACCCTTTGGCCACTGAGTTTCTCTGCACCCAAAGGGGGTGGCAGGATGCACATGTGTCTGTTACCACTATCTACAGTGTTTGAGGCCCTGCAGGGCCCCTTCCATCCTATCTTTGCCCTTAATTTCTAGTCATAGACATTCATCTACTTTGCTTCCTTTGCCATATGTGTGACCTAAACAAGCTGTCCCTGCGCGTGGGGTGACTGTATTTACTCTGGAGGGTATCCCCCTCCCAGAACAGGGTGCTGCTCTGCAGGGGATCAGACGCTACTGGGTCTGTTGAACCGAGGCTCGGTGGTTCAGTTCTTCCATCACCCATGATGGGAAGGAGCATGGAGCCATTCATGTGTTAGGCGAGATGGGTGTGTGCAGGTTGGCTCTGGTTGGAGGTGCAAGGGTCACCTGGCTACAGCTGGCCCCTCGAGGAGCAGACCCCACGTGCTCTCACATAGTGTGGAGCTGATGATGGCCCTCCTGGGCCCTGATCACAAGGGGTTCCTGCTTCTCGCCTTCTCAACCCAGTGTCCTGCTCAGCAGACCGAGCTGATTACAGATGCATCTTTAAACTTCCCCAGAGGCAACTTCCTGTCACACACCTTGGCCACATCACTTCTCTCTAGTTTTAAGAAATCCTCCCCGAAGAGAAACAGGCGCCGAGAAACAAGTTTCCACATTCCATTTCTTGCTTTTCTTCCTTCTGCAGTTCTTCTGGAACTTCAGACCGGTTCAGCCGAATCCTTAAGCACATCCTGACCCAGCGGAGGTGAGCCCGCCCTGTGGGACGTCTGCCTGTGCTGGGAGTGCTTTGGAGTCACAGAGCTTGGACAGATTTGACTTCAAGAACCTTCCCCAGTGGAAGTGAAAGTTGCTCAGTCATGTCCAACTCTTTGCAACCTCATGGATGGCAAGGAGATCAAACCAGTCAGTCCTAGAGGAAATCAACCCTGAATATTAATTGGAAAGACTAATGCTGAAGCTGAAGCTCCAATCCTTTGGCCACCTGATGCAAAGAGACAACACACTGAAAAAGACCCCGATGCTGGGAAAGATTGAGGGCAGAAGGAGAAGAGGCGACAGAGAATAAGAGGGTTGGGTGGCATCACCAACTCAGTTGACATGAGTTTGACCAAACTCCTGGAGATGGTTAAGGACAGGGAAGCCTGGCCTGCTACAGTCCATGGAGTCACAAAGAGTCAGACACGACTTAGTGACTGAACAACAACAGCCTTTCCCAGGCCACTACCAGGGAGCTCCCTCCTGGCATGACAGGCCTGTTCTGTCCCCCAAACACAGAGGGAAGGGAGAGGCAGTGTGTGACAGCATAGAAACCAGCGGCAGAGGAGGAGTCTGTCGGGAGGGCTCCCGAGGCCGCTGCTGCTGACTCTCTCTCCTCTCCGCAGCTACTACCCGCTGTACCCACCCCAGGAGGACGTGGCCATCGACTACGAGAACTTCCGCCTCTACGCTCAGCTGCCCGTCACCCCCGACGTCTTCATAGCCCCATCAGAGCTGAGATACTTTGTGAAGGTGGGTTTGAATTCCGCTATTCCCCAGAAACACCAGAACCAGCTCCTTTCTGGACCCCCGGCACTTACTCTTCTCGGGTCTGCTGGTGGGAACAGTGGCCTCATTCCTTTGGGGGAGGGGGCAGGAGTAGAAAACAAATCCGTTAGTATAATGCTTAAGTAAGTGATGTGCCCTTGCTGCCCACCACCACCACCCCATCCTACCCCCAGCATGGTGCTCAGGCAGCCCAGCCTGGGAGCCCAAGAGGCAGCTAGGAAGGCCCTCGAACCATGGTTCTCACCCATGGCCACCTCAGGTGACCTGGGCTTGCCTGTCCCCTCTCCAAACTCTGAGATGAGCTCCCAGCAGCTCTTGGGCACATTCAGATTCGGGCCCTCGCAGGGAATCTATCCCATCAACCTCCTCTTGGCAAACCAGAGCCAGTGCAACCTCCAGAGGTAAACCTTCTTTCACGCTGTGAAACAAATAGAATAAGTTTGTTTCCACGTTTGGGAATTGGCCGAGTCATCTTCTTTATTTTATTTTGTTTTGGAGACGCAAGAGGGACTCAGAGTTTTCTAGTAATAAATTAACATATTGGACCGAAGATGGTTTTCATTTGCCTTTGTTTCCAGTTTCTATAACATCCTCTGGGGCTGAACCCTGAGATGAGTCCAACTTCTTCACATCCGTGCCCACGGTTTCAGCCTTTCCAGACCCATAGTCGCTCTTTCCTCCCCCCCAGGACATCCTCGGCTGTGTCTGTGTGAACCCGGGGCGCCTCACCAAAGGGCAGGTGGGGGGCACCTTCGGCCGTCTCTATCTCAGGAGGCAGACCGCCGGCGGCGAGGGGAGGCGGAGCCCGTGTGCTGCTGCCCAGGTGGTCAGGATCTGAGCCGTTGTCCTTCGTCACCTCTGTCGCGCGGGCCTCCCAGACGTCGGGCCTGGGAGCAGCCGTCTGATGAGATCCCACCCATGGAAGCAGGGGAGCAAGCTGAGGGCAGGGTGCCCTGCGGGAAGGCCTCGGGCAGCTGGTCCCCAGCCCTGAGTCCAGCTTCTCTGGAAGAAAGCAGTTGTTTCTTCCTGGACACTCGGAGTCCAGAGAGAACTGGCCGTGGGTGCAGCACGCTCAGGAAGGTCAAGGCTTTACGATTTCTTATATGAGTCAGACAGAAAAACAACTTTGGGAGAAATAAAATAAATTCTGTAACTTCTGCATTGAATCTGTCTTCCGCTCCTTCTTTTTCCTGGTAGTGAACAAAGAATGTTGCCTCCTTGACCTCTGTCCAGAGAAGCAGAGCATCTGTCACGCTGGGTTTCCTCCCAGCCCCAGCTCTGACCCTCTGAGGCCCCCGTGGCCTCTGTGCTAAGGAGGTGCTGGGCTCAGCTGAGGAGCGTGCAGCTGGCTGCATGCCGGGCCCGCCAGGCGCGGTCCTCTCGGTCCCGGCCCGACCCCTGCATCTGGAGGGGGGCCTCCCGGAGCTGCACCAGAGCCAGATCCCCTTGCGCTGGCTCGGCTGAGTTGCACCGCCGCCCGGGTCTCGCCTCCAGCCCAGAGTGCTCAGACGAGGCCAGGCCCTCCAGGGCCCCGGCCATGTCCCCACCCCTGGGGGTCCTGGCACCTGGCAAGAGGCTGTCACTGCTAAGTGAGGAGTGGGTTTCTGTTCTCAGCTGGTGGCCGTCCTGCCTCAGACTGCAGAGCCACGGCTGGAAACCCCCAGCTGCCAGGCCAAGGGCCAATGCCTTGAGTCAGAGATAAATAGGTAACCTAACTGTCCAACTTTTGCCTCCCCCATCTGACGGTGAAGTGGAATCAACAGATCTGACCAGGCTTGGGCAGAACCGGTCTCCCTTTGGAAACAAGCAGCTGCTGTTCCACTGCATCCGTTTTCTGGGCACCTCCTCTGAAGACCAGAGTTAGAGACCAGCCCCACCTGGGTGAGGGTGGGGCTGGGGCTGGTTTTCCCTCCTCCCCGGGGTGCCCCACACATGAAGCGCCCAGCCGCGTTCCAGACGGCCACTGTGACTTACCAGCCTCCGGACCTCGCATTCTCGGAGCCTGGGCCCCTCTTCCACAATCCCATAGAATTGCCGCAGCTCAGGATGTCATTTGCATTTCTACCAAGCCAAATGTCTGCTAAAAACCCACCCTGCCCCCGCTTGGAAAACCCTTGCCTGGGAAGATGACAAGCCTTTGGCCACAATAAACAAAATGACCCTCATCGTTTGAGCCACGTGTGGCTCCTGGGGTGTGTTATGGCACACCCTGGCAATTATTTTCACATTGCTGCTGGAGAAGCCATGTGGGGAATGGTAATGTCTTGGTGCCCATTTGGCAAGGATGGGCCAGAGATCCCAGTGGGATGGGGATGGTTAGCAGAGGGGAAATAATACCTGTATCCTGGTGGGTGTGGGGACAGGGCAGGGGGAGGGGAGGGAAGCACGTGCAGGGCAGGTGAGGGGAGAGAGCTGGAGCTGGCATGAATGGGAACAAGAGCCCGTTGCCTGGATACAAGTCGTGTGACTGTGGACAGCGCTCTGGGAGGGCCTAGGCAGGCATTGAAAACAAACAGAAAAAGCAGGATGAGAACCCCAGATTCAGACAGGTCTGGCAGACACGCGCCCCCCCCCCCCCCACACACACACCAGAAACTTCCCTTGCTCTCGGCAGGAAGTCAGTGCCCAATGACTGCCAGCCGACTGCTCCTCGGCCCCCTCTAGCTGGCTCAGCAGTTTCCTTAAGCCTCGTTCCTCTCACTTGTCTGGGGCTCACAACTCTAAAATAAGGCTCTGGGGGTGGGGGGGCCTTAGCGACGGGGTTGGGAGAAGAAGAGGAGCCCAACTGGGCCTGGACTCCTGGGACCCACCTGCCCCAAAACCCGCTTTGGCGGCATCTTCCCTGGTCCAGGTGGTGCCCCAAGCCCTTGAGACACAAGCCCATGGGTGAAGCAGGTGGTTCTGCAGAAGCAAAGTCTTGCACTCTGACCAAGTTTACCTTCCACACCTCGATGCCCCAGCCCTGCCCTTGGCAGGGTCCCCAGCCTTCTCTCACCTGCTGGCCTGGGTGGCCTGCCCTGCCTCCTTAAGCCCCTGCTCAGCCACCCTTCAGGCTCAGGCTCTGTCTCAAGAAAGGTCAGGGGAGAGCTGCAGAGGGAACAAAATCCCCTCGTAGCTCTGTGTCTGGGAACACAAGTATAGAGCAACCAGGAAGCTGGGGGTTCTGGAAGGGGAGGTCCTTGGGGGTGAGGACCTGGGCAGGGCCATAACGTCTCCTCTGCCATCCATCCTTCCTGCCTCCTGCGGCCATTTCAGCCTCAGTGTTTCCTTTCCCTTGGCTTGGGGTCACCCAGGCTTTCTCAGCCCAGCCTTGCCGCTTCCCCTGGTGCTGGGAATAGCCATTTGGGCTGATTTTTCACTTCTCTGTTTGATACACACTTCCTTCCCCCTGACCCTGGGGCTCCTGGCTGAGGCACCTGAGAGCCAGTCCCGGCGGGACACTCGTGGCCTCTCCCTCAAATAACCCTGTAAGAAGACAAGAAAGACCTTGACTGGTAGAGGGTAGAGGAGGGTAGTTTTGTGGTTTTGTTTTTTTTCAATTAAAAAAAAGAAGTGTTACTGAGATATTGGTTGGCCAAAAAGTTCGTCCAGATTGTCAGTACAGAAAACTCGAATAATTTATAATTGTAACAGAGATCCTTTTTCTTTTTTCTTTTTTTTTTTTTTTGCCATGTGGCTTGTAGAATCTTAGCTCTAATCAATCGGGGATGGAACCAGGGACCCCAGCACGGAAGTGGATGCACCAAGTCCTAACCATTGGGAATTCCCAAACTTCACCACTTTAATGTGTATAATTTAGTGGGTTTCAGTACATTCACAAAGTTGTACAAACATCACTACTACTTCTAGAATATTTTCATCACCCAAAATAAACCCCATACCCACTAGCAGTTACTCACCATCTCCACCCCACTCCCATTCCCTGGCAAATGCTAATCTACTTTCTGTGTCTACAAGTTTACCTCTTCTGGGCATATCGAATAATTGGCATCATACCAGTGTGTTCTTTTGTGTCTGATTTCTTTCACGTAGCATAATGTTTTCGATGTTCACCCAAGTCATAGCATTATCAGTGCTTTGTTTCTTTTTATGGCTGAATACTATTCCATTGTGTGTGCATGTGTGGTAAGTCGCCTCCGTTGTGCC
This sequence comes from Odocoileus virginianus, assembly GCF_023699985.2. Taxonomy (NCBI): domain Eukaryota; kingdom Metazoa; phylum Chordata; class Mammalia; order Artiodactyla; family Cervidae; genus Odocoileus; species Odocoileus virginianus. Next base: position 37,399,951 of record NC_069701.1, read on the forward strand.
CAACTCTTTGCGATCCGGTGGGCTGTAGCCCACCAGGCTCCTCTGTCCATGGGGTTCTCCAGGCAAGAATACTGGAGTGGGTTGCCATCCCCTCCTTCAGGGGATCTTCCTGACCCAGAGGTCAAACCCAAGTCTCTCAGGTCTCCTGCACTGGCAGGTGGGTTCTTTACCACAGGTGCCAGTTGGGAAGCCCCATCCCATTGTACAGATGGACTGTATTTTGTTTATCCATTCATCAGTTGATGGACATTAGAGTTGTTTCCACTTTGGGGCTATTGTGAGTAGTGCTGCTATAAACACTCCTGTACAAGTTTTTGTGTGAACGCATTCTCAATGCTCTTGTGTATACACCCAGGCTCTAAATTTATGAAGGAAGGGAATACAAGGGAAGGGAGGGAGAAGGGAAAAAAGAAAAAAGACCTGAGTGATTGACCTGGAGCCGTGTTTTAGAGCCAGATGACTCAAGCAGTCTAGACTTGTGAAGGAGTTTGGACAGATTCTGTGTGTCTCAGGGGATCTTTGAAGGCTTTCCCACAGCAGACAGACAACATCCAACCTGTAACTTAGGAAAGGGCTGGCAAGTGCCGCACAGAGCAAAGTGAAGCCGAGGGAGATGGAGACACTTGAACGGCTGTCAGAGGACAGGACTTCCTTGGTGGTCCAGTGGTTATGAATCCACCTACAGAGGACATGGATTCGATCCCCGATCCAGGAGGATTCCAACTGCAGAGAGGAACCTGAGGCCGAGCACAGTAACTACTGAGCCCGCATGCTACAACTACGGAAGCCCACATGGCAACAAACACAGCCAAAAAAAAAGAAAAAAGGAAAAAAAAAAACAGGACAGAGCCTCCCCAGCACCCTCTGTCTGTTCCTACAGAAACAGTACCCCAGTTTCTGTGGTGAGGGGAACCTCCCCCTTCCTCCCTTGCCTAAACCGAACCACACACTGCATTTCCCTGGCCTCAGTAGTTGGCCAGGAATAGGCACAACCCAAGACACAGTAAACACAGTGGCTCCAAGGCTTATGCTGGAGGTAGGAGAAAAGACGCAGCCACGAGGTGGAGCTGCTGCAGCCATCTTGCTTCCATGAGGGGAAACGCCTCCTGAGTATGGATCAAACCAAAGGACAGAGAACCAGAACCTGGGGAGAGAGAGATCAGCACCAGGCCACATTGTCTGGCCATAAAGTCCAGAGGTTGAAGGGATGGGACTTAACCACTTACACGCAGGCATTTGGACCCCTCTGGCTCCCTGACATCATCATTCTAGATCTTCTATCCCTGAGCAGCCAGGCCTATCTCTGCTCCCTCTGGGTCTTCCTGGAAATGCCAGGGCCCTGGTGGTGTCAGGGCTGGCCTGCTCTTGGGCCCACCAGGCCCATGGCCAGCTCCAAACTCCCCCACCCAGACCCACAGTCCTCCTCCTGTCAGCCCAGAGGCCGCCTGACAGCTGAGCACCATGCAGCTGCCCAGGGCCCCTCAGAAGTCTTGGGACAGCTGCTGGCTGTCACCCCACTGACCCCTGTCCTGTACACTGCTCCTTGAGAGCCCAGGCGTCTGCCCTAAGCCTGGTGGGGCCCTGAAGAGCCCCATCTCTCCTGCCAGCTCCATTGCTCCCAGATCTTCCCAGGGTCTGAAGCATTTCTCACTGAGAAACAGAACTGGAGGCCTGGAGGGCCAAGTCAGTGGGCCCCACGGAGTGAGATGCGGGAGAGCCAGGCCAGCGGAGGCAGCCCCGCAGCAGCCCCTCCGGCTTCTCTGCTCCCAGTAGCTGGAGGAGCCCTCAACCAGAATCTGGAAGGCTCACCTTGCCTGAGCCCTGGGGCCCACCTTCCCCTGAGATCTGGAGTCCTCCTCAAATGTTCTGCCCCCAACTTAACTTCTAAAATACACACACACACACACACACACACACAGGCTTCCCAGGTGGCACTGGTGGTAAAGAAACCTGCCTGCCAATGCAAGAGACTTAAGAGACTCAGGTTCGACCCCTGGGTCAGGAAGACCCCCTGGAGGAGGGCATGGTAACCCACTCCAGTATTCTTGCCTGGAGAATTCCATGGACAGAGGAGCCTGGTGTAGTCCATGGGGTCACAAAGAGTCAGACATACACTTTCACACATATATAAACAGCTCATACACTCAATAACAAAACAAAACAATCCAATCAATAAATGGGAAAAAAAAGAAATGATTAGAAGACCTAAATAGCCATTTCTCCACAGAAGACATACAGACAGCCAATAGGCACATGAAAAGATGCTCAACATCACTAATTATATGCTGTTGTTTAGTCGCTAAGTCAAGTCCAACTCTTTGCAACCCCTTGGACTGTAGCCCGCCACACTCTATTAGAGAAATGCAAATCAACACTGCAATGACGTACCTCTCAGGAGTGGTCAGAAATTAAAAAGTCAGTGGTCATCACTAAAAAGTTTACCAAAAAAGTCTACAAGTAACAAATGCTGGAGAGGGTGTGGAGAAAAGGAAAACCTTCTACACCATTGGTGGGAATGTAAATTGGTGCACCCACTATGGAGAACAGTATGGAGAGTCCTCAAAAAGCTAAAAACAGGATCGTCATATGATCCAGCAATCCAACCGCTGGGCATATATATGGACAAAACTATAACTCAAAAAGATGGGTGCAAATTAAAAAAAAAAAACAAAAACACAGGCACCCCTGTGTTCATAGCAGCACTATTTACAATAGCCAAGACATGGAAGCAATCTAAATGTCCATCGATAGATGAATGGATAAAGAAAATATGGTAGTGATTTTCCTGGTGGTCCAGTGGTTAAGACTCCCGACTTCTGAAGCAGGGGGCAAGAGTCCAATCCCTGGTCAGGGAACTAAGATCTCACATGCTGCCAAATATTAAAAAAAAAAAAAAATGTAGTGTGTGTGTATATATATATATATATATATATATGTATGTATATATATATATATATATATACCATTTGCAACAACTTAAAGATTATCATACTAAGAGAAGTAAGAAAGAGAAAGACAAATACCATATGATATCACTTATACATGGAATCTAAACTATGACACAAATGGGGAATTCCCCGGAGATCCTGCGGTTAGGATTCTGGGCTTCCACTGCGGGGGGGCACACGTTCAATCCTTTAGTCCAGGAACTAAGATCCTGCATTCTGAGGCATGCCAAAAAAAAACAATAGTAAAATGAAATATGACGCAAATGAACTCATCTGCAAATTAGAAATATACTCACAGACATAGAGAACAGACTTGCGACTGCCGAGTAGGGGTGGGTGGAGGAGGGATGGGTTGGGAGTTTGAGATTAGCAGATGCAGATTACTATATATGTATAATGAACCACTGTGCTGTACACCAGGAGCTAACACAACATTATAAATCAACTGTACTTCAATAAATTAAATTAAAAGCAAAACAAAAAAATCTCAAATGTTCTGCTCTTAGAATATTTCCGGGGACTTCCCTGGTGGTCTGGTAGTTAAGACTTTGGCTTCCACTGTAAGGGGGTGCAGGTTCAATCCCTGATAGGGAAGCTAAGAGGCCACATGGTGCACACCCCAAAAAAGCAAAACGTAAAACAAAAACAATCCTGTAACAAACTCAATGAAAATTGTTCAAATGATCCACACTCCAAAAAAAAAAGTCTTTAAAAACAACAAAAGAATATTTCCAATCACAGTGGTTTTCCTCTGGGGCTGGGGATTGAAGAAGCAGGGTCAGGAGCAGGAGGTCTCAGGAGAATTAGTCATGTCCATTCTCACATCCTGTTTAAAGTCCTTTGCCATATGCATGAATTTGTTTTTAAAAGAAAGAAAATAATGTATATATATGTGCATGCATGCTAAGTTGCCTCAGTAGCGTCTGACTGTGCAGCCCTATGAACCGTAGCCTGCCAGGCTCCTCTGTCCATGGGATTCTCCAGGCAAGAACACTGGAGTGGGTTGCTATGCCCTCCTCCAGAGGATCTTCCTGACCCAGGGATCGAACCTGAGTCTCATAAGTCTCTTGCACTGGCAGGCAGGTTCTTTACCACTAGCACCACATAGGAAGCCCCATATAGATAAGCATACATCTCTCTCGCCCTTCAGCTCTGTAAACCTGTCCCCGGAGGGCAAAGACTTTGTCCTGTCCCTGTAGAGTGCCTGGCACACAGTAGATCCATAAGAGATACCCACCGAAGGAATGCATGGTCATAACATGTTCTCGTCTCCATCCACAGAAACAGATTCTTAGAAAGAAGGAAGGAGCAGCGTGCTGCCCTGGGCCTCAGCCCATCAGTTCCCACGCCACTCCTGTTCAGACGCCTACCATGCTACCAGCTCCTGTCGGGATCTCATCTGAGCATCGAGATGCAGACCTCCAAAGAGAATCCCTGCTCTACCTGGAGTTTCCACTCCAAGGTAGAAACTGCAAGCCAGCAAGCACTAGCACAAATGCTAAGCAGAAAACCCAAGCAAGCCAGATGAGAGGGGGCGCCAGGGAGGGGCCGAGCGGCTGTACCTTACATGGGATGGCTGGCTCCAGGTCCTTTGGCTTCCTAAACCCTCATCTCCTGTTTGCTCCCTCCCCACGCCCTACCCTTCATTCATTCATTCATTCACATTCATGGGTATCCACTCTGGGGAGACAGCCGTGGTTACAGCCCAGTGTAGGGGTAGGGGGATGGACATGAATCAGATGATGATGGCACAGAGAGAACTGTGGTCCAGAGTTTCTCCGAGGCAACGTGACATTGACTGGGGTTGACCCCATGGCTGAGAGCTGCAGAAAAAGGGAGATGGCCCAGAGAAAGGAGAAGCCATGCAAGGTACCTGTGCCTGGAGCCCGGGTGTGTGCAGGCCGGGTCCAGAGCAGAGGGAGCCAAGAAGTGGCTTAGGGTTGGAGGCGAGCAGGGACACTGCCCCGGGTCTGTGGCCACTGAAGCATGTGAGCAGGGGCATGTGGCCATCAGCTCGGTGTTTTGCATCAGTCATGACGTGGGATGGAGAGTGGGCAGGGACTCGCTGGGATCCTCCACCGCCCTTGATGACTCACCTGTCCTCCCCTTCCTACCCGGCCCCCTCATATCAACCAAGTCATCACCCTGGACTGGCCTGACCCCTCCTTCTCCTTCCTCCCTGGCCCCCGTAGCCCATCTGTCACCAAATTCCAATCTTTCGACCTCACTATCTCCAACGCCGGCTTTTACACCAGAGCTCAGAGCCAAGTTCTCTGAACCAACTGTCTCCAAAGTGGCCCCTGCCTCCAGTCAGGCCTCTTGCCACACCCTCGTCTCTGAATCAACCCTCCGAAGCATACTTCTCAGTCAGTTCATGGAAAAGGAAAGAGAGTTGGCCCTGAAGACTATGAAAAATGGCCAACCTCATTTATCATAAGAGGAATGTAGGTTAAAACCACACCACGGCTTCTCTGGTGTCTCAAATGGTAAAGAATCTGCCTGCTAAGCAGGAGATCCAGGTTCGCTTCCTGGGTTGGGAAGATTCCCCTAGAGAAGGAAATGGCAACCCATTCCAGTATTCTGCCAGGAGAATTCCATAAACAGAGGAGCCTGGCATGGAGAAATCCCCATGGACAGAGGAGCCTGGTGGGCTACAGTCCATGGGGTCGCAAAGAGGTGGACACAACTGAGCGACACTTTTGCTTTGATTTTTCAAGCTTCCCTTGTCTTTAGTTAGTGTTTATCAACCATGGTGACAACAATAAAAAAGACTGGGACTTCCCTGGTGGTCGCATGGCTAAGACTCTGCGCTCCCAAAGCAGGGGGTCTGGATTCGATTCCTGGTCAGGGAATTAGATCCCACAGGTCACAACTAAAGATCCTGAATGCTTCAACTAAGACCTGGCAAAGCCAAATAAATAGATAAAATTTTTAAAAATAATCAAAAAAGCAATGAAGCTTGAGGAGAAATAGGCCCTGTGGTCCATGTGGGGACCCTGGACCTGGTACATCCCCTGAGAAGGACAAGTGGACAGAGCTGATCAAATGACAACTGCGAGTGTCCTGTGACACTCACATGCCTGCATGCCAAGTTGCTTCAGTCATGCCCGACTCTTTGTGACCCCATGAACTGTAGCCCACCAGGCTCCTCTGTCCATGGGGATTTCTCTAGCCAAGAATACTGGAGTGGGTTGCCATTTCCTCCTCCAGGGGATCTTCCAGACCTAGGAATCAAACCCACGTCTCTTATGTCTCTTGCATTAGCAGGTGGATTCTTTACCACGAGCACCACCTGGGAAGCATATGACTCCTGAGTTCATGTGAACTTATTCTGCAGCTGTGCTCACATGTGTGTAAAACAGCATCTATACAAGACGATACACTGCAGCACTGCTTGTCACGGAAAGGCCTGCGGACAAGCTAAACACCTATCAGCTGAGACCATTATGAGCAGATAGGCCCATGTCTGCAGCAGAGGGAGCAGAGAAGTGTCTTGAGACCGGAGAGGCCATAATTTAGGTAAATTATGGGGCACCCCATGTGGAATACTATGCAGCTGTGAGGAAATTACACTGAGGACATACTCTATGAACGGATATGAAGTGGTCATAAGTATAGTGTTAACTGAAAAAAGGAAGGTGCATGACAATATGAATAGCAGAGGTGCAACAAAACGCACCTTCCCATGGCCCCTGCAAATTCTCCCCCACCACCCCCGGCAATGGGGCCTCTCCTCTCCCCACTCCCACCATGGCCTGCTGTACTTTGGGGCTCTCCTTGTCTAAATATTGCCATTTGTGTAAAAAAGGGCTTCCCTTGTGGCTCAGCTGGTAAAGAATCTGCCTGCAAGTCAGGAGACCCTTATTTGATTCCTGGGTTGGGAAGATCCCCTGGAGAAGGGATAGGCTACCCCACTCCAGTATTCTTAGGCTTCCTTTGTGGTTTAGCTGGTAAAGAATCTGCCTGCAATGCTGGAGACCTGGGTTTGATCCCTGGGTTGGGAAGATCCCCTGGAGAAGGGAAAGGCTACCCACTCCAGTATTCTGGCTTGGAGAATTCCATGGACTATATATTCCATGGGGTCGCAAACAGTCGGACACGACTGAGTGACTTTCATTTGTGTAAAAAAAAGATGGGCGAGGTCTTGCTTGTGCAAAGAGTATATCTAGAAGTGTTTATGAGAAACAGTACTGGTCATCCATGGAGAGGAGAACTGGTGCCTGGAAAACAAGGGTGAGAGGGAGACATTTTGCCTCATGATTTCTAAATTGTGAACCTAATGAAAGTGCTACCATGTCAAAAAAAAAAGTAATTTCAATGAAAAAATGCAATTCTGGTCATATCACACTTACACAGATCCTTGCTTCCCTCCCCCACCCCCATTTAGCAGCTAGCACGAGCTATTGTCTGTTTTTAATTATTCTTCTTTTTGGCTGTGCCAGGTCTTTGTTGCTATGAGCGGATTTTCTCTAGTTGCAGCAAGCATGGGCACCTCTTGGCTGCAGGGCTTCTCACCGTGGTGGCTTCTCTTGTTGCAGAGCATGGGCTCCAGGGTTCAGTGGTGCAGCACACGGGCTTAGTTGCTCTGCAGCGTGTGGAATCTTCCCAGACCAGAGATGGAACCTGTGTCCACGGCCTTGGCAGGCAGATCTTATCCACTGTGCCACCAGGGAAGGCCTGCTTTTAGTTATTCTTTAATAGGTAAGATTCTCAGTGGCAAGTGACAGAAACCCAATTCCAACTGGACTAAACAAAAGTCATTAAGTTATTGGTTCATATAAAGGATGTCTGCTTCAGGCAAGACTGGATGCAGGAGCACAAGCCATGTCATTGAAAGTCATTCTCTAGGCTCTGTTTTTCTCTGTGATGGCTTTATTCTTGGACAGGCTCTTCCCTCAGAGTGGCAGAGCTGGCTGCTGGGAGCCCTAGGTGGACGCCTTGCCATCTGTCACCTTATCAATCACAGGCTGAAGCTCATTGCTGATATATGGTGGTGAAAGTCACTCAGTCGTGTCCGACTCTTTGGACCCCGTGGACTATACAGTCCATGGAATTCTCCAGGCCAGAATACTGGAGTGGGTTGCCATGCCCTCCTCCAAGGGATCTTCCCAGCCCAGGGATGGAACCCAGGTCTCCCGCATTGCCAGCAGATTTTTTACCAATTGAGCCACCAGGGAAGCCCTTGCTGATATATGCCTATCCCTAAACCATCCCCATCACTCAGAGTGGGGAGACCGGGGTCTCAGACCCACTTTTAGAGCTTGGCGGTGGGGTCAGTCATACTGGAGACTCTGGAAATTTGAGGGGTGGTCACCAGAATAAGAAGGATAGGAGCTGGGCAAGGCAAACGGCACCCTCTGCCCTCTTGGTCTTTCCCCCTCTTCTATGTCATGATCTGCTAGACATCGCTTATTTCCTGATCACACCACGCATCTACTTGCACTCCCTCTGGCCTCTGCTTTTGCCCCTGCCTGCTCCCCCTGAAATATCTTTTCCATTCTCCAACTGGCAAATTCCTACTTACCCATTAATATCCTGCTCAAATATCACCTTTTCCTTGAAGCCTTCCTAACTCTTCCACCTGCTTCCCCACCACTAGCAGAACAAACTGGTTTTACTGCTGTTCTTTTTGGTTCTTCCCTCAATCCATTTCCCAGGTGGCACTAGTGGTAAATCGCCTGCCTGCCAACGCAAGAGACTTAAGAGATGTGAGTTCAATCCCTGGGTTAGGAAGATCCCCTGGAGGAGGGCATGGCAACCTACCCCAGTATTCTTGCCTGGAAAACCCCATGAATAGAGGAGACTGGAGGGCTAGAGTCCATAGGGTCACAAAGAGTCGGACATAACTGAAGCGACTTATTAATAGTATGCATGCAATCCATTGTCGCTGACTGGGGCTCATCCATGCCACCTGGGAAGGAAAGAGATAAATCAGAGCTGGCCTCTGCTTTCAAGGATCTCCATCATGGCACAGAAGTGGTCATTTGTTTTACCCGGGGTATTTATTTTCTGAGGGCTGGAACCCAGCCTTGGCCACCTGTGTCTTCTCCAGTTGGCACAGCCCTAGGCACAAGGTAGATGCCAATGAGTTTTCAAAATGAATAATGACAAAGTGTCTCAAAAGGGTGGGGAGTGTTGAACACAACCTCTGCTGACTCTGTGTTGCCCAGACCAAAAGATGGCCATGTGGCTCGGAGGTCCCAAGGAAGTGCCTGGACTGGTCCCTTCTAGGACAGTGCTGTCATAACTCTGGAAACCCCCTTGGCCCTGGGCCTGGGACCAAAAATCCAGACCCACAGGGAAGTCCCCCAGTCAGGCCCTGCCACCCAGTTCCCACAGAGGGGACCAAAGCAGAGGCAGGAGCTGGGGGCGCTCTGGGGGAGCTCTCATCTGGAGTCCCAGCCTCCGTCGGGTCAGAGTTCCCTAAAAGCGGGTGAGAAGCGAGGAGGGCAGGGCTGGAGTTGGCAGGAGCCCAGGGGAGGAAGGAAACAAGAAACAATCAAGGAAAAATCCATCCCAGGCCGGGGGGTTGGCTCAGGCCACAGGGCCCTGCAGGCTGACCTCAGGCCGCCACGGAGGAGGCCTCCTAGGGGCGGACGCAGCCTGTCCCACTCCCCGCCTCCCGTGGCAGGGGATGGGGGTGGGGGGAGCTGAGACCCTTTCGGGGACGTTGTCTCCTCTCTCTGCTCCCTTGGTGTCCCTTCCCTTCTGATGCCTTGCCCCCAGACCTGTCCCCAGACTCCTGGTCCCCCTCATCTCATCTGCCTCCCTAGATCCCCAGTGGGAGGGGCCGAGGAGAGCTGGCTCCAGCCTGGGAGTCTTACCCTCCAACTCGGTTCCCCCATCATTCTCCCCAGATGACCTTGGAGAAGGGGGCCTCCAACTCTATCCCCCAGGGCCCTCAGAGGCTGGGGCTGCTGACGCGGGCGATTTCCAGGAAGAAGAGGCCGGGAGGGGAAGGAAGGACTGAGTCAGTCCCTGTATGGCGATTACAGGTCCTTGGGTGGGGGAAGCAGCTGTGGGGTTGGGGGGCAGCGGGCCGGCGCCTGGGCCTAGCTCAGGATCAAGGCGAGGCTCCAGGCTGAGGGGAAGGGACTTGAATGACCCACTGGGGCATTTCTCCCTCCAGGCTTCCCCGCCTCTCAGCTCCCCTGAACGGCCCTCAGGGTCCTACCCCTTAGACACTAGGCTGTCTGAGACCCCCTCTGGCAAGATTAGTCCAGGCCCTGGTGGAGACGGCAGTCCCTGGACACGGGGTCAGGAGGCACTTGGCCTGAGCGTCCGCTGGGTCAGAAACACAGGACACCTCGATGCTCCCGTGGCCCAGGATCCCAGCCTCATCACCCGTACTCAGGCCTTTACACACGGCCTGAGACATTGCATAAAAAAAAACAATTCTAGTCAATGAAATCCTGTATTATAAACGCTCATTAACTGCAGGGCTACCATGGCAACACAGGGCGTGTCTGCAAGGATCCCGTCCATTCAGCAGAGCTGAGAGCAGCCAGCAGCAGGCTCCCCAGGGACTCCGCAGGCCCCAGCCAAGCCACACAGCTGCCTCTGTGAATGGGGAGAATGGACCGCCTACCTGAGTGCTTGCAAAGCACAGAACCCAGTGCCAGGCACAGAGCGGGCCTTGGATGTGGGCTTTGCGGGGGCCAGAACTCCGGTTGATAGCTGGAGAGTAGGAACCGTCCAGGGAGCCAGCGCTGGGTGGAACACATCCAGGTGGGCTTCGAACAGCCCCAAAGTGCAGGTGGCACTTCCTGTGGCTTTGGGCCCTGCTTGGGAGCCCTGACCACACAACCAGGCTGAGCAGATGACTGACTGCTGAAGGAGGGGCCCAGGATTGGGTCAGGCTTGGGGGACAAATCATCGCCCAAGTGCTCTGTCATCCCCAGTGCTTGTCAGTTGCCCTCCCCCATACACCAGAACTTCTCCAAAGAGCTCCGGAGTTGCTTCCTGGCTTTGAGTGGCCTTGGATAAGGGTCTTTGCCTGTCCAAGCTTTCGTCCCTATAATTTTGTTTTGTCACCAGCCCTGAATGGAGCTCCTGACCTATCCCAAGTCCCTTCCCCCAACGGAGGATACTCACTGATGGGCACAGAGTGGGGGCCGAGTCTCAAGCCTTATTCTCACAGGCTCAGAGGAGTCATTAACAGAGTCAGCGCTTCATCATTAGACTCATTCCAAGTCAGGTGGCAAGGCCATCTGCCGTCCCCCAAAGCTCCAGTTATAATGTTTCCACGAAACTCCCGCCTGCAGGGACTGTGTGTTCCCATCAACAAAATAAGCCCAAGTCCCTTATCTTGTTTGGGACTCATGGAACTCCACTTTTACAGGCAAGGAGGCTCAGAAAGGGATTGTCCTTTCTTTGTGGCCACAGAGCAAGTTGGCAGCACAGCCAGCTCAGAACCTGGGTCTGTGGCTCAGAGACAGTGCTCAGGGCTGGGCATCGAGCTGTCCCCCCAACCTGGTTGCTTTGTAGGAATGAGGGGAGGGCAGGGGTGACAATGGCTGGGTGGGAAGCCTGAACGGGGAGGAGGATCCAGAGCCAGCAGGTCTTGTCCTTTCAGGCTAAGTAGATCACTGTCAGTACCCTGAGTTTCAGTTTTCACTTCTATAAAGGGGGATAGTGATGCTGGCCCTGTCCATCTCACTGGCTCTCAGAGGATTTGAGGAGCTCAAGGGCAAAAGGCACTGGGCAAAGGGCATAGGCCGGCCAGGGTGGATTGTTGGCTGACAAAGCCTGGTTGGTAGGAAGGGGGAAGGTACAACACTTACCCACCCACACCACTACTTGGCCTAGGGCCCCCTTCCTGCACTGTCCAGGTCTCAGCTTTCCTCTGAGCCACTAGGCCAGTCCTGGCAGAATCCACCTAACTGATGCTCCTTGGGGAGTTGAAGGAGCGGCCAGGAAGGCTCAAGATTAAAAGTTGAAACTTCCCTGCATTTGTTTTCTATTGCTGCTGTAGCAAATCGCCACCAACGTGGGGGCTTTGCTGTTCAGTCGCTCAGTCCTATCTGACTCTTTGGGACTCCATGGACTGCAGCATGCCGGCCTCCCTATCCTTCACCAACACCCAGAGCTTGCTCAAACTCATATCCATTGAACTGCTGATGCCATCCAACCATCTCACCCTTTGTCATCCCCTTCTCCTCCTGCCTTCAATCTTTCCCAGCATCAGGATCTTTTTCAGTGAGTTGTCTCTTGGCATCAGGTGGCCAAAGTATTGGAGCTTCAGCTTCAGCACAGTCCTTCCAATGAATATGCAGTACCAATTTCCTTTAGGATTGACTGGTTTGATCTCCTTGCAGTCCAAGGGACTCTCAAGAGTCTTGTCCAGCACGACAGTTCGAAGGCATCAATTCTTCGGTGCTCAGTCTTTTTTTATTGTCCAGCTCTCACCACCACAACTTGGGGGCTTAAAACAACACAAATTTATAAACTTCCAGTCCCATTGGTGAGAAGTTCCAACATGGGTCTAAAATCAAGCTCAGTGGGCTGTGTTTATTCTGGATGCTCCAGGGGGACGACCCTCTTTTTTGTTTTTTCCAGCTTCTGGAGGCTGCCTGCTTATGGCCCCTTCCTCCATCTTCCTAAGCAGCACAGTATTTCTGCACCATCACATCTCTTTTTCTGACACTCCAGTCTCCCTCTTCCACTTTAAGGACCAGCAATAATTATTGTGCTGGACCCACCCAGATAATTTGGATAATCTCTCTGATTTTTTGTTTTGTTTTTTAAAAGTACAACACAATTTTTAAAAATTTATTTATTTGTTTGTGTTGGGTCTTACTTGCCTCACATGGGATGTTTTGTTGCAGCAGAAGGGCTCTCTAGTTGAGGGTGCATGGGCTTAGTTTCTCCGCTGCACGTGGGATCTTAGTTCCCCACCCAGGGGTAGAATCCATGTCGCCTGCATTGTAGGCTTCTTAACCACGGGACCACCAGGGAAGTCCCAATCTCTCTGTTTTAAAGTCAGTTGATTAGTAACTCTAATTCCATTGGCAAACTTAATTGTTCTTTGCGATATAAGAAAATACATTCACAGGTTCCCCCTCTTTAGGCAGAGCCATTACTCTGCCTACTGGATTCTGCTTCTCCCCATCCTTCCCTCCCTCCTGGCTTAGCTGACCTTCACCTCCACCTTCAGCATCCTTCCCTCCTTCAGGATGCCTTCCTGACCCCTCTCCTTGAGTCCCTCCCACATCTACAGTATGGAAGCTTCTGTCATCTTGGTCACATTGTACTGTCACAGATGTCAGGTCTCCTTACCTCATTACCATCCACCCTTTGCAGGGTCTGCCTTTCAGTAAATGTTTCTTCTATCCGCGAGCCCCAGGACCTCACCCTGACGCTGCTCAGGCCCCACCCAACGTTGTAAAGAGTCTGAGTACCAGTCCCACCCCCACCCCGGAAGCCACCTAGCCTGAAGATAAATACGGGCGTGGCCCGGCCACTCATCCCGCGCACACCCCCAAAGCCCTATTTTCTAGGGGACGGCAAACTCCTGAAAGCTCTCGGAAGTCTGTAATACATTGACGTAAGCGCCTCCGAGGCCTCATTCATTTCCTCAGCAATTACTCAATACTTTTATGGCGGTGCCCTCCAGGGAGGGATCCCTCCAGGGACGCTCCTCTTCTGAATTCTAAGAATTCGGTCTTCCGGCTACCTCCCACCTCGGCCCTCCTAGAACCGAGAGTTTGGGCTCTGAAGGACATAGCCGGAGTTCGCGGTGTCCAGCCCCATCACCCGACGCGGCCTGGCCCGCAGCTGCCCGAGCTCGGACTGGACCCCCGCGCCCCCGCGGCTGCTGGACCCCTGCGCTGCGCCTCGGAAGAGGGAGCCCAAGCGGGCCCGCGAGTGGGGCGAGGCTGTGGGCGTGGCCTAGATGGGACGGCCCCGGCATTGGCTCTACGGGCAGGGGGCGGGGCCTCAGGGGCCTCGGTCTTCCCTGTAAGTTCACAGCTCAGGTCTATCCCCCCGCCGCGCGGTCCAGCCTCTGCGCTTTCGCCTCTCGCTGGTCAGCCGCCTAAACGCGCGTCAAGGTGAGTTCAGGCCCTGACTCTGCAGCCAGACCTCGGCTGCTAGGGGGGCGGGGCGGATGTCCCTCGAGAGGCCCACCCTTAAAGCGCGTCATCCCCGATCACGCCTCGGTCCCCAACTTATCTCTACGTAGGTCCTTTCTGCCGTGAGATGCACGGCATTTCTCACCCGCTCCTCGGTCCCGGCGGCCACGCCCGCGTTCCTCTCGGCCTGCGGGGCGCCGCGCATCCCGAACCCGAATTCCCGGTCCAGCCCTCCATGCTGCGCCGGGGACCCCGCCCCACCCCCGGGACCTGGCAGTGCCCTCCTGCCTTTCAGCGCCCTCGCCCAGACCCGGGGTCGTATTTTTAGTCGATGGTGAGGTGTCCTCCTATCTTTAGCCGTGGCCGCGAGTGTCCTGAAACGGATCCGGACTGGGCTGGGCTGCGCTCGGGCAGACGGCGGGGAGGGGGTCGGCGCCAGAACCCGAGCTGGGCCTGAATAGCGGGGCCCGCGGGAGCCACGGGGCGGGGGCCGCACGCCGAACTCTGGCCCTGCGCCGAGCGGACACTCGGACATCGCCTAGGCCGGAAAACACAGGGGAGGCTCCTCCCTGAGGTAGGATACCCGGGCAGGGTCTCCGATCGCTCCCTCTTCCCCCGATTGTCTGGTTGTGAGCCCACAATCCTCCAAGGGAAGAAGATCCTGCAGACAGTCCGCACCTGGTACGCGAACGTGCGTGCCTCTCCTTGGGAGGCGCCCGCCTAGAACTGTAGATTCGCTGGAGACCCCAGCGCTTGCAGGACCCCTCCGGGACGAGGGGCTGTAGAGGGAGAGCGCGCGCCACCTGGTGGCCACGGAACCGAGAGCCGCTCTACACAGGGAAGCTAGGAGACCCCCGTGGCCCCCGAGGGCGCCTGTACCGGAGGACCCCTCCGCCCAGGGGCTGCTCTTTTTCGGTCTTGTCTGGAGCACTGTCCCCGGAGAACCAGAATGCTTGAGGAAGTCCCTAGAGCTACTTGTTGAATAAATGTCGGCGCTGACAGTGACCCACTAACCCCCTCTTACATCCACACTCTCTCTGACTTCCAGTAACTCCCTCGTAATGGCCTTGTTGTCACCCCATTTCATGGATGAGGAAGGTGAGGCCAGAGAGAAAAGATGTTTTCTAGGTAGTAATGGGTTCAAGGTTAGGGGCCTGACTTTGGAACACCCCTGGTGGGGAGTGGCCTAGTATTCCTCGTGAGGAGGGGACTCTGCCTCCAAGAAGTCATTTTCTCTAAAGGAGGCCCTTGGCGCCTTCCAGAGCAGGCCCACAGAGCTGGGATGGCTCCGAAATGCTCCTCCCAAAGCTGCAGGGTGCAGCCCAGCCCAGCCCCTAGAGCCTTGTCCTGATGGACAGCTCCTTCTCATATATCTGGACACTTGCACATTGAGAGATGGAAGCAGCCAAGAGGTAGAACTTAAATGGAGGAGGCCTGGGGACCTGGCAGCCCCAGCCCAGGTGGATCCCTCCTGCTCTCCAGGCAGTGCACATATTTTGGCACGGCCCCTTGTATCAGAGCCACTGGAACCCAGCTGGGTAGTAGTGCCCACTCTTCCTCTTACTAGCTGGGTGACCTCGGCAAAGTTGCTTGCTGTCTCTGAGATTCAGCTTCTGCCTCTGGAAAGGCCAGTGAGGACACTGTGTTGTGCCTAGGAGGTTAAGATGGGAACCATGCAAGGCTAGCTGGAGCCTGGGGTCTTGGAGTTGCCAAATTTGAATATTTGGGGCTTGATGGCTGCAGTTCCTGGCTCTCCCCGGTGGTTGACACTGGCCCAACCCTTCCCCCCAGCCTCAGTTCTCCTCACATCTGGAATTGGGTGGGTACATCTGGCTCAGAGCACGAGAGCTGTCAGGGACGCCGGATCTGTTGTGGAAACACTCAGGCTGTCTTGGCGCCCCTGTATGATGGAGGGCGGGGGGGAGGGGGGAGGTCTGGCCCAAGTTCTGGGCAGATCCCACCAGTTGGCCTCCTTCTCCATGAGTGAAAAGGAAGGAAAACTATCCCAGGATTTCTCGCCTGCCAAGGGGACAGATAGGATGTATGTCAGTATGCCTCCAGACCTGGCATGGTGGGCACAGATAAATGTCTTTTAGTTAAATGAGTGATGGGAGTCCAGGACCTCAGAGCACATCCTGCCTCCCTCCCCTTCCCCCACCCCCCCCCCCCCCCCCAGCTCCTTCCAAGCTTAGCTGGAATTCTGCCACCGGAGAGTCATTCCTTTGTTTCCTGTTAAGCTGCAGGTGCTCTGGGAGGGGCAAGATGTCCGGTCTCTGTGGCTCAGCACCACTGACCCGAGCTGTCCGGTCCTGGGGTGGGGTTTCCTGAGTAAGGACCTGGCTGGGGGGAGGTCTGCCATTGGGATTCTGCCTCTCCTGCATCCTCCTTCCTCCTTCCTGCTCCCTCCTGCCAGCCCCCTCCTTCTTCTCTCACCCTGCTCCCCAGGCTGAATGCAGCAGAGGGGACTTCCCTGGTGGTCCAGTGGCTAAGACTCCATGCTCCCAATACAGGGATCCTGGGTTCGATCCTTGATCAGGGAACTAAAAGATCCCACGTGTCACAAGTAAGAGTTTGCTTACTGCAACTAAATACCCAAGTGCAACAACTAAAACCCAGCACAGTCAGATAAATAAATAAAATTTTTTTTAAAAAAAGATGAAGAAGAAGAATGGGGCAGAAGAACTGGCAGAGGCTGCTTGACCCTTCCCCAGCGATTTCCCACCTGCTCAGCCCCTGTTGGCCCCAGGAGGGTGGGCTCATGTGGTCACCCATTGGGTGACCTTGGATAAGTTTCTTTGCCTTTCATGCTGATTCTACACATCAGGCCAGTCCCCTGCTGCGGAAACTAGAGGGAGTGCTTGTTCCACTTCCTTTTTCTGTTAAACCTGTATGACATCCCTCCAGAGTGTATTTATTTTTTCCACCTTAAAAATATCTGTGTTTATTCTGACTACATGAATAATATGTGCTCATAAATAATACATGCTTCTTATTAAGAATTTGAGCTTATAGAAGTATGAACAAGAAAGGGGAAGTCACCTGAAATTCTACCATCTTGAGAGAACTACCGTCAACATTTGGCTACCATCCTTTCATACTTAGCTTACTTATATCATTTTTTAGTAATGAGACCTGATATTAAAGATAATTTTTACTGAGGACAACTTTCCTCCCATGTCACAGACCCCACACTCCATCCCTGCCCCCCGCCCCCGCCTGTAAGCAGCCCCTATGCCAACCTAGTGCCAGCCTTCTATATTATTTCCTGCTCCGATATAAGATATAATCCTATGCAGATCTGTATGTGTAGGTACACATACAGGCATGTATGGGGAGTGGGGAGCGGAACTGCTTTCAACAAATGGAATCTTCTAGACTACATTTTTGCATTTTGCTTCTCTCATTTTGCAATGCCTTATGGGAATCCCTCCAAAATGTTGATAGCTCTTATTTTATTTATTTATTTGGCCATGTCATGTGGCTTGCGGGATCTTAGCTCTCCAACCAGGGACTGAACCCAGACCTACAGCAGTAAAAGCTGTGAGTCCTAACCACTGGACCACTACGAAATTCCCTGAGAGCTCTCATTTTAAATGGGAATGAAAGGAGAGAGTTTGTGATGATTGAATGAGATGGGTTTGCAAAGAACTCAACAAAATCCCAGGCATGGAGCAGAGCCTCCACTCCCCAAGTATTTATATCCCCCACTCTCTCTTCCCCTTAGCTGCTGGGACAGAAAGGAGGGGCAGAAACTACAGTAGACTCAGTTCCTGCCCATAAGGAACTCCTAACCCGGAGGAAGAGAAAAGGGAAGCTCTGAGCAAGCATCTCCCTTTCAGGTGGGATGTGATTGGGCCAAACCGATGCTCCTTTCTTTGGCTGGGTGGGCTGAACACCTGCTTTGCATCCAGTCCTGGGCCCGGCCTAGGTGGGCGAGACAGAGGTCACAAGACCTCCATCCTCGGTCAAGTCAGGAGCTGAGACAAATCTGAGACAAGCGCCCCCCTCTGCCCGCCACGCCCCCACTCCTGATGACTTGGCACTGGTCACGTCTTGGGCACAATTGAGTGCAGACGATGAAGATGAGCAGAGCTGCGGACTCAGAGCAGGAGACCAGAACCAGGGCTGTGTATGTGACTTCAGGCCTGTCACGCAGGGTCCCCACTCATAGAGGGAGGGGCTTGGCGCTTGGGATCCAGGCCTTGAGGCCGCAGTAAGTCTGTGGAGGAACACAGGATCTTGCCAAGAGGGCTCCCACAGAAGTACGGCCCCGCGTGGGCTCCTGAAGCTCCCGAAGGGCACCCGGAAACCAGACAGGTGCCTTTGCCTTTGTCCTTCCATCTCTTACTCATATCCTTCATGTTTCAGCTCCTCAGCCCGGACCGGAAAGAATCTCTCAAGGACAAGCCCAGAAAGCATTGCTGACTACCAGCTCTGCGCCTGCCTGCTTCGGGTTTTCAGAAGCGTTTTCAACCTTCTTGGGAGAAAGTGATTTTGGTTATCCCGACCCTCTGACTTCACTGATCGTTTCTTAGCCATTTGGCAAGTGTTTGGTGTCTGGACACCTCTCTCTGGGTGTTTGTGGTGGACTGGGGTGAGAGGAGACCTCAGAGGGCACGGTCCTGCAAGTGGCCGGTCCCGGTCCCCGGGGGTGAGGCCGCCATGTCCACCAAGGTGCCCATCTATCTAAAGCGCGGCAGCCGCAAGGGCAAGAAGGAGAAGCTGCGGGACCTGCTGTCCTCGGACATGATCAGCCCGCCGCTGGGGGACTTCCGCCACACCATCCACATCGGCAGCGGAGGTGGCAACGACACGTTCGGTGACATCTCCTTCCTGCAGGGCAAGTTCCACCTCCTGCCAGGGACGGCGGTGGACGAGACCCAGGAGGACAGCGGCTTCGAGATGCCCTTCCAGTTCATGCGCACGGCCACGCTGTGCGGGCGGGAGCTCCCAGATGGGCCGTCCCCTCTGCTCAAGAACGCCATCTCCCTGCCGGTCATCGGCGGGCCACAGGCCCTCACCCTGCCCGCCGCCCAGGCCCCACCCAAGCCCCCTCGCTTGCACCTGGAGACCCCGCAGCCCTCCCCGCAGGAGGCGGGGACTGTGGACGTGTGGAGAATCCCAGAGGCTGGCGCTGCCCACAGCGGGCTGACCCCAGAGTCCGGAGCGGAGGAGCCCTTCCTGTCCCACGCCAGCTCCCTGCTGTCCCTGCACGTGGACCTGGGGCCTTCCATCCTGGACGACGTCCTCCAGATCATGGACCAAGACCTGGGCCACCTGCAGATCCCCACATAGGACCCGAGAGCGGCTAGTGGGGTGAATGCCGTGGAGGCAGGGGGTGGACACTAACCCTGGTCTAGGACTCGGGGTCCCCGGGTCCCACCTGTGTGGTTGCTGGCCAGTGATTTCTCACTTTGAGCCTTTGGCTCCCTCCCTCCCACCCCCTCCACGTGAACACAGTGGCCTCTTTGCTTCCCCCTAAGCCCCACAAGGACACGTGCCGACGTCAGCCCGAAGCGCCCCATGCGTCTCGGGCCACCTGGACCCCCACCACCAAATGCTCCTCAGACCCCTCAGACGAAGGCTCTGCTGAAATGGACTCCACATTTCACCCGCCTCTAACTCAGCCTCGATGACACCCTGATGGGAGGGGGGCCGGGGAAGAGGCGGGGCACAGCCAACTGGACCTTTGGCTCCATGCTGTGGATTGGGAACGTGGTGTCAGTGACCGGTGTCCCTCCGCCCCACCCCTCCCACATGACCAGGGGATTCTAGTTGCAATAAAACTTGCTGCTCTGGTACTTGTGTTCCCGGTACTCTGTTCCAGGCCCCTCCTCAAGACAGGCCAGGCTCTAGGAGCTGGGGGCTCACTCACTCCAGCCCCAGAGGGCTTTATATGGTGGGATGGAGTTGGGGGAAGGCCTGCCTTCTGGAAGAAACTGTGTGGCATTCTAAGCCCATAGTGAGAGTGAAGCTGGAATAAACCAAGTGCCAACTGGGGATATTCTGATATTGATTAGGGTGTCTGATGAGGTAGCTGGAGTAGGCCAGGCACTGGGCCCAGGAGACAGGTCTATCAAGAGAGGCCCAAGAGCCAAGGAATAACCAGACCTAGTGCAAGGGCCCCGGAGAAGGCAATGGCACCCCACTCCAGTACTCTTGCCTGGAAAATCCCATAGATGGAGGAGCCTGGTGGGCTGCGGTCCATGGGGTCGCTAAGAGTCAGACACGACTGAGCGACTTCACTTTCACTTTTCACTTTCATGCACTGGAGAAGGAAATGGCAACCCACTCCAGTGTTCTTGCCTGGAAAATCCCAGGGACGGGGGAGCCTGATG
This sequence comes from Odocoileus virginianus, assembly GCF_023699985.2. NCBI lineage: Eukaryota > Metazoa > Chordata > Mammalia > Artiodactyla > Cervidae > Odocoileus > Odocoileus virginianus. Next base: position 37,420,309 of record NC_069701.1, read on the forward strand.
GGCTGCCATCTATGGTGTCGCACAGAGTCGGACACGACTGAAGCGACGCAGCAGCAGCAGTGCAAGGGACCAACAGCTTTTCTGGTGTCAGAGGACTGAGGGAGCACGCAGAAGGGCAGGCTAGACCTGGCACTGGGAGGGATCCAACTCATCTCATCAGTGCTTCTTCTTGGTCTACAGTGCATCGCATGTGCTCCAGGTGCTGGGGCACCAGAAGACATACAGACACGACCCCCTGCTCTTCTGGAGCTCATAGTCTAGTCGGGGGAAGGATAGCAAATCTGTTATCAAGGGCATTTTCAACGGTGTTGAACACTGTGAAAAAGACACCAAGATCATGAATGCCTGGGGCAGGGTGGGGTGGTGTCACGATTCTGAGCCAAACCTGAGGGTGGACGGGCTTATGCTCATTCTTGAACAAAGGCACTGAGGCACCTGAGTGAATGAGAGAGAATCCAAAGCATGGTCAAAAGGGCCTAGGTCTCTGAGTCCAACCTAGTCTTGTGAGAGTCAGTTTCCCCATCTCTAAAATGGGAATCAGTGACACCTGCCTTGCAGGGTTGCTGAGAAAATCAGGGGTAACATTTCTTTATTTGCAGATGGAAGGTATTCAAACATGGTTATGATGTATGACTTAAAGGAACTCGGGGCTCAGGAAAGACAGGACTGTGAAGCTGGAAAAACAGTTTCAGAGTCAGTTTAGAACTGTTCTACTTGCAAGACCGAAGCTGAGGCCATGGGAGCTGCTGAAAGAGTTTAAGAAGGAGAGATAGGTGAGAGATACGTGGTCAGACCCAGGTTTTAGAAGGGTCACTACAGAGGCTGAGTGAGAGATGGACCACAGATTAGAGAGGAAAAAGCTGTTGCAGGAAGAGAATTGGCCCCAAGTGGGGACTGAGAAAGAGGGTGCGGCTTGGTGTCTGGAGGCAAGCCAGTCACTGAGGAGGCCTCAGTGACCCCACTCTTTTCCCCTCCCTTCCATCCTTTTGACCCTACAAAACTGACTCCCACCTCACCTCCAGGCTTTCCTGCTTCTAGGCCAAGATTTCATACTAGAGGCAGAGGTAGAATTGGAACAGGGGACATTTTTCTTGGTCATACTATCTTTTTAATTTTCAGTGATTTTTTAAAAACTGATAAAACATATATAACATTATATTTACCATTTCAATCATTTTTAAGCATATGGTTAAGTGGCATTAAATACATTCACATTATTCTGCAACCATCACCACTATCCATTTCCAGAACTTTTTTCCCAAAGTGAAACTCCATACCCATTAAACACTAACTCCCCATCCCCCCAACCCCAGCCACTGGCAGCCACCTTTCTACTTTGTCTCCATGACTTTGACTTCTCTAGGCACCTGACACAGGTGGAATCACATGGTATTTGTCTTTTTTGTGATTGCCTTATTTCACTTTGCATGGCAACTTCAAGGTTTATCCATGCTGTAGCAGGCACGGAAATTTCATTCTTTTTAAAAGCTGAGTAATATTCCATTGGGCTTTGCAGGTGGCACTAGTAGTAAAGAACCCACATGCCAATGCAAGAGAAGTAAGAGACACAGATTCAATCCCTGGGTCAGGAAGATCTCCTGGAGAGGGAAATGGCAACCCACTCCAATATTCTTGCCTGGGAAATCCCATGGACAGAGGAGCCTGGTGGGCTACAGTCCACAGGGTCATAAAGAGTCAGACACAACTTAGCGACTTAGTACCCGATATTCCATTGCATATTCCACATTTTGTTTATCCATTTATCCAATCAATGGACACCTGGGTTGCTTCTACCCTTTGGCAATTGTGCTATTTGGCAATCTGGCTATAATGCTGCTATGAGCATGGGTGTACATATATCTGAATCTCTGTTTTCACTTCTTTGGGACGTGTACAGAAGTGAGATTGCTGAATCCTATGATTATTCTATATTTAATTTCTTAAGGAAGAGCCATTTTCCACTAGAGCTGCACCATTTTACATTCCCACCACCAGACTTTTTATTTTTAATCTGAAAGTTTTGCCATTATTTAGAGAATAGGAGTTGCGGCATCTGTAGTGGGATTTTGAACCCAGGTCTGTGAGGCCCCAAAGCCCGTACTTGATTGCAACCCTCTATTCCCACTGGTGCTCAGCTTTCAGGCCCTGGTAAAATATGAAGGCAGGTGGGGGGAGCTGAAGGCCAGCACCGTCTTGCTTGCAGGCTCCCCCGCAGTTTTTGGGTAGCTTGGCCGCATCTGCCCGAGAAGGGAAGACAGGAAACATGACACCTTCCTTATAGCTTCACCCAGCCAGAAAACAGCCTGTCACCTTGGACCTGAGATGAGGATAAAGTGGCCATGGAAGGCGGACCTTCTTGTCCCAGGTCCTCAGAATTGCTCCCTACCTAACAGGCACAAAGAACTCTGGGAACCCACTCGGGGCTACCATGCCTGGGCGGAGAAAGGGAACTGGATGGGGAAACTGAAGCATCAGACTATCTAAACTTGGGACTAAGGTGGGCAGAGGTGGAGTGAAGGAGCTTCCCCCTTCAGCTTGTATAGAGTTGTACATACTCCCTACAGATTCTACTCCCACAAAGGAGTGGCAAAGAGCTGGACATGGTGTAGCCACTGAACAACAGTAACAATGTACACCCACATATCTGCATCTAGATCTGCCAATTAGTACCATTTTTCCTAATTTGCTTTCCCTCTTTAAAAACTTTTTTCCCAACCTTTTGAAAGTAAGTTACAGATATCACGACTTGTCAGTATTTATTTCTGTTAAGTCTTTCTTTAGCTTTCTTGGGCTTTATTTGTCTTCTTCAAAGTGACTGAGTGTATTTCATCACTTTTGTAAAATTATTAATCATTTTCTCTTTAAATATTGCCTTTACACCTTTTCTTTCTCTTCACCATCTTAGATCTCTATATTTATCCTCTGTTTCTACTCTAATTCTGTATTTCCTGTCCATATGTCTTCCATGCTGTATTAAGGACATGATAGTATCTTCCTGCATATCATACAATTCAGTGATCCCCAACCTCTGGGATCTAATGCCTAATGATCTGAGGTGGAGCTGATGTAAGAATAATAAAGTGCACAATAAATGTAATGCACTTGAATCATCCTGAAACCATCCTGTCCTCCTCCAGTCCATGGAAAACTTGTCTTCCACGAAATGGGTCCCTGGTGACAAAATGGTTGGGGACCACTCTGGTAGCACACTTGTTCTGTCTTCAGCCGTGTCTAATTTTCTTTTTAACCAATCTATGGTGTTCTTAATTTCGGTTATTGTATTTTTCAGTTGGAGGAGTTCGATGTGATTCTTTAAAAATTCTGTTGTGACACTTAACAGAAATTTGTCACCTGCAGATACTTTTACGCTTGTCTTTATCTTCTTTAAACTCAGTAAGCAGTGTTCTTTTATGGTCGGTATCAGATAATTCCAGCATCTGTAATCTCTGTAGGTCAATTTGTGCTTTCTATTGGGTGCAGTCAGTTCTTATGCAAAGTTCCTTGTTTTTTTCTGTGCCTGATTGTCTTTGACTACGTGCTGGATACTGTATAGGAAAAGCACTTTTAAGACATAATTTAAGGCCTTCGATGGCAGTACGCTCTTTCAAAAAGGATACTGCTTCATTTCAAACATGCTCAGTTCTACTAGGTGAGCAGAGGCATTATAAGGATGGGTCCACTTTAATCCAAATTCAAGGCTTGAGTTCCCGGGACTACTAGTCTATTGATGTTGGGATCACATCTTAAAGTATATATGTATTAGTAGTGGGGCATCTGACCTTGCGCAGGCTCTGAGTTTTGATTTTGACCCTCCCCACCAAAGACCACCAAATAAGAGCTCAGTTTCAGTTATATCTTCAAGATCAGTAAATGTCCCCAAGACAAAAACTGTCCTGAATTCTGGGCTTCAGCTCTGTGTTTCAACTTTCTAAATGTTGGAGCTGTAATTCTTCACTATATTATTAGCTTGTCAATGCTTTTAAGATTTTTTTCCTTTTTTTAAAAGACTTTTTCCTCTGTTTTTTATTTTCTTTTCAGTAGAAAGGTTGGAATTAAATATCCAACCAGGAGGCCTGTCTCCCATTAACTACCTGAATGTGATATTAGAAAGATCTCCTGGGTTTTGTTTACATTCCTCTTTGTCCTCAATGGGTAACAGCAATCCTGTTTACCCTAAACAATTAGAATCAATCACCCCAGCCATCAATGATACTTCCTTTTTACTTTCTTGCCCAGTGACAGGTAGAACTCAAAACAGCCCATTGGCAATCTCAGATTCTGTTAATAATTCAGAGAAATTATTATTGTGCCCCCTGGTGGAAGCCTTCCTCCCTTGTGTCCTAAAGGCTCTGGATCAGCCAGAGCCCAGAGTGGCGAGAACAGAAAACAAACATTTTGCAAAAGAACCATTAGCTGAAATTGCAAGACGCTGCACCCCCACTTCCACTTCTTGGTTCCTGTCTGTAAGAGAAACACTATATGTATCAGTCACTGGTTCAGAGCACATAGAGGCTCTGTTGTTCAGTGAGAGAGCATTTCTTAAAAGAATCCTAACAGAGAGACTTCCCTGGTAGTCCAATGGCTAAGACTACACTCCCAATGCAGGGGGGCCCAGGTTTGATCCCTGCTCAAGGAACTAGATCCCACATGCCCCAACAAAGCGTCCACATGTCACAACTAAAGATCCTACATGCTGCAACAAAGATCAGAGATCCTACATATGGCAACTAAGACCCAGCACAACCAAATAAATAAAAGAAAGAAAAAATCCTAAGACTCAAAAGCCACTGGTACTGGGCTCATAAACTGCCTTTCCAATAACAGAGAACTAGGCTAATTATCATCACTAATATCTTTTATTTAAAAACTTTTATTGAGACATACCTACAGAGAAGTGCACAAATCTTGGGTAGGTCAATGAATCTAAGTGAACAAACTTGTGTAACCCAGAAAAGCAATATTACTAGCACCTTGGTAGCCACCTTATGTCCCCTCCTTGTTATTATCTTCCAAAGTGAACCACTTTCCTGACTTCTGCCCCCATAGTTTAGCATGTGTGATTATTTAATTTGATATAAATGGAATCACACAATATGTCCTCTTTGGAAGTTGGCTTCTTTTTTTCAAATATTAAGTTTTTGAGATTCATTCATGTTGTTGTGTAGCAATAGTTTGTTCTTCTCCATGTTGCTTAATCCACTCTAGTGCTATGGGCATTTGGAATGTTCTAGTTTGGGGCTAATACAATTAATACTGTTGTGAGCATTCTTATACATGATTTTTCATATATGCATGCACGAACAGAATTGCTGGGTCAGAGGGTATGTGTGTGTTCAGCTTCAGTGCTTGCACACTGTCTTAGCTCAGGTTGTTGTTAACAAAGTACCATAGACAACAGATATTTATTTCTGACAATTCTGGAGGCTGGGAAATCCAAGATCAAGGTGCCAGCAAATTTGGTTCCTGATGGAATTCCACTTCCTGGCTTGTGGACATCTGCTTTCTTGCTGGGTCCTCACGTGGCCTTTCCTCATGGAGAGATCTCCAGCTTCCTCTTCTGGAAGGGCACCAATCCCACCATGAGAACTCCACCCTCAGACTGCATCTAAACTTAATTACCTCTGAAAGATCCCACCTCCAAATAATATCAGACTTAGTGGGTAGGACTTAAACCTATGAATTGGGGGGTGGGGGCTTCCCTGGTGGTTCAGACAGTAAAGAATCTGCCTGCAATGCAAGAGACTAGGATTTGATCCCTGAGTTGGGAAGATCCCCTGGAGGAGGGAATGGCTACCCACTCCAGCGTCCTTGTCTGGAGAATTCCACCGGCAGAGGAGCCAGATGGGCTACAGTCCATGGGGTCGCAGAGTCGAACACAACTGAGCAACTAACACTTCCACTTTTCACAAACATTCATGCTGAAACACATACTTTTGAATTCTTTTGGCGTCACCTTTGATTCCCAGAATCATTTGGGGAACAAGAGTGCAACAGTATTGTCACTAGGTTTTCCTTCCAAGCTGCTAACATCTATTCCGCAAATTTGGTGCAGGGTAAACAATGACAAATATCACTCAACTCTCACCTGCCAAACTTGATTTTAAGGCACAATGATGGTAAGATGTGTCCTGATTCTGAAATACTAAAAGGGGGGGGGGGGCAGAGAATATGTGCATCTTAGAATTGATGAAATATGGCATATTACCAGGATGAAAGACCAAGCCCTGGGGACTCTGATGGGTCTAGGTAGATGTGAGGATAGAGAGCCAGCAAAAGAAGCTGAAGGAGCTGCCAGTGTGACAGGCAGACACCCAGGAGAGTGTGTGTCTCAGAGATGAGTTTGAAAAAGAAGTGAATGGCCACTGTTGTCATGGGGGTTGATAGGCTGATAAAGACAGGGAGATCTCTAAATCTGTTGAAATGGAAATCGTGGTGTCTTTGTTAGATGTTTCAATGAACTGATGAGAACAAAATCCCCATTAACAGAGAGACACTTGGAAATAAATCAACAGAGATAGTAAGTATAACAGAATATGTGCTCTGAAAGGGTGGAAAGAAAGAGGGTGATAAAGGCAAAAAGGGCTTAAGGAAGGGCTCTGATATTTTTTAAAGAGGATATTAAGCCATGTTTGCAGATGAATTTGCATGATTCAATAGTGAAGGAGAAGTGAATGGTACAGGAGAGGAAGCTGCAGGAGAGAAGTTCTTCAGAGAAGGAAAAGAGCTTAGGGGTAGGAAGCAGGAGAGAAGAGGTGGGGATCAATTAAGTTGGTGGCAGGAAGGTGGGGGAACTTTTGTCAGACCCCAATATTCGGGCTAAAGATTTGCCAGATTCTTGGAGTTAATCTTTCTCTCCCTAAAATGGGCAGCCCAAGAGGAGTGTGCACTGCTCTTACCTTCGGCTACCCACCAAACCCTAGTCTGTACGTGAGGGCAAAGGGCTATTAACCACGAGGTTAAAGGTCGGCGAGGTAACAGGACGCATGACCTCCATCTAGACCACCTCTGGGCTTGCCAGTTCTCACCAACCTCTCACCTTCTCATTTCTGGACCTGGTCACATCCTCCCTCCCTTCTCGCTTCTCACTAAACGGATGAGGCAAAATAGGAGCAGAAGCCTCGGGGCGCGCGCCCGCCTCTATTGCGCCTGCGCATTCGTCCCCGGGTTTCCAGGCCGGGGAGAACCGGCCAAGAAGCTCATTCTCCGTCGTTCGCTCTCGGGCGCAGGCGCCCGGGTGGCGCTTGCGCAGAAGGACAAGGAAATTGGTTCCCTCTGCGGTCCCAGCGCCTGCGCGCTGCGGGCTCTGGGCCTCCCGGCCTGAGGGAGAGGAGCCGGGAAGATGGCGGCTGTGGTGGAAAATGTAGTGAAGCTGTGAGTGGCCGTTTCTTTCTCTTCTAGGTTGGGAGGTCTTGTAAGGGACCTGGAAGCAGGGGGCGGTGTGGGAACGGACGAGGCGGAGAGAGGGACGTGCCCGGAGAGGCCGTGTTGCGACTCCTAGAGGGGAGGGCAACAGGAGACTCGGGAGAAGACGTTGCGCTTCTTTAGAAACTTGTGGAGGCCCTGAGGGGGGCACACGGGAGCCCCTAACGGGCAGCCTCCCTGTGGGGTGGGCGCTCCTTTAGGCGGAAGGTTTCCAGAATATGGCCCCCTTGTTGCGTACGAGAGACGGTCCCGGGTGCGCTTCAGTCCGGGGGAGCCGAGCCGACCCCCGCGAAGCCCGGCCGCCGACCCCTCCTCATAGGCTGCCCGCAGCGGGCCCCGGAGGAACAGGCTCGGCCGCCCTGGCGCCGTTAAGCGCTCAGGGCTGTTTTGTTCTGAACAGCCCCGTGACGTTCCTGGGCGGGCGGGGGCGGGGGTGGGGTGGTCCTTGAGTATCAGGTACCCGAGACCAAAAATATTCCTGGGAAGAATTTGTGGAGGAGCAGATACAGAGGGAAAGAACTTCAGGGAAGAGGGGCTTGGCGCCGGCCAGTCCCAACCATCAGAAAGCGGGCACTGGACGGACGCAGTCCAGTATGCCCTGGCCGCCCCGAGGGGCATCTAGGTCGGCCGTCTTCGCTTTGCAATACTCTTGGACTGGGCAGATTTCAAGCGAAGTTAAAGTTCATGGTGGTTTGGCAAACTGAGAATGGCCTGTTAGCTGTGAGTTAAAGATGCTTTGGGACTTGATTTAACCCAGCCTCCTCCCCGAAGAAGAATCTAAATGAGTTTTGCAGTGGGTTCTTGCCCCCCACCCCCGTCGGCCAATAGTAAGCTCTTTAATGGATACATTTGGCTTGGTGCAGGGGTAGGAAAAATGAGGTGTCCAGTTGTCCAGCTTGGCTTTTGGATTTTGACTGGGTGAGAAGGTAAAGGTTTGGGAACTGTTCTAAGGGGCACACAGCTTCTCATCTGTCTTTGTAGTAGACTGAGCCCCACTCTTCACAAGAGCATTTTTTCTAAGGGTACATTGCTTCTCTCCCTCCCCCTGCCTGGAGCCTTTTCTTTGAGAATGCTTTCCCACTTCCATTAAGCTAAGTGCCTTCTCCTTGTGGGTTTTTTGGTTGTGTGGTTTTTTTTTTTTTCCTAACATGCTTTCAGCTCCATCCTGCTGCCTCTTTCAGCCACCCCTCCTCCCAACACTATTATCTTCCTCTCTGATCTGCCCACTTCAGTTTCCCCAGCTCTCTCTCCAAGCTGACATTTCCCTCAATTTAGAAATGACGCTGCTGATCTACCATTTATATGTTATCCATACTGACTCAGATGTTCTTTCTTTGTTTCCCTGCCTTTCTCTTTGTTGACTACCCCTGTCCCATTGTAAAGGGAGGTTTTACACAGGTCTCATGCCTCTCGAAAAAGAATCAAAGCTTCTACCTTGGAAAGCTTACTGTAATGGGGGAATGTCAAAACTTGCCTAGGTTTAAGTTTTACATAGTGAGATTGTTTATGTTGGAAGACTTTCATCTGGGAAATAAGGTCACCAACCCTTTTATGCAATATTGGTAGTGAGGGGTTGCAGGTTTAAATAGAACTTGTTTCTCTTTAAAGGTCTGTAGAGATAGTGAGGGTCACCAACTCCTGATTCCTGGGTACCAGTAATAAATAACCAACTTTCTGCTCCTCGTTCTACCTGTAAAGAGCTGTGGACCACAGTAATACATTTGCCTACAGAACCTGCTCTTTAAAAAGAGGTTTCCAGTCTTCCTGTACCGTTCTCATCCTGAAAAGAGATGCTTTTCTTGACCACGGTGTGCCTAGTCTTCTGACTGCTGAGGTTTTACATTGAGGTCAGGACTGCTAGCTCATCTTTTCTGACTTGCATCTTGTTCTGGGAGAAGAATTTTCCTATTTGTAAATTCTCTGTCCCTCCCAAATGTGGTGTCAGAATTGAAACAATCTTTAACGGATCTTACCAGGGCAAAATAATAGTATAAAAGAGCTGTGGTTGCTGACTGGTTTTGAAATCCTCTGAGTTAGGTAACAAGATCTGAAGAATGATGTTAGCTTAAAATTTCTTGCAGTAGGAGCCTTAGATTCTTAAGAGAGCTCTCATTCTTCCTTGCTTTATTCTCATCAGATCCTCTCTTCCTCCAACTTGTATTTCGTTATCAGCTCTCTCACTCACAATGCAGTTTGCCCCACCTTCTGAAATCCCATTTAACTCACAGGAGCTTTGATAGAACATCTCTCTCTCATCCATATCTCAACTCCCACCCCCCCCACCCCCCCCGCCACACAGTTTCCAGCCTCCTTGCTCTGACTTTGCAGCTCTCAGCCTGTCTAGCCCTTCCTTCCATCTGACTTACAGTGTCAGTATCAATTTCCATCAGCAGAAACAAAGGCTCTGCCGCACTTAGCCTTGTTTATCCAATTTTCCTCTGTTTAGTGAGGACGTGGCTGCCTCCTAAAGGCGAGCAAATATGAGCCTATTCCTTCTCTTTACTTTCCAGCACAGGCTTCGTGCCTACCTCAGATTACAGTCATTACAGCACATTGACTCAAGCCAGACTGTCTTGTGGTGTCACTGCCTGCGTGCAGTGTGTGTCTTTGTCGGTTGTTGGGAATGTTCTAAGCTGTGCCTCAGTGGTCTATTGTGGCTGCCCCATGAAAGCTGCTCTTAGATTCCAGAGCAGGGTTTGTTGCTGCAGGTTGAGTTATGAACATAAGCAACAGAGATTTGCTGTGTTCAACTTCTCATGCTTGGAGTCTCCCTCTTGTAGAATATGTCAGAGCTTATCTAGTTCAGCCTCCCTAGTCAGTAGGCACCCCACTGCAGTATTCTTGCCTGGAAAATCCCATGGACGGAGGAGCCTGGTGGGCTGCAGTCCATGGCAGCGCTACGAGTCAGACACGACTGAGCAACTTCAGTTTCACTTTTCACTTTCACGCATTGGAGAAGGAAATGGCAGCCCACTCCAGTGTTCTTGCCTGGAGAATCCCAGGGACGGGGAAACCTGATGGGCTGCTGTCTATGGGGTCTCACAGAGTCGGACACGACTGAAGCGACTTAGCAGCAGCAGCAGCAGTCAGTAGCATACCTGAGGTCCATGTGGGTAGACTAAATGTCCACATTTATGTGGTGACTTGCAGCCAAGCCAGGTCTTTTTACTTATGAGTCAGGATATTCCAGACACCTTCATGGGTGCTGAGGATCTTGTGGGAAAGAAATCTGCCCTCAGTTTGTTTGTTTACTTTAAGATCAAGGGGAATTCCCTGGTGGTCCAGTGGTTAGGACTCGGCGCTTTCACTGCTAAGGCATAGGTTCAATCCCTGGTTGGCAGACTTTTAAGATCCTTCAAGCCACATAGTGCGAGGAAAGAAAAAGTTTGCTCAAATATATAAATGTGAATTGAATTAGTTTAAGCTCTAGTATTACTGTGCTTGTTAAACCCTGAAGGATGAGGACAAGGTTGGTTCTATATAGATGCTTCTTAGAACCAGATAACTCCTGGCATGGTGCAGTTTTGTGGCTTTTTAAAGCGCTTAAAAAATTCAGATTTCAGAGTAAGTCTTTTGAGTTCAAAAGGTTTTCTTTAAAAAAAATTGATGGTGTGAGAATGGAGAAGGGTCTAGAAGAGGCCTTTGTGCAAATAGGTTTTCTATCAGTGTAATGGTACTCAGCAGAAAGTAGGCTTCAAGGGTGTTTACATATTTCCAAATGTTTTCTATTGGTTGTAAAGTTAGTATATAGAATTAGCTACTTTGCAAATACCTAGTTTAAAACTCAAAAGATATAGAATGGCACAAAGGAGAAAGTCCCCTAGTCACCTGGTTTTTCTCTTGGATGCCTACAGTTTCTCTTCCACCACTTAGGGACATAAAAGGTAGCATCTCATAACACTCCTCAGCCCTGTACCCCCCCCCCCTTTTTTTTTTTTGAGTTATTTTAGAGATTGTTTAATATTTATACATGAAGAGCTTCCTTTTTTTTTAATAGCTAAGTTGAATTTCTTTTTATGGATGGAGTTTGCTAAACTTTAGTAAGTCTCCCCAGATCTTTTGAACTCTTTATAAACAGGAGTAACTTCAGCTTCTCAGAATCCTGAGGGGTAAAAGAAGTAGCACTTTGGTTACCAAAGGGTTGGATTCATGAGCGGCACAGAACGAACATTATTTTCTTCCCCTCTTTGTGGGTTAGACTAAGGACTGTTTAGACAACAGGGTGCAATCATGCGCTCTGACAGTAATTTATTTGTAAGGTACTTTTCCTCATAATGGCCTAGTGAAGGGGTTTGGTGTCCCATGAGGCAGAAATGGAAGCAAATAAAAGCAGAGTAACATTCTCCCAGTCCCTTGAGCCTTCTAGAGAAGCAGATGGCAAGGGAAAGGGATAGCCCAGCAGATAAACACACACGTGTGCAGTCACACCTGAGTTTTGTCTTTTCTGCAGGCTTGGGGAGCAGTATTATAAAGATGCCATGGAGCAGTGCCACAATTACAATGCCCGCCTCTGTGCTGAGCGCAGTGTACGCCTGCCTTTCTTGGACTCACAGACGGGAGTAGCCCAGAGTAACTGTTATATTTGGATGGAAAAGCGACATCGGGGCCCAGGTGAGAGTCCACTCAGGAGCCCAGGGAGGGAGAGGCTTCCTCATCTTAGGTGATGAGCCAGCTGAATGGGTTTTCCCTGTTGCTTTCCCCCAGGGATGCATGCGGTCTCCCGTGATTAGAAACCTGGAGAGGTTGAAGCACCTTTTGTTCTCCACAGGGCTGCACTGCTCAGGGTCTTGCTGGGCTCTGGAGAGCTGTGTGTTAGCCAAGGCCCCTGAGCTTACATCTGTTCCCTTGTCCATAAGCCATGCCTCCTCCAGCCCCAGGTGCTCACCATCCAGATTCCTCCCTTGCTCTAGAACGCTACTCATGTAGAAAGTGTTTGATACTATTTTCTAGGGCTGTGTTAGGGTTTGATTTCTCTCTTTTCCTTCCTTCCTTAGGATTGGCCTCTGGGCAGCTGTACTCTTACCCTGCCCGGCGCTGGCGGAAAAAGCGGCGAGCCCACCCTCCTGAGGATCCAAGACTTTCTTTCCCATCTATTAAACCAGGTAAAGCACAGACCTCCCTGAGTGGATATACCCTTCTGCATAGTCAGAGGCCTGCTAATCACCTGTTACATACCAGGTCCAGTGCTAGATTCTAAAGATACCAAAATGAATGAGATGTGAGTCTCTCTGTAAGGAATTCAGTCTAATAGTTAAGAGACAAGTAAACAGATAAGTTATGGTGCCAAGTAAACCAAAGCATCTTGGTTCCTGGGCAGCCAGAGACCAGAAGACAGTGACTGGCTTGTGATTGGTCTGACACTGTGTAGACCAGGTAGGTCTGTGTTCAGCCCTTCTGAGCCACACCTCCTCCTGACCTTGCCCGCAGACACAGACCAGACCCTGAAGAAGGAGGGGCTGATCTCTCAGGACGGCAGTAGTTTAGAGGCTCTGTTACGCACCGACCCCCTGGAGAAGCGAGGCGCCCCCGATCCCCGAGTTGATGATGACAGCCTGGGCGAGTTTCCTGTAACGAACAGTCGAGCACGGAAGGTACACAATTAACACTGTGGTTAAGGAAACTGTGGAGGAAACCAGTCTCCTCTTCATCAGAGGCCACCCAGTAATCAGAATAGCAGCAGAAGCTATGGGCCATGGGGGGCCCCTGCTCTTCTGTTCCTGCCCCATTCCTTAATGAGCGCTGGGTACTGACTGGCTTCCTTGTTACCATCCTGTCTTTCCTGTTCATTTTCTCGTAACTATAGATCTCATCTTATGTTGCCACCAGAGTTTTTTTAGTGCCTGGGGTTACATAGGTGATGTCCCTGCCAACAAGGAAGCGAAAACTGTGCATAAAAATATGTCAGGCACTATGCTAAGTGCTTTTCTATCATTTTCTGCAGTCTCTACAATCTTAGGAAACAGGTACCATTGCCCATTTCACATACATGGGAGCTGCACCACATTAGTGAAAAGAAAAACTTGCCACAAGTAAGCAGCAAAGCTCCAGTTTAACTCTAGGAAGTTAGGTGTTGGAAGGGAACCGCTGCTGACATGCTCCCAGGTGGCAGATCAGAGGCAGGAGAGGGCATGCTACTTGGGGCATCAGGGAAAGTTTTATGAAAACATGGCATTTGATTTAGCTACTTGGAGATGGTGAGAAAGGCATTCCAGGCTAGGGGAACAACATGAAGAAAGGCCCAGAGAAAGGAGAGCCCAAAGCCTTGAAAGAACAGCAGTGAGGAGTGAAGCTGGAGTGGAGCCGCTGGGTCACGGAGGCAGCTCTGGCAGCCTTGGCCAGTCCCATCATGGGGGAGCTGTTGGATGTTCTCATTTCTGCCCATCCTAATCCTCCTGTCTACTCAGCGGATCCTAGAACCAGATGACTTCCTGGATGACCTTGACGATGAGGACTATGAAGAAGATACTCCCAAACGTCGGGGCAAGGGGAAGTCCAAGGTGAGGGGCAGCCCCGGGGGTTGGGGAGCCTGCAGAGTCCCACTGTCTTACTGCTTCTCGTTGCTGTCATCCTTCCTGAATGAGATTAGCAGCCACTACCAGGAGAGTAACTCTTCAGGCCTAGACACCTTAGTAAGGGCATCTTTTTGCACTTCTTTGCAGAGTAAAGGTGTGGGCAGTGCCCGTAAGAAGCTGGACGCTTCCATCCTGGAGGATCGAGACAAACCCTATGCCTGTGACAGTGAGTGCCTCACGAGTGGGTGGGTAGTCCTTGCCTTGGACCCAGCTCCTCAGGATATGAGAGGAGGGAAAGTTGTATTCTTGCTGAAAGTGGTAAAACAAGCTTGGACTCTTGTCCTGCCTGCTGACTGGTTCCCTCTGAGATCCCTGAGAGGCCCTGGCCTCTGCTGCACGATGGGTGAGCCTTGCATGCTCTGGGGGAGATTTCTGCTGTCCTCTGGGGTGGGGGTGCCCATGAGGGACACACAGCAGGCAAAGTTGGCCTCTCAGTAGATGACATCTGGGCTTGCTGGCCCCAATCAAGTCAGGCCCCAGGAGTCCAACGCTGACTTTTCTAACGTCTGTTCCCTCTTCCCCTTTTCTCTGACTCACCCCACTTCTGTCCCTCCACCCTGGGAGCACCGTCACTGCTGGGGTTTCTCTCTCGTTTGCTCTGCTTTCCTGCTGCTGCCGTACCTGTCTTAAGTGTACCAAGGCCCTCTTCTCATGACTTTTCTTTCTGTCTTTCAGATAGTTTCAAACAAAAGCATACCTCGAAAGCGCCCCAGAGAGGTAGCTCTCTCAACTTCTCAGACTTTTGGTTTTCCTATCCCTTTTTCCCTTCTCCCTTTGTTCCTGCCTTTCTCATCTGTGATGCTAGTGTTAAGGTCCCTGGAATGGCATGGAGATAGGAGCCCTGGACCTTCTGTTGCGGTCCACTCCTCACAGTCCTGGAAGCTGCTTCTACCTGCTTGTCTCCACCACATTGCTCTAGGGCTGCTTGGGCCCACTGCATGGGGTGGCTTCAGAAGCATTCTGAGGGACCCGTTATCCCAGATCCCTCTGCTTCCGCTTCCCCAAAACAGACATGTGGTGGTCAGCTAACGTTCCCCATCATCCCGCCATCCTTCCCATCCCTTCCCCATTCCTTTCCTGCCACCCCCCTATTCTTGGTATCACTGTTCAAAGGTACAGGGTGCCTCCTGGAGATCTGCTCTCCTTGCTGGTTGAGGGGTCGTTGGTTGGACAGAGCACTGATGTGGGCATGTCTTTGAGTTTCTCTGGGGGACAGCTACCCCAGCAGACTCAGATGATAGATTTTCCCCGAGAGATCCACCCCTACTTATTTATTTGGGCAGAGGTGGGCTGTGTTGTATATAGGGAGTAGCATGAGCCTACATTTACTGAAAGGTAAAAAAGTTTAGAGTCTTAGCTTTCCTCCTGCCTGCCATTATTGCAAAACTTAGAAGGTCCCTTTGCTTCCTGACCTGGACCTCCCCAAACTGTTCCCAGGGCAGGCAGAAGGTAAGGGCTCAGTCTCCCAGACAGCTTGAGTGGAGGAGTAGAGATGGCTGTGCTCTGGGCTTTAGTAAGCGGAGGAGCCATGGAAGCTTGGGAGCACCTGGGCTTGATGTTCCTGGCCACGGGGAGGGGCTCTCAGTAAAGGTCTGTCCTGAGCAGAGCTGATGGGGGCGGCTACCTCTGCTCAGGTGGAGCCTACAGCTTAGAGGGGCAGGGGTGAGGTACCCTCAGATCCTAACACCTTTCTCTGCAATCTTCTCCCCACTCAGTTTGTGGAAAACGTTACAAGAACCGACCAGGCCTCAGTTACCACTATGCCCACTCCCACTTGGCTGAGGAGGAGGGAGAGGACAAAGAAGACTCACAGCCACCCACCCCAGTTTCCCAGAGGTCCGAGGAGCAGAAATGTAAGCTGGTGTCAGGTGGGGCAAGCGGGAGTCAGCCTAGCTGTGAAAAACCCTCCTCGCAGGGATGTCAAGAGACCCAGAGGCCCACGTGGGTATCATCTGAGTTTTTCCCTTTCGCGTTATAGCCAAGAAGGGTCCTGATGGATTGGCCCTGCCCAACAACTACTGTGACTTCTGCCTGGGGGACTCCAAGATCAACAAGAAGACAGGACAGCCCGAGGAGCTGGTGTCCTGTTCTGACTGTGGCCGCTCAGGTATCTCCAACCCAGGGCCAGTGCAGCCCCTGCCGGCACCCAGACCCTGAGGGGCCCATGGCTCACCAGCATCCAGTGGCTCTCACAGCCAGGTCACCTCACTGCTCCCAGTCTTCAGCTCCCTGATCCACTCGCTCTCCTCCACAGGGCATCCGTCCTGCCTCCAGTTCACCCCCGTGATGATGGCGGCAGTGAAGACCTACCGCTGGCAGTGCATCGAGTGCAAGTGCTGCAACATCTGTGGCACCTCCGAGAATGACGTGCGTGTCCCCCCACCCCCACCCCAGCACACTCCTGCTCAGCTTTTCCTGTCCTTTCCACCAGTAGGAACTTTGATTTGTTTGGCAGGTGTTCACGGAGTATCTACTTTGTGTCAGACCCTGTTTTAGGCACTAAGGATGCTGAAGACAACCACGTCCCTACTTTCATGGGCTTTACACTCTTGTGTGAACAAGCAATTAGCAAGGAAATGAGTGACATCTTTATGATGTTCCATGCAGAGAATGAAACCAGTATTTTGGTTAACTGTTAGAGTGAGTGAATAACTGATTTAGATAGCAAGGTCTTTTCTGAGGCTGTTGGGGTCCCGGTGGGATGACTGACTTTCTGGGTGGAGCGGGACAGCAGTGGTTTTTTAGCCAGAGGGTCCCACATCTGTTCTTCCTGCCATCTGCCCCCACCCCTCTTGGAAGAACCCTCCTAACCCATTCAGCGGCCCAGGCAAGGGGAGTCATTCACCTCCCCCTTCCTCTTCCATCTCACCTCCTCTAGGATCAGCTGCTCTTCTGTGATGACTGCGATCGTGGCTACCACATGTATTGTCTAACCCCGTCCATGTCTGAGCCTCCTGAAGGTAGGTTTCCCTGTACTCTTACTTAGAACAAGTAGTTATTAGTGACTTGGAAAATCACTTATACAGTGAGTGTATTCCTGTTATCAGTGATACAGTCTTCCAGGTTAGGGAGTAGGCTCTTAGCCTTCACTCAGTTCAGAGTGCTTTACGAGCATTGCAGCTTCTAGGGTTTAACATTCTTACATCATCACCAGATAACATGTACAGCCACAGAAAATGGACAGCCTGAAAGAAAACAGATGCTGAGCAGAAAATAATTACCAGAAGGGGAGATCTGTTATCCTTCAACCAGCCTACAAAACTCAGTCATAGTTTGTCCAGTGAGGGACTTTGGTTTCACCACTCCATGCCTGACAGATTTGAGTGTTCATTTCCACCAGTTGGGAGAGGGAGCTGAACCTGGAACCTGAACAGTTTGCTCCAGCCCTCCAGCAGTGCTTAATAAGATGCTTCAAATTTATGGAAGGTCTTCGATGAAACCAGTGGGGACACCAAAAAGTGGCTGCCTCTCCACAAGTCCTCTTCTCACCAGATGTCTGTGCTGAAGTCCCTCCTTTATAGAAATTCAAAAAAAAAAAAAGAAAGAAATTCAGAAGCTTACTCAGGAGTACATAAAGCCCAGGAGCTGTTCCTGTGACAGAGGATGTGGGCCAGCATAATAGGAGAGAGAAAGTAGCTCACTGCCTGATGTGAGCTGACTTGCAGTGTAGGTCAGATTGCTGTCACCTCCTAGAGGAGGATGTCACTAACAAAGTCTGAGGGTTCTTTAACAGCTGCAGGGAAGCACTCACTCGATCTTTCATCTGTCACACCACATTTATTTGTTTTATCTGTCAAGCAACATTTAGGGAGAAGTAGCATGTTTGGTGGAGAAGGAAATGGCAGCCCACTCCAGTGTTTTTGCCTGGGGAATCCCAGGGATGGGGGAGCCTGATGGGTTGCCGTCTATGGGATCACACAGAGTCGGACACGACTGAAGTGACTTAGCAGCAGCAGCAACATGTTTGGTATTTTTTTTTTAACCATAAAATACCAATTCATAGGCACAATTCTGCATTAACTGTAGAAAGGCTTTTCTATGGAAGTGTTGTCAGACACTGAGGTAGTAGAGAGTTGCAGGCAGCTGGGGATTACCCGGTAGAACCATCAAATGGTCCAGCCTCTAGGTCAGGAATTCCAAACTATGACCCCAGGCCAAACCGAGCTGAACCTAGTATATATAACTCACAAGCTAAAAATTATTTTTACATTTTTAAACAGAGTTTAAAAAAAAAAGACTGAAACTATGTGGCTTACAAAGCCTAAGGTAGTTAACACTGTCTGGCAGTTTACAGAAAAATTTTTATCAACTGCTATATATTGACCATTGGGTTAGAAAGGACCTTAGCTTTTTGAGAGTCACCTCTGAAGAGCTGACAAAAGCTATGGATTCTTTCCCTCAGAATGATGTTGAAATACACATATGTACAACTGTGTTTATAGTTTTGAGGCATTAAGGGCTAATTTTGTTTCTCCAAGAAAAAAGGCATAGAAGAATTTAGTTGTAGCAAGTATTAATAAATGAGGTATCAACCAGTAATTTTCCTTATAAGGATTATTATTTCCTGTTTGTTTTTTTTTATGAAACCAGACTTGGGTCACAGTAAGTTGCATCATCATAGCTGGCCCCCTTTTCCTCTCATTGGGTCCTCAGCCTCTGCTCAGACACCTGGTGATGGTGGAGAGCCCTTCTCTTCTGTCTGTGGGCTTTGCAGAAAACTCTACTGTGAAATCAGTATTGGTTTCTCTAGACCCTCTATTCATGATTTTTATTCTGGCCTTTGGGGCCATGAGAACAAAGTCTGACTCTTCTGTAATCACAAGTTTAAAGCTCGGTTGCTTTAAAAAAGTTTTATGTCTCCCCAGGTCCTATTTAGTGATTATAATTTATTAGGCCCAGAGGTCTTGGGAATCTGTATTCTAAAATAGGCCTCTATGGAGAAGGAAATGGCAACCCACTCCAGTATTCTTGCCTAGAAAATCCCATGGGCAGAGGAGCCTAGTGGGCTACAGTCCATGGGGATACAGTTTAGCAACTAAACAACAACAATAACAGCAACTGTGGAACAGCTGCAACGAAGATGAGTATTTTATTTTAAATCTCTTATAAGATAAAATTTCAACTGTACAGTATTCCCCACAAGTCAACTAACTTATATAAGATTCACACATTTCCCATTCTATAAAAATGAAATTTCATGTCTTGATGTCTCATTCTTGAGGGTACTGTCAGAACTGCCTGAAAATGGAAACAGCTATTATTTGGATAAAAGAGAGTTAAAAAAAAAAAATAGGCCTCCAGGTAATTCTTTCTTTCATCTCCATTGAGAATTATTTTTCATGCTGTTTGAAGACCTAGAGTTTGTCCCTGCTCAAGATAACTGTGAAACTTTGCTACTGCAGCACATCTCCAGTCCTACCCGTAGCCAGTCCTGCCACGAGGTGAGGGGTGGCGGTCGAAGGACAGCAGGTGAGGATTGTGAGGGACCCTCCTAACCCTTTATGCTTCTCTGCAGGAAGTTGGAGCTGCCACTTGTGTCTGGACCTGTTGAAGGAAAAAGCTTCCATCTACCAGAATCAGAACTCCTCTTGATGTGGCCACCCCCGACCCCTCATACATCTAGGGCTGTTCTCTCCTCCTCTCTGTTTTTCATACCCACTTTCCCTTCCCCCTCTTTCTCAAGTCCAGAGAATCGCAGGGTGGTCATGCCAACCTGCCTTTGGCAGCAGCAAGCTGAGCTGGTAGCTCTGACCACCTCTGGCCCCAGGCCCTCAGGGAGAAGGGAGCAGCACGCTGCTCCAGGGCATAGCTGTGGGCCCAGCTTCTCCCTGCTCTCCCTTAAGTGCATTCACTCTGTCTGCCTTGGGCCGAGGCCCTGGTGATCACAGGGTTCAAACCTCCGAGAAAGAGTGGGAGAGCAGCTCACTTCTCTCAGCTCGGCCTCCACTCTGGCCCCAGGGTTTTCCCTTCCTGTGAAGGTGAGTCAAGACTGGGGCCTATGCCAGAGCAGCTGGGAGTGAGAACTGAGCAAGCTGGCAAGCAGCTGCCCATGCCCTCGTGCTGCTTAGCCTCACCGCCTCCTTCCCCGAGTGGCTTTCTGCGGCCCTCTGTTCCTGCAACCCAGGATCCTTTACCTGAGCCAGGACGCTCTTGCTCCTGGTCCTGGCTCTACCCCGTTCCCATTGACCTGCCCCAGGGGGAGTAGCAGCCTCACCCTGATGTTCCTTGTGCTTGCCTGTTTCATTCTCACAGGCCCTGGTCTCTAGTGACTGAAGCATTCCCCACCCTTGTTATTTTCTGTCTTCTGCCCCGCCCCCCTCCTTATTCCCTTTGGTTTTGTGGGGAGAGGGGAAGCATCACGGGGCCAGGCCAGAAGCTTGGGGGCCACTGGGAGATATTGGATAATGTGCCTGTTTTTTAACTCGATGAAAAAGCCTACCTCCGAAATCCCCTTTTTGTTCTTCCTGGACCTGGGCATTCAGCTCCTGCCCTTAACTGAATTGGGAGCCTCTGCCGCCTGCTCTGTGTATCCTGTCTCCTGGGTCGTGGGGAAGCCACCTAGACATCTCTTTCTTCCCTCGCACACTTGCTAGCAGCTGGTAAGGTCTTCACACCCTGATTCTTTAATATTCTGCCTGGTGACACTTTTAAGTAACAGGGGGAACTGTTCATCCCAGGACAGCCTGGAATGTCCTTCCCCTTGGCTGTGGGCAGGCCCTAATTCACTGTCACTTTGGAGTTGAGGTGTCTTTTTTTTCTTTCTTTCCTTAGTTCCTATATTCTAAGCATTAGTACAAATAAACATTTTTACACAGAGCCTTCTGGTTTCTTTTATCTCCAGATCTCCTTTCCTGCTTAAGGCCACTTTATCCTAAAACTTCTTCCTTAGTACAGTGGTTTTTAAATGTTTTGAAGCATAGCTTTTCACCCAACTAAAAATTTTTGCTTAACCTTAGTAGATTAAGTTGATACAAAATTGGGTACTTTGTTTTAATCTTTTATGTAAATTAAGTTGTGACAATATCTTATAAAGAAAAATGAAGTTGTTTTGATTAATACAAAGTTTGGGGGCACTCCTGGTGGCTCAGTGGTGAAGAATCCACCTGCCACTACAGGAGAAACAGGTTCAGTCCCTGGTCTGGGAAGATTCAGTGTGCCTTGGAGCAGCTAACCCTAATCCGGGGGCCACAACTATTTAAGCCTGTGCACTAGAGGCTGGGAGCCGCAACTACTGAGGCCCGCACCCTCGAGCCCGTACTCCCCGGCAAGAGAAGCCACTGCAGTGAAAAGCCAGAGCGTTGCAGCTAGAGGAAAGCCTGTGTAGCAATGAAGACCCAGTGCAGGCAAAAAGAATTCTTAAAATTGCAGTTAAAAATAACTTTAGAATCCTGTTTGTTTCTGTATTTTTGTGTTTTGGGGGGAAATTCTGCTGGATTTGCACATGCAAATAATGACAGCTTTATAACAGTTGACCCTACAATTTAAGATACTTAAAAAAAGGTCCAGAAGCTTGATTGTTATATAAATAGAATGACAGGAAAACTCATGACATCATGGTGAGACACGACTTTTTGCATAAGCCATGAACATGAGAGACCCCAACCTTGCTTGCCTGGCATTCATTCATTTAATTGAATGCAGTGTGAGTGAGCCCACAGTGCAGTGTTACAGCCTTTCTCCAGACAGATTTATGAGCAGAAAAATGAATTTCCTTTTCCTGCCAATGTATGAAAGGTATGAATCAGTTATGAAGCCCCTGAAATATGCTTATGGTTTTCTGGGACAGCCTGAAAGCTGCGTGTTTCCTCCCGGAAGGCAGTGAGTGGCCTGGGCCCCTGTGCTCCGTTAAGTGAGCCAGGTGCTCCAGTTTGGAATTGTGTTAGGGACACAGCACAGCCCCCATCCTCGTCTAGACCTGGAAGTAGGCCTGGAGCAGAGGAGTAAAGCGGTGAAATGATCCTTGCTGGTTGAGTAGTCTAAGGCCAGATAAGACGGTTAAAAGAAAGTGTAGAAGATGAGAATGCTGATGAGAACCCTGTATTATTGAGAGATTTGGAAAGGTTGCTGAAGGAGGATTTAGGATGGGACATAGAAGGATGGAAGAGGGATCAGGGTTGGGATGGGAAGGAAAGCCTGTGAGAAAGGGGACTCAACCTGTGGCCCCAGCCTTCCAAGTGACTGTGAAGGGAGAGGAAAGCAGGCTAGAGCTGAGGATTCGGCATTCTAGACCCCACGTTAAAAAGTCTTTATTGGACTTCAAAGAACTGAAGTCTAGCAAAGGAAGGAATACTACTAAATCTTGACTTTAGGAACTCGAGTCTTGCCAAAAGGTTCCAAAACTAAATAAAAATTAATCTCCACATGCCCTAAATCAGAACTAGCTCCAAGCAAGTAGTCTTAAAGGAGGAGAAAGAACAGGCTCCATCTTGAAAGCAGAACTCCATCTTGGGCCATACTGTGGACTTTGAGCGATAGGCTCAGTGTCTATAGAAATGATATACCAACTGGAAAACCAGAAACCCGGATGGAAGAGCCCCAGGGCTGGTACCTAGACTCTCCGTCACATGAAAGAATACCCTGATTATCTATCTAACCCAATAGAATCGTAAATTCTGTTATGCTTATTGGGGTATGACCACAGGCCTATTGATAATTGTCCACTGTTAACTACCTAGGCTTAAGGCATGTGAATCACGGGTTAACTTTGACTGTGTCTTTTCCTTTGTTCAGACTAGTTTCAGGGAATTTGGGGAGGTGGGTTTGGGCAGATACACTGAGGGTATTGTAGCCACGCGTTCTGGGAAACGAAGTCACTCAGAAGGACAATGCAGACAGTGGAGTGCAGTTTATTACACTGGCGGGCCCAAGGCAGAGTCTCCTCTTAGCCAAGGACCCCAACCAGTTTTTGTGAAAACCTTATGTACCTTAAGTGTATGTGCACAAACCCACTTCCCCAAATTCCCTGAAACTAGTCTGAACAAAGGAAAAGAAAGATACAATCAAAGTTAACCCATGATTCACATGCCTTAAGCCTAGGTAGTTAACAGTGGACAATTATCAATAGGCCTGTGGTCATACCCCAATAAGCATAATAAAATTTATGATTCTATTGGGTTACACAGATAATTAGGGTATTCTTTCAGGTGACGGAGAGTCTAGGTACCAGCCCTGGGGCTCTTCCATCCGGGGTTCTGGTTTTCCAGTTGGTATGTCGTTTCCATAGATACTGGGCATATCGCTCAAAGTCCACAGTACGGCCCAAGATGGAGTCCTGCTTTCAAGATGAAGCCTGTTCTGTTTCCTCCTTCACGGGTATATAAGGTTTTCACAAAAACTGGTCAGGGTCCTTGGCTAAGAAGAGACTCTGCTTTGGGCCCTCCAGTGTAATAAACTGCACTCCACTATCTGCATTGTCCTTCTGAGTGAGTTTGTTTCCCGGAAGGCGTGGCTACAACAGTCTTGTATCTTGGCTGACCGACCTGAGGTCAGTGCTGTCCGTGGTAACATCTTTTGTGTGGCTTCTAACCTTCTTTTTTTTAAAGACCACTGGGTGAGGGGAACGAAATCTGTTTGGTAGATGAGGAGGCTGCCTAGGGTCACGGCCAGGAAAACGTCCGGCGTCCACGCTGCCGAGTCCTGTCAGGCTCCGAGGACCGGGCCCCCTGAGGCTGGCGGCGCATCCAGGACTCCCGCCGCGACCAGTCTCCGCCTCGCCTTCCCTTCTTGCAGAAAGCTCCGTCCCCCCGGGGACCTGACGACCCGCCACTTTGGCAATGTCCAATGAGACTTAGCCGGGGGCGGGACAGACTCCACCGAAGGCCAATCTAATTGGTTCGGGGCGGGGCTGCGGCTGGTGGGAGCTGAGCGGCGAACCGCGGTCTTCCCAGCCCGGAGAGACCGCCGCGCGGGCTGCGCGCAACGGGTGCGCGCGCCCGCAGACCGCGCAGCCCCTCTGTCCGCTCGGCGCGTCCCTCTCCTACTCTCCGGTAGCCGCCGGGAGAGGGGCTCGGGAGTCCGGCCCCAGCCAGGGCTGAGACCGGGGCGGCAGCCGCGGGACGAGCGTCTGAGGTGGGTGCGGAGCGGAAGGGCTGGAGGCCGGGAGGCGGGGAGGCCGGGCAGGCGGATGACTGGGTTCGCCCCGCCAATGGACTCCGGGTCACCAGAGGGAGAGGCCGGCCGAGTTGCGGAGCCCGACTCCTGGCCTGCCTGGGTCCCGGACGCTTGTCCCTCCGCCCTCCCAGGCCACAAGCCTCCCCGCTGAGGGCAACCCTCCCCTCTGGCTGCCCGCGGCCTCCTAACCCCTCCTGCCCTTTGTCGCCTGTGCACCTGCCTTTCGGCCTTGTGCTCCACCCGCCCTCTCCAGGCCAGGCCCCGGCCCAGCCTTCCCTGCTCAGAACCCAGCCCCAAATTAGACTTGCTTCTTCAGCCCCTAGTCCGTCCCTCTTTGTCGTCTGTACACCTGTCACCCCAACTCTGTTCATTCACTCCACCACCCTGCCCCCAGCATCTTCATCTAAATTCAGCCTAGGCCTTCCACCCCCTCCCTATCCTGGGGGTTCCTCCCGCCACTCTGATTATCCCCTACACCTGCCCCCCTCGGCCCCAGCCCCCTGTCCTCCCCCGTCCACGCTCCTTTGTTGTGTCTGCAGCTGTCCCCTCAGCTCTATTCATCCTCCTCCCGCGGACCCCTTTCTCCCTCTGACCAGGGGCCCACCCCCTCCAGGCTCTGTTCTGTCATGCCTCCCATCAGTGCCCGGCCCACTGCCCACCCAGCCTGGCCTGTTCCCTTCCTTTCAGCCCAGCCCTCTCACCTCCTATCCAGGGTACCCTCGCCCTCTCCCAGCTGGTCCAGCCTTCCCTGGACTGCCCCCGCCCCTCCACACCAACCTGTCTCCCTGCCCCATATACTCTCTTTTCCTTGCTGTGCGCCTCGCCTAACCTGCGTAGCCTCCACCGTTGGTCCCCCGTTCACCCTTTCCTCCCTGCCAAGGTGCTGCCGAGAGGCCATGGAGCTGTGTGGCAAGAAGAAGCTTCACGCCCTGTCCCTGGCCGAGAAGATCCAAGTGCTGGAACTCCTGGATGAGTCCAAGATGTCCCAGTCAGAGGTGGCCCGGCGTTTCCAGGTCTCCCAGCCTCAGATCTCCCGCATCTGCAAGAATAAAGAGAAGCTGCTGGCGGACTGGTGCAGCGGCACGGCCAACCGGGAGCGCAAGCGCAAGCGGGAGTCCAAGTACAGCGGCATCGACGAGGCTCTCCTCTGCTGGTACCACATTGCCCGGGCCAAGGCCTGGGACGTGACGGGGCCCATGCTGCTCCACAAAGCCAAGGAGCTGGCCGACATCCTGGGCCAGGACTTTGTGCCCAGCATTGGCTGGCTGGTCCGCTGGAAACGCCGAAACAATGTGGGCTTCGGGGCCCGCCACATATTGGCGCCTCCGCTCCCCCCTGAGCCGCCTCCCCCAGCTCCCACTCCCCAGGCCCAGCTCCCTCTTTCTCTTAAAGATTTCTCCCCAGAGGACATTTTTGGCTGTGTTGAAGTGCCCTTGCTGTATCGGGCAGTGCCTGGCAGAGCGGGTACATGTGATCGGGTGCAGGTGCTGCTGTGTGCCAACAGCAGGGGCACAGAGAAACGGCGGCTGTTGGTCAGTGGGCCCCAGGCTGCCCCACGATGCTTCTTCGGGGTCAGCAGTGAGGCCCTGCCTGCCTCCTACCACCCTGACCGGGCCATCCCCTGGTCGGAGTGGTTGTCACAGTTCGATCAGGATATGGGGCAGCAGGGCCGGCAGGTGGCCTTGCTGATGGCTGCCCGAGTGGTGGAGGAGGTGGCAGGCCTGCCTGGGCTCTGCCACGTGAGGCTCTTGCCTCTGTCTGCTGCGAGCCCCATGCCGCCCCTGCCCAGCTCCGTGGTCCGGGCGTTTAAGGCCCATTACCGGTGCCGTCTGTTGAGCAAGCTGGCTGCCGCCCAGAGCGATAGGGCTGGCATGTCACTGGCTGAGGTCGGGATGGGCATCACAGTGCTGGATGCGCTGCACATGGCAGCAGCGGCCTGGGCCAAGGTGCCTCTCCAGCTCATTGTGAGCAGCTTCGTTCAGGAAGGGCTGGCTCCCGGCAAAACACCACTGGCCCAGGACCAAGCCTCAGAGGTGCCTCAGGTCCCCAGTGGGCTGAGCCTCGAGGAATTTTCCCGCTTTGTGGATCTGGAGAGTGAGGAGCCTGTGTCTGGAGCCTGCAAAGAGGAGGTGGGCCCTGCAGACGAGGCAGGGGGCGGAGAGGACGGCTTCGAGCCCCTGCCCACCAAGGCCGATGCCCTCCGGGCTCTGGGCACCTTGAGGAGGTGGTTGGAGTGCAGTGGCACCACCCCGGAGCTATTTGAAAATTTCTATGCCTGTGAGGAGGGGGTGGAGCGACTCTGCTGCCTGTGAAGGGCCCTTCCTGCCGAAGCCCCCTCCTCTCCTGTTTCCCATGGAAACGCCCTCTCTCAGAAGGCAGGTTGGGGGCTGGTCTCTTTCCCGTGGAAATGGAGCTTTTGTGAAAGGTGTTGAAGGGAGACAAGTTGGGAGACCAAGTCTAGGCTCTGAGCAAAAGTTGTCCAAGCCCTGAGAAGAGAGTCTAAAGACAGGGCATTGGGTAGTGAAGCTCAGCTGCATAGTTTCTGAACCTCTGTGGAGGCTGGGACTTAGGAAGGTGGAATAGGGCTTTACAGACAGACAGACCCCTTGAACTCCGTGTTCAAAACAGTTCTGCTTCTGGAAATAAAGCTTTTAATCAGAAAAGAGGCCAAGGTGTTATTTTCATGTGTGTATGTGTGCTCAGTCATGTCTGACTTTTTGCAACACCATGGACTATAACTCACCAGGCTCCTTTGTCCATGGAATTTTCCAGGCAAGAATCCTGGAGTAGGTTGCCATTTTCTCCCCAAGGGGATCTTACTGACCCAGGGATCTAATCAGCGTCTCTTGCGTCTCCTGCATTGGCAGGCAGATTCTTTACCACTGTGCCCCCTGGGAAGCCCATTATTTTCATGGGAGGAGGGTATAGAAACTTTCAACTCAGGTTTTTTTGTTTTTGTTTTATGCAGGCCACTTTTAAAGTCTTTATTAAATTTGTTACAATATTGTTTCTGTTTTATGTTTTGGTTTTTGACCTCAAAGTATGCAGGATCTTAGCTCCCCAACCAGGATGAACCCTCATGCCCTACATTGGAAGATGAAGTCTTAACCACTGGATCACCAAGGAAGTCCCAAGACTCGGATTTTTTAAACTGATTGCCAAGGATTGCTGCCATGCAGCTGTCTAGAGTTGTCTGAGAATGACCAGGAATGAACCTCCTCTCCCAGAATTCCAGCAAGAAGGAACCCTGGGCATGAGGATTCCTCATGGGCTAACAGACAGATTCTCAGGACATTCTGCTTCTCTGATCATTTCCCTCTTTTGGGAATTCACCTCTATTGGGGTGGTGTCTGAGAAAGGAAAAGGGGCAGCTAGGAACATTCTAGGGAAATAGGAGGAGCCAGAACTTGGAAGTCATTCATTCTTTTTTTTTTTTTCATTTGTCTGATTATTTCACATCTCTTTAGCAAGGCTTGTTGAGGGCAAGGTTGCAAAGATAGTGTCCCTGCCAGGCAGGACCTTGCAGACAGTGGCTGTGGAGTGCGATTAACAGTAATCGTAAAAGCATGTCAGGACTGTGAGCCTAGGAAGCCTCCGGAGGAGGGGAGCTTTGAGTTGCAGCTGAAGGACAGACAGGAGAGGCAAGGACAGTCCTGGCCAAAGGGCAGCAGGCACGGAGGCAACTTTTCCCAGAGCGCACAGGGAGGCCTGGGGGCAGCAGAAGAGGCCTGGAGCCCACCGAGCCTAGCGGTGGGGCACCCCCAAAGAGTTTCAGTCATAGTGGGGACAGATTATTTGTAAGGTTCTAGAAAACTGAGGTGTGGAGTTGGGTCAGAGATGTGAGACCTAGAGGAAGAGAAACTCTCACTGGTCCCCGTGAGAGATGGGGCAGCCCGAGCCAGATCCAGGGAGCAGGGCAGGAAGAGAATGGTTTACCTGGAAAGGATCGGGACTTTGGTTGCAGACAGACTCAGGCTGGTGAGGAGTCAGCTCCTGGCAGAAATCTTACATGTGGTCTTTCAGGTCGACTGCAGGAATCACAAGCCGGCACGGTGCAGTTTTCGGGGGGCATCACTGGCAAGGATGCAGGCCAGCTGTGCATCTCCAGCCCAGGCTCCTTCCCATGGGGCCTCAGCCAAGACCCTTACTGGGGCTTACTGGGATCCTTACTGGGGTTGTGAGCTGAGACACTTCTTCCACCTTGATGCAGCATTTTTCACTCCCAGCCCTTCTCTCCCTCCCTCCCCCACTCCAACCCCCAGAGCCCATAAAGAGGAAGGAGCCCCTTCAGCAGCCTGCCATCTGACCCTCCTCTCCAGACTGGTGAAAATGGGCCCCTGGGGAGCTGGTGCCTCTTTCTGCCCCTCACAGGGACACCTCAGCAAATAAAGGCCGACTGTCCTTTCATTTTGGCTCATCGTCCTCACTGACCACCTCCACGCCTGGCTGCTCAACAGTGAGACAAAGGTATGTCACGGTCCACTCGTAAACTGTTCTGAAGCTTCTTGTCAGCTTTCCATTCACAGCATAAGATCCCAAGTCATCTGTCTTTCCCCACAGATTCTGCTTTCCTACCTGCATTCATTCCTTTTTCCTTATATTTATTTATCTCCCTGCTCTGGGTCTTGGTTGCAGCACTCGGGATCTTGCGTTGAGGCGTGCAAACTCTTAGTTGCAGCATGTGGGACCTAGTTCCCTGATGGAACCTGGGGCCCCTGCCCTGAGAGTGAGAGTCTTAGCCACTGGGCCACCAGGGAAGTCCCCCTGCCTGTACTCATTTAAGTTGTCCTTTTTCTGAAGTTATTCCAGTCCTGACATAACTCTTTAAATGTTGAAGCCAAAACACAGGATCTGTAAAGACCTGACCAGAGTAACAGGGGATGGATAAGCTGTGTTCCCGGGGGTCCTACTCCTGTTGGAGGAGCAGGATACAGCACAGGGTTTCCTCATTGACTTCATCCCAGAGCCTTTTCCTTTTCTTTTTTAACCCATCCATTACGTCTTCCTTGCTTGTGTTGTTTCCAGGTGTCATGCTTACCTCGTCCTGAGTGGCTCCATGTGCTCAACTAAGCAGCGTTCACTGACATTTACTGAATGCTGTGCTTGTGAAGTGAGTCCTGTTCCAGGACCTAAAGCTAGTGCTGAACAAGACAGAGAGAAAAAAGAGGCTCTTCCTCGCTAAGCCCTTCTTTCCTGGTAGACGGGATAGAGAAGAGACAAGTAAAGAGATACACACGGTCATTTTGGACAGCAGTCAGTGCAAGATGAAAATAAAATAATGACGTTCTAGAGAGGGCTTCCCTGGTGGCTCAGTAGTAAACAATCCTCCTGCCAATGCAGGAGTCACGGGTTTGATCCCTGGTCGGGAAGATCCCCTGAAAAAGGAAATGGCAACCCACTCCAGTATTCTTGCCTGGGAAATCCCTTGGACACAGGAGCCTGGTGGGCTACAGTCCATGGGGCCAGAAAATAGTTGGAAATGACTGAGCACGCATGCACACAATAGAAATTATTGTTGTTCTTATATTCATCAGCAGCATCAGTCTTGAGATAATGAATGTGGGATGCAGAGATCCCCAAAGCAGGAAGATCGGTTCCCTATCTTCTTATATCTGCATTGTCCTGTGAGAAATTTCTCCCCATCTACCTTCCAGTTCTCTTCAGCGGTGACAATTCTTGGTGGGTTGTTTTTTTTAATATATATAATCATTTTTTTCAATGCAAAGAAATAGAGAAAAACAATAGAATGGGAAAGGCTAGAGATCTCTTCAAGAAAATTAGAGATACCAGGGGAATATTTCATGCAAAGATGGGCACAATAAAGGACAGAAATGGTGTGGACCTAACAGAAGCAGAAGATATTAAGAAGAGGTGGCAAGAATGCACAGAAGAACTGTACAAAAAATATCTTCATGACCCAGATAACCACGATGGTGAGATCACTCGCCTAGAGTCAGACATCCTGGAGTGTGAAGTCAGGTGGGCCTTAGGAAGCATCACTGCGGACAAAGCTAGTGGAGATGATGGAATTCCAGCTGAGCTAGTTCAAATCCTGAAAGATGATGCTGTGAAAGTGCTGCACTCAATATGCCAGCAAATTTGGAAAACTCAGCAGGGACTCCACAGGACTGGAAGCTCCACAGGACTGGAAAAGGTCAGTTTTCATTCCAATCCCAAAGAAAGGCAATGCCAAAGAATGCTCAAACTACGGCACAGTTGCACTCACTTCACATGCTAGCAAAGTAATGCTCAAAATTCTCCAAGCTAGGTTTCAACAGTACGTGAACCAAGGACTTCCAGATGTATAGGCTAGATTTAGAAAAGGCAGAGGAACCAGAGATCAAATTGCCAACATCCGTTGGGTCATAGAAAAAGCAAGAAAATTCCAGAAAAACATCTACTTCTGCTTCATTGACTACACTAAAGCCTTTGTGTGGATCACAACAAACTGTGGAAAATTCTTAAAGAGATAGGAATACCAGGCCACCTTACCTGCCTCCTGAGAAACCTGTATGCAGGTCAAGAAGCAACAGTTAGAACTAGCCATGAAACAACGGACTGGTTCCAAATTGGGAAAGGAGTACGTCAAGGCTATATATTGTCCCCCTGCTTATTTAACTTATATGCAGAATACATCATGTGAAATGCCAGGCTGGATGAAGCACAAGCCAGAATCAAGATTGCTGGGAGAAATATCAACAACCTCAGATATGCAGATGACACCACATTTATGGCAGAAAGCGAAGAGGAACTTTCAGCTTCTTGATGAAGCTGAAAGAGGAGAGTGAAAAAGCTGGCTTGAAACTCAACATTCAAAAAACTAAGATCATGGCATCCAGTTCCATCACTTCATGGTAAATAAATGGGAAAACAATGGAAACAGTGACAGACTTTATTTTCTTGGGCTCCAAAATCACTGCAGATGGTGACTGCAGTCATGAAATTAAAAGATGCTTGCTCCTTGGAAGACAAGCTATGACAAACCTAGACAGTGTGTTAAAAAGCAGAGTCATTACTTTGCCAGCAAAGGTCCGTCTAGTCAAAGCTATGGATTTTCCAGTAGTCATGTATGGATGTGAGAGTTGGACCATAAAGAAGGCTGAATGCTGAAGAATTAATGCTTTTGAACTGTGGTGTTGGAGAAGGCTCTTGAGAGTCCCTTGGACTGCAGCATCAAGCTTGTCAATCCTAAAGGAAATCAGTCCTGAATATTCATTGAAAGGACTGTTGCTGAAGCTGAAGCTCCAATACTTTGGCTATGTGATGCCAAGAGCCAACTCATTGGAAAAGACCCTGATGCTGGGAAAGACTGAAGGCAGTAAGGGAAGGGGATGACAGAGGATGAGATGGTTGGATGGCATCACCGCCTCGGTGGACATGAGTTTGAGCAAGCTCCAGGAGTTGGTGATGGACAGGGAAGCCTGGCATGCTGCAGTCCACGGGGCCGCAAAGAATCAGACACGACTGAACAACAACAATACATCATTTTTTTAAACTTTTTAAAAAATGATTTTATGTATTTATTTTTGCCTGTGCTGGGCCTTTGTTGCTGCACAGAACTTTTCTCTAGTTGCAGTGAGTAGGGGCTGCTCTTCAGTTGCGGTGCACGGGCTTCTCATTGCAGCGGCTTCTCTTGTTGCAGTGTACGGGCTCAGTAGTTGTGGTACATGGACTTAGTTGCCCCGAGATATGTGGGATCTTCCTGGACCAGGGATCCAACCCATGCCTCCTACATTGGCAGGTGGATTCTTTACCAGTGAGCCACCAAGGAAGCCCTATAGTCATTTTTATACTCTCTTGTTTCCTCTCTTTTAATTCTTTTCTATATTTAGATCTTTCATGCATGGTTATTTTATTTTATTTATTATTTTTTTTTTGCATGGTTATTTTAAATTCTATTATTTGCTGAGTATAATACCTGAAATCCTGGCGGGCTAAATCTGTTGCTTTTGTTTCTCCTGATGCCTTAATTCATGGTGGCTTTTTTCTTAGTAGGTCTGGTGGTTTTTTTGTCCTGGAATTTTTTTTTTTATTGGTTGCACTTAATCTCTGGAAAACCTGCAAGTCCCCATTTGGGGACTCTCCTTTGGAAAAACCTGTAGTTATGCCTATGAGACACAAGGGGGCACTACATTCATGATAAATTAATTTCTGGGAGGAGAGTGTCCCAGAACTGAAGGACACTCTAGTAGCAGATGCTGTGGTTCATAGGAGCCGATCTTTTTTTTTTTTTTTTTTTCTAACTTTTTATTTTAATTGGAGTCTAGTTGATGAACAATGTTGTGTTAGTTTCAGGTGTACGGCCAAGTGATTCAGTTACACATACACATGTATCTATTCTTTTTCAAATTCTTTTCCCATTTGGGTTGTTACACAATACTGAACAGAGTTACAGGAGTCCATCTTAATTTTTTCCCACCGCAGAGAAAGGCAGTTTTCTTTGTGGGTTCCCTTTATGGTAGGTGGAGTTTTTCTTTTCTCTTTTACTGAAGGTGTAGCCCTTTCCAGGATCTTGACTTAATTTACGAATGTTGGGCTCAGCGTCCTCACTCTCTGAGCCAAAGTCTTCTGTTCTGTGGGTTTCTTTCATCTTCAGGTTCTCAGTGGCACCGTTTGCCCCAAGGGCAGCACAGTTCCAACACATACTCACTTCCTTGTTTTGAAGGGGTCTTTGGGAAGTTCCCTCACTTCTTGCCAAGTTAGCGATGGTTTTACCATCATATTTTGTCATAATGGTTGAAATCTAATGCCTTATAGTAGGACAGCTCTGTGTAAAATTAGAGTACCAGCCTGCCAGGGGGAAGTGGGGAAGACCAGTTTTCATTCATTCGTTCATTTGCTCATTCAACAATTATATATTGAGCTTCTGTAAGCCCACTAGTGTTTTAATGAGCAAAAGAAGCAAGGTCTCTGCCTCATGGAGCTTGTAGTTTAGAGAAGAGATGATTATAACCAAAGAGAAAGTGTTAGTTACTCTGTCATGTCCGACTCTTTGCAACCCCATGGACTATAGATTACTAGGTTCCTCCGTCCATGGGATTCTCTGGGCAAGAATACTGGAGCAGGTAGCCATTCCTGTCTCCAGGGGATCTTTCCCAACCAGGAATTGAACCTGGGTCTCCTGCACTGCAGGTGGATTTCTTACCATCTGAACCACCAGGGTCACGCAAATGAAAGTCTGTGATTACAGACTGAAAAGGGGG
The DNA here is from genome assembly GCF_023699985.2 of Odocoileus virginianus. Taxonomy (NCBI): domain Eukaryota; kingdom Metazoa; phylum Chordata; class Mammalia; order Artiodactyla; family Cervidae; genus Odocoileus; species Odocoileus virginianus. Next base: position 37,453,616 of record NC_069701.1, read on the forward strand.
AGAGAACATGAAAGTACAAGCCTGTGGTTCTCAAACCATGGCTGAAACCAGCAGCATTCAGGAATATAGTGCAAAGCAAATTCTCAGACCCTCTCCAAACTCACTGAATCAGAAACTCTGAAGGGGACCCAACAATCTGTATTTTAACAAGCCTGCCAGGTGATTCTGAATCACTGGCCTAAACCAAAGGACACTGACCTAGAAAGAGGGGCTGAGGACAGTTTCACTAGGGAAGTGATGCTGAACTGAGAGCCAGAGGCACACAGACAGTGAGAATAGCGTTTGCGATGCAAATGTCCTGTGATGGGAAGGAACCAAGAGAAGATGAATGTCCAAGTGCTTTACAGGCCGAGGAAGGGAACTGCCTCGATTCCTCAGAGCAATGGGAAAAGCCGTCGAGGGGCAAGAGCAGTAGAGGGACCTGATCAGATTCGCATTTGATTTCAGACAGGACTTGAGGTGTGTTAGTAAGATTGGAAAAGGGAGAATAAGTCCCAAGTTTAGAAGCAGGATTCACAGGTGTTGGGGACCCCTTTGAAGTGGGAGCAGGGGAGAAGGAGAGCTGCTTTTCTGGCCTCCGGAAACTCGGCATGTGTGGGATGCTCACGGATCCGCAACCAGAGACAGTTAGTTGGCCATGTGGACTGGGAGCTCAGGACAGCGCTCAGGCCAGAGACGCCAATTAAGTGTGACTCCTCTTGGCCCAGAGAGTCTGGCAAAAGTGATTTAACCAGAATCATCCCAGGGTGCTGCCTTGTCCCCCTTTACCTGCATGTGTAGCCCTCGAGTCTCTATACCCAGAAATTAATCTCCTCCATTTCTCCTACTGTGATTGATGCTGCAAGAATAAATATGACAGGGGACTTCCCTGATGGTCCAGTGGTTAAGACCTCACCTTCCAGCGCAGGAGGAACAGGTTCAATCCCTGGTCAGGGACCTAAGACCCCACAAGCCTCAGGGCCAAAAAAACAAAACATAAAATAGAAGCACTATTGTAACAAATTCAATAACGACCTTAAAAATTAAGGATGACATTTGATGACCCAAATCCAATGAGACACTGTTTAACATGTTTACCCAAGTTGTAAACCCTTTACTTGTGACCCTCAAACACCACCCCCATGTTCAACCTCAAAGCAGGTTTGTTTACTATTTCCTAGTTTTCAGGGACTCCTCTCTGAATAAGTCTCAAATAATGATGTGTGAAAGTGAAAGTTGCTCAGTCGTGTCCGACTCTTTGCGAGCCCATGGACTATACAGTCCATGGAATTCTCCAGGCCAGAATACTGAAGTATTCTGGGGATCGAACCCAGGTCTCCTGCCTTGCAGGTGGATTCTTGACCAACTGAGCCACAAGGGAAGCCTAGTGATGCTCAAAAAACTTGTGTTAATTCCTTAAGGAGTTTAACAGGCTATTCTGAGCCCCTGCTGATGTAAAAACATCTGGGTTTTTAAAATATATTCAGTCATTTCCTGCCTGATCTTTGTTTGTCTTTCCACCCTCCTTTCCAAGAGGAGTGAGTTGTTTTCTTTCTAATCATACCACGCTTAACCCTCACCTCACCGCAGTGCTGTTCTCCGGGCCAGCTGGAAGCCTGTGCCATAGGCCAGTGGAAGCGACTCAGGCTTGGGACTGCATGGCCGGCCAGACAGGGGCCTGCCACTCTCTCTGGTTCTAATGAGGAGCACAGAGGAAGGGAGCTCCCGCCCCTTCACACAGAGAGGAAACAGAAACTCTGTGCCCTGCAGTGTAAAGACAAGCTTGCAGGTAGAATTATAGCCTGCAAAAGGATCTAATTAAAACAAAGTTGCAGGACTTCCCTGGTGGCACAGTGGATAAGCATCTGCTTGACAGTGCAAAGGACATGAGTTTGATCCCTGGCCTGGGAAGACTTCACATGTCACTGAGCAACTAAGCCTGTGCTCTAGAGCCTGCAAGCCACAATGACTGAGTCTACATGTCACAGCGACTGAAGCCTGCATGGCCTAGGGCCTGTGAGCCACAGATAAGGAGCTCTGTGCCACAACTACTGAAGTGCCTTGAGCCTGTGCTCCGCAACAAGAGAAGCCACTGCAATGAGAAGCCTGTGCCCTGCAACTGGAGAGCAGTCCCCCGCTCTCCACCACTAAAGAAAGGCTGCTTGCAGCAAGATACAGCGCAGCCAAAAAAACAAAACATAAACAGAAGCGATATTGTAACAAATGCAACAAAGAGCTTTTTAAAAATGATCTACATCAAAAAATCTTGGAAAAAAAAGGATTTTGGAAATTTTATCATTATTATTTTAATTTTTTTTGAAGCTGTGTGATTCTGTTTTATTTTTTATTTTTTGGCTGTACCACACAGCATGTGGGGTCTTAGTTCCCCAACCAGGGATCAGACCTGCACCCCTGCTTTGGAAGTGCTGAAGCTAAACCACTGGACTACCAAAGAAGTCCCCAAAAAGCATTTTCAATTTTCTTCTCTTGCTAACTGGTGAGGTGGTAAAAATGACAAACTGCAGAGGACCACTCTGACCTCCTTGCCCCGTTTCAAAGAACCACCTCCTCTTTCACATGCATACTGTTTGCTCCCTCTGAAGCAGCCACAGACTCCCCTGAGAAGTTCCGATGACTGCTCCCCAACACTGCAGTGTGTGGCCTAAAATCCCTGACACTGCAGCGATCCTGGAGATATTGGACTGGCCACTTGGGCTCGAGGACAAACCAGTTAGAGCGGATCTCAGAGCAAACTGGGGCACAGAAAGGGCGCTGGCTGCCTCAGACAGACCCTGTTTTCCAGACCAGGAGCACGGGCTTCCTCACTCCGTGTGAGAGTGGAGGCCACCGGAACTGGAGTTCAAGTCAGCAGAACGACAACTTCCTCAGCTTGAAAAGGTCGTGCGTTTCTTCCCTTAGAAGCATCAAAAAAAAAGAAGAAGAAGAAGAAGCATCCAGAGCACCATTTCTTAAACTTTAGCCTGGAAAAGTCCCTATAGCCGAAGCTATGACTTTTCCACTAATCATGTATGGATGTGAGAGCTGGACAATAGAAAAAGGCTGAGTGTCAAAGAATTGATGCTTTTGAACTGTGTTGTTGGAGAAGACTCTTGAGAGATCAAACCAGTCAATCCCAAAGGGAATAAACTCTGGATATCCATTGGAAGGACTGATGCTGAAGCTGAAGCTCCAGTACTTTGGCCACCTGATGCGAAGAACCAACTCATTGGAAAAGACCTTGATGCTGGGAAAGGTTGAAGGCAGGAGGAGAAGGGGGCGACAGAGGATGAGATGGTTAAATGGCATCACCAATTCAATGCACATGAATTTGAGCAAACTCCGGGAGATAATGAAGGACTGGGAAGCCTGGCGTGCTGCAATTCATGGGACACAACTGAGAGTCAGACACGATTGAGCAACTGAACAACCACAAAAGATCACAGTGAGAGTTTTGTGCAATGCTGATTCCTAGGCCCCAGCCTCAGAGATTCTGATTCCATCAGTTCAGAGTGGAGCCTGGGACTCTGCCTTTCTAACCCTCTCTAGGAAGTCCTCTTGCTACTGCTCCATGGACCACGCTGGGATCACCCCTGACCTTACCCACTGTGTTAGTTCGGGTAAAGGCTAAAGAGATGTCAGAATGTAGCACCCCAGGCAGCCGGTCAGCGGTGCTCGCTGAGTCCCTGGGTTCCAGGAGCCTCCTATATCCTCAGCAGTGGCCCCTATTTCCAGCCAACAGTGAGGAAACTACTCTGAAGCAAGCGATGGGCAATTTGCACACATTTCTTCTGCTCACATGTCGCTAGCAAGAAGCCAAGCAGCAGTCCCCACCGAGGGGAACAGAGCCTCACTCATGGCCATGTGCTCAGCGGCCATGCGGTGAGGAGGGAAGAAGGGAAGGATGTTTAGGGTACCGTCTGCCACCTATGACACACGATCCCGTAAACAAGAGATCTGAAGAGCGCACGGGGAGGCTGATGTCGTGGTTCTGGTAAGTCTGGGTAAATCTGAGCTTAGGTGTCTCGTGGGAGACTGTCACAAGCCCCAGGCAGACCAGGGTCGCAGAGCAACCAGGCTCTGGAGGCAGAGGCTCAGATCCATGCAGGTGAGCTGTGTAAAGCAGCCCCCGTGCGACCTGGGACGGGTGACACGCTGTCTCTGAGCCAAGGCCACCTCCTGTGTAAACCATGGTGATAACACTGTGATTGTCTTTATACGGGGCCCCAGTAAATGGCAGGAATCCCAGGCGTTCAGGTCACCATGAGGCGGGGTAGGGAAGGGGGGAGTGCCCTGGTTGATCTCAGACTAGATTAGGATGTTTGCTCACTTTATTTGCCAATTAAATGAACCCTTTCAGCTAGTTTTTAAACTCCCCCTTGGCAATAGAGATTGTGAAGAAAACAAGTGCCCTCGATGGGAGTGGGCAAGGCAGACACTGCACCGCTGGAGACCCCAAGAGGGGCCGGGTGAGGGGCTCTCTCAGTGGAAGGAGTAAGAGGGTGTGGGGGGCGGGGGGGCAGGGATGTAGTGGTTGGAGTGGTGGATGGAGGTTGGGCGTGCACTTCATTTCACAAGCATTTATCAGGTTCCTTCAAGCATGGGGCTCCGTGCTGGGAAACAACCAGAAATATGACCCTTGACCTCAAAGAGCACCCAGTCTAATTGGGAAGCCAAGAAGCAAACCCGCAACCATGATTAAGTACAGGCCAAGGCTGTGATCGAGGCATGGGGATGGGCAGAAAGGTCTGGAAACCTCAGGGTCAGTTCCGGGCAGGGGGAGGCGAGCTGAGGAAGGACTTCAGGAGACAGCACATGGCCCAGGTTGGAGGTAGCTCAGCCCTGGGATGGGGGAGTCAGCCTGCAAGCACTGCCCACTGCTGACCGAGAGGAAAGGAACCTTCTAGGTGGGAGGCCATGAGAGAGTACAGCTTGTTCAGGGACCTCAGCAGGACTGGGCTGCTGAGAAGGGAGGGAGAGGAAAGTTGGGGGGCAGGGGATGGGGTGGGGGCCTTTTCCTGAAAGTGACGGAGTCACTGAAGGATTCTGGACTAGAGGAGGCATAAAGGCTACCCTCAAGTCCTGCACAGAGAGGTTTGAAGGGAAGTGAGGCGGGGAGTGAATGAGGATCTCCTCACTCGAATCCAGGGAGGGTGGTTAGCACCAAGCAGCTCTTAAAGGGGCGAAGTCACAGGATCTGGGGGGAGCGGAATGTCACCAGCACTGCTGGCTCTGAGTTAACTTCTCAGATTCAGGAAGCAAAGGAATCAGGGCACGTGCTGCTGAGAGGCCCGGGCCAGCCTTGAACTTTGCAGGGAGGGGAGGGGCGCGCCACGGACCCCAGGCTTCCTGGTCCCATGCCATCTCCCCAGCCCCGTCTGATCTGAGCAATGGAGGTGACTTGATAAAGTCACCCTCTGCATCAGACCCACAAGCCAGTGCTCTCAGCCTGGCCTCCAGTCTGGGTAGGTGGGCGGTGGTCCTGCCGGGGAGCTGCCAGAGTCACCCAGCCTGGCTCACCCCCAGGAGAGAAGGAGATACTCATAGCTAAGGAAGGTGATGGCGTTGACTGGAAAGGCGCGGGCACTGTTGATGGTGAGCCCCCGGAAGAAGACCCCCAGTCCTTCCTGCCGGGCACTGCTCACTATGCAATCCAGCAGCCCCAGGTAGGCTCTCTGCTTCAGCCCCGCCATCTGCATCCGGGACTTGATCACGTCTAACGGGGTGGCGGCGACCCAGGAGATGATGCCAGCAAAGCCCCCTGCCACCAGCACTGTGCCTGAGCCTGGGGGACAGGAATGGGGAGGTATTCGTCGAGGAATGAAACATCCCCCCATCCACAGTCTCCCTCCCCATCCTCCAGGCCACCCCCCTCTCCCCCCTCCTCTCTGTCCCCCGCCCTCTGACACCACTTCACTTACTGGGGTTCTGGCCCTCCGGTGTCAGTTGGCGACACAGCCATTCGTAGGTGACGAAGTAGATTCCCAGGGTGGGGGTGTCCCTCAGAGTCAGGGCCCAGGCTCCCCGGAACAGCCCCTGGGGCCCCTCGGCCTGGAGGATGGAGGCGGCACAGTGAACGGGGCCCCGGTACCGCGGTGGGGGGCTCCCCGGCTTCTCCCTGGGCTCTGTCTGGTTTTGCAGCCGGACTTTGATGAGATCAAAAGGAGCCAAGCAGTAGGCCTGTAGGGAAGCAAGCACGAAGGGCCTGGCTGGACCTTTGGACAGGAACAATCTCTCCAAGTTATCTTAATGGGAGGAAGGCAGCGAGTAGATAGGGCAGCATCTTTCTGCAGGACTTCGCGGGCTCCCATGACCACTCTCAGCCTCTCTCCCGCTCAGTGGGGAACGGGCTAGAGCCCCCCCCTTACCATCAGACCCGTGACAGCAAGGAGCCCTGCCCCTCCCCTCGGCCAAACTTGCTGACACACCCATGGCTCTAAAGAGTTCCCTAGCGGGCCAGTGCTTAGGACTTGGTGGTTTCATTGCCATGGCTGGGGCCCCCTCAAAAAACAAAAAGAGAATTCCATCTGTGCCCACAAAACAGCAGGGGATGGAACCCTCCCCACGGATAAAGAGGTCACCTCGATCGTGTTGGGGACTCAACTTCATGGACTCCTCCGGCCTCACCCCCTGCCAGACGCCTCTCAGAGGCCCCTGGGTGGGGAAATGCACCTCACAAAGCCCCAGACTCTAGCGTCCCAAGAAGGTGGGTGACAGGGTGGGATCTGAGGGTCCTCGAACATGATGGCTGAGTCGGATGAGACAGATCTGGGGTAACATTGGTGCTGGAGGGAAGGGAGGGGCCAAGATGTGAGTCAGGGATGCAACTAGGGCAAGTTCAGGTGAGGACTGAGGTCCCAGCCATTTCTGGACTTGGGTGTTTTTTGTTTTTCTTTCGTGAAAGGCACACAAAGTCCTCAGCCCTGGAGATGGCTGATGGCAGCAGGCGGAGGCTGCAGGTTGGCTATGGTGGTGACCTTTAGAGGGTGGCAGCTGGCTTACTTCCTCCCCCGCAGGAAGGGCAGTGGGCTGGGGGTCCCTTCCTATGAGAAGGTGCTGTGATGTCACCCTCCCAGCAGAGCCCAAGGGCCGTACTGAACTGAGGGCTTCACCTGGGGGTGAAGACATGGGTGGGCCAAAGGCAGTGTGGCAGGGAGGGGTGGGCTCGGGTCCCTGCCATCCCCACCTGTGCCCACAGGGGCCGTAGGGATATCAGACACTGTACCAGCCTTAGCCGAGTCAAACACAACTTTTGTACACAAGAGGTGGTCATTCCTTGCTTTATGCTAACCAGAGTCTTCCTCCCCATCACCATGCAAAATATACATTTTCCACTCTAAGGTGGAAATCAGAGCCTTGGGCTTGGTGGTAAATGGAGCTTCACGTGGTCCCTGGACCCTATGCCCATCAGTGACCTGACCGTCCCCAGTTCTGCCATCTGTTCTGCTTTCCGAGGAACCAGAGAGGAGGGGGATGGAGGAGCTGGGCCCAGCTGAACCTAAATCAGGCCACTTGACCTGGGGGCTCACTCTCTTTCCTGTTTTTCAGGGTGCAGGTCTCAGAGTTTGGGAAATACGCAGGCATGAATCCCGCACTAGGGGCAGAAGCAAAGCCAGGACCTTTCGGGTCTCATGAATTATTAATTCACTCAATGAGCCCCTGACTCTGTTCTTTGTCCTTGCTCTCTGCCCTGAAGTGGACAGAGCATCAGGGCAGGTGTCAAGTAGAGGGTGACCTGGGGTACTAGCTGGGGGGTGGGGTGCAGCCAGGTGCATGCCCTCCAGCCTCTGCACCCAGCCCCGCCCTTAGCTGGGGTTCCCTCCACCCCACCCCTCAAAACCCAGTATTCGAGCACTGAGAACAAAGACCAGAACCAAATGGTTGGTCACTTAATAATTAACACCCTGGACCTCTCCCAGTGAGATCTGTGAATGGGCCACGGGTGAGGGTCAGAGATGGCAACAGACCCCCCCGAGGTGGGCACCAATGGCTGTCTTCTTAGCACTGTCCCCCCCTCACCCCAGCTTTCTCTCCCCTTTGCCCCTTCTGTTCTCCATGACTCTCCCTTCCAGACCTGCAGCCTAGAAGGCCGCCACTCAGCCAGGCCAGGTCCCAGGAGCAGGCCTTTCCCCACCACTCCTCATGTTCCCCTTGAGAAGGCTGGGGATCTGTGGCTGTGGGTCACCAGAGGCGGGTTGGAGGGAAAGGAATGAACTGATCATCACTATGCAAGTGTGTGTGTGTGTGTGTGTGTGTGTGTGTGTGTGTGCCTATGCACCCCCTCACCTGCAGGAACCCCCCGGTACAGCCGGCTATGAAGACGTGTGTGTAGCTGGGCGGCTGGGCCCGCCGTTCCTGGTGGGAGGTGGCTGTCAGCGCCAGCAGGGCATTGCTGTAGACCCCAAACAGGACGGAGTTGACCACAGATATGCTGGCGATGGGGAAACTCATCCCCTTGAAGAAGCCCAGGAGCTGCAGAGACATGATGTGAGCTGGCTGGGGGCTCTGGGAGCCTCCCCTTGGCCCCCTCCAGGCCTGGCACAGCCTCCTCTGGCTGGAAACCACTCCTGAGTCCGGCCACAGGCAAGTGGAGGCCAGCGAAGGCGGGGGATGGCCTCAGCTCCACTTTGGGGGGCGTGAAGCTACTGCTCAGCCCACACCTGGTGGCCCCAGACTTGGGTCTTGTTTCTCTCTTCCAGGGGGCAGAGCCCTGCTAGGGGAGAAGGAAGCTGGCCCTAACCCCCCAGAGGCCTCCTGCCCCCAAATCCACCAACGCAGGCCACCCACCGACTCATGGCGGTAAGTCTTGACCATACAGTCGACGATGCCCCGGTACGTGGTCTGGGTCTGCAGCCGCACCTGGACAGGGAGGACAGAGCAGGCGGGCAGGCCGGGCATCCAGCCGGCCCGGCCCTCGGGCCCTTTGAGCGGGACCCCAGCAGGGAGGGAGAGGCAGGGAGAGCCTCCACGAGCCAGGCCCTGCTCTCTCCCTGATGTCTGCTTCAGCCGACATCTTTCCTTTCTTGGCGCCTCCCCTAGACTCACCTTCACAGTATCAAAGGGGTGTCCCAGGACCAAGCCCAGAGCTCCTGTGGAGATGATAAGGTGCTAGGAGTGAGGCCTCTCAGGCTGGGCTGAGGAAGCCAGGGTGTGCCAGAGGGGAGCGGGATTCAGGCCGGAGGAAGGGGGACAGGGCCCACCTGCCAGACTCCAAAGAAATGCCAGTTGCCCCCTGGCACCTTCCTCCATGCCAGGCACTGGGCAGGGAAGGTGTGGGGAGCAGAGAGAGTGAGCCTGGCCCTGCCTGGAGGACACACACGCAGAGGGGAGGAGCCAACCCCAGACACACAGGGTTTTCACCCGTCTGGGCTTGACCCCCGAGCAGCCTGCTGACTTGTCTAACTTGGGGACTCCAGGACTCTGGCCTCCCTTCGGCTCACAGCTGCTGTCGAGGGCAGGGCCTTGGTCCAGCCCCTCCCTCCCAGCCCTCTGCCCTGGCAGTGCAAATTCAGGGGCCTTGAGAGGATGCCTGCTGGCACCAGGAGGGCCCAGCGCCCCCAGCATCTCCCCACCTCCTGGTCCTGCCCTACTTAGCAGAAGCTAGTCCTGGAGCTTTGGGGAGGTCACAACCCCGGAAGGCGAGTTCTGATGTCTCTTTCTCCCAAAGAGGAATGTCACTCAGATGCTGGGCCAGGGCGACAGCGCAGCTGGCCTCAGGGCTCACAGCCTATTGCCAGGTAGGACAGAGATCCAAAGCAGAATGCAGGACAGCGGGTAATGTCAAAGGTGAACTGTCCTTCTGAGCCCTGGGGAATGGAGCTGGCGGTGCAGGTGAGTCTGGGAGAGCACTCACCGTGGCCCCACCCCTGACAGGTGTCCAGGTTGGGGGGGCAGCCTGGGGCTCGGCAGTAGCCCCCGCCTACTGCACCTTCCCCTCCTCACCCCCTCGGGCAACTCCCAGGAGGCCCAGGGACGGCTGGTTCTGGGTACTCCCAGGCCACCAGGACTTTGAATTCAGCTCCTCTCAGGTCACCCACCTTCCCCAGGAAGAGTGACCTGCAATTGGCATTGATATGACAGAGGGAAGAAAAGTGTCTCACCAGAGATCCAGCCGGCCACAAACTCCTCCGCGGGCATGTCTGGCAGGGGTGGGCACAGGTGGCTCCAGCAGAGGAGACGCTGGGAAAGTGGAATTCCACCCTCCCCGGACCCTGGACTGATAATCTGCTACTAATGTTTAACCCCGGCTGAGGGCCGGGTGCCAAGACCTCAGGGGACCAGGATGGGAAGCCAACCAGCTCTAGAGATGTGCAGAGTGTGAGATCTCACGGGGCAGGGAGGATGGCCCACCGTGGCCTGAGCCCCCTGACAGCCAGTGAGGGCCTCGCGGTGTGACCAGGCCCAGCAGCCGGGCTCAGGCGCTGGGGGGGGGGCTCCCTCCGGAGCTGCCTCAGTGGACAAGGATCTAAGGAGCCACCCCCCGCCCCAGCTCAACTCCTGCTCATCCCCCAGCCCTGCAGAGCAGGCTGCTCACCCCAGCCGGGGTAGGTGGGGCCTGGCCACCAGGAGCCAGGCCCAGCCAAAAGGAGTGACTCACCAGGGCCGGAAGCCGCCTTCTCCAAGGGTTGTTTACCACGGACTCCTCAGCATGTGTCAGAAACAGCCTCCCTCGCCTCCTCCTCCCAGAGCCTCTTTCCCAGGGGAGAGCTGGGGACTTGGTGTATAAAGGGTGGTGTGTCTCTCTGCCTGGGGTGACCAGGCTATGATACTCACTTCTCTGTGGACAACAACCCAAGCCAACGGGCCAGGGACCAGAATCGCTGTCTTCCTCTCTGCTTCCTTAGACCGACTTCCCCTGCTGCCAGTTCACTAAACGAATGGTCCCTCCAGTCGCCCTCTTGCTCTGTTATGAGCTGTGCCATGCTAAGTCACTTTAGTCATGTCTGACTCTTTGTGACTCCACGGACTGTAGCCCGCCAGGCTTCTTTGTCCATGGGGTTTTCCAGGCAAGAATATTGGAGTGGGTTGCCATTTCCTCCTCCAGGGGATCTTCCCAACCCAGGGATCCAACCAGCTCTTAGTTCTCCTGCACTGGCAGGCAGGTTCAAAAGACACACCTTTTGTTTTGAAAAGTGCTATTTTGTATCGTTTAAAACTGTGTTGCCACTTAAAAAATGTGTTGCCACTTGGCCATACACCAGCTACTAACACAGCATTGTGAATCAGCTATGCTGTTGTTGTTCAGTCCAGAAGACCTGTCCCACTCTTTGTGACCCCATGGACTGCAGCACGCAAGGCTTCCCCGTCCTTCACCAACTCCCAGAGTTTACTCAAACCCATGTCCATCGAGTCAGTGATGCCATCCAGCCATCTCATCCTCTGTCGTCCCCTTCTTCTCCTGCCCCCAATCCCTCCCAACATCAGGGTCTTTTCCAATGAGTCAATTCTTCGCATGAGGTGAACTATACTTCGACTTAAAAATTTGTGTTGTCACTCTTTATAAATCAGATGATTGTGCATTGGTCATGTTTTCTATGTGTCTGGTACTTTGATTTTTTCCTACTCTGTTATCTCTCTCTACCCCACAAGGGGAGACATGTGCGTGGAGTGAAAGAAGCACAGGGTTTGCCATCTTCTATACTGAGTTCTAGGGGCTTCCCTGGTGGCTCAGAGGTTAAAGCATCTGCCTGCAATGCAGGAGACCTGGGTTCGATCCCTGGGTCTGGAAGATCCCCTGGAGAAGGAAATGGGAACCCACTCCAGTATTCTTGGCTGGAGCATCCCATGGACGGAGGAGCCTGGTGAGCTACATTCCACAGGGTCGCAAAAAGTCAGACACGACTGAGCGACTTCACTTCACTTCACTTCACCTCAAACTGAGTTCCAGTCTCAGGTGATCTGGCCAGGCACATGCATTTTGAGGATCTCTTGTCTCACGTCATTTGGGAGGCTTCGGAGGTCATCAAGGGAGTTTCCAGGTATTGGTGTTGTCGACAAAAATAATCAACAACAATCTATAATAAGAATTGAAAAGAGTTTTATTTGAGCCAAACTGAGGAATATACCCCAGAAGACAGCCTCAGATAACCCTGAGGAACAGCTCTGGAGAAGCATGGTTTTCAGCACAGTTTTATGTCTGATCAGAAAAAGATTCGTCTAGTCTTTGGTTTGGTTTTTTTCAGTAGTCAGGTATGGATGTGAGAGTTGGACCATAAAGAAGGCTGAGTGCTGAAGAATTGATGCTTTTGAACTGTGGTGTTAGAGAAGACTCCCGAGGGTCCTTGGACAACAGGGAGATCAAACCAGTCAAGCCTAGAGGAAATCAACCCTGGATATTCATTGAAAGGACTGATGCTGAGGCTGAAACTCCAATACTTTGGCCACCTGATGCAAACAACTGACTCACTGGAAAAGACCCTAATGCTGGGGAAGATTGAGGGCAAGAGGAGAAGGGGGTGACAGAGGATAAAACGGTTGGATGGCATCACTGAGAATGGACATGAGTTTGAGCAAACTCCGGGAGATAGTGAGTGACAGAGAAGCCTGGCTTATGCTCTGCTGGACTGCTCTGCTGCACTTCATGAGGTCGCAAAGAGTCAGACAAGACTTAACAACTGAACAACAACAAAGAACAGCAAGCAAATCAGTGATTTAGTCCTTCAAAGTTTCAGAAGAACAAATCAGCACAAACATAGCAAGCCAATATGGCCTTGGTACCTGGGAAGGGTGTCTTATCATTGAAGAAGCATTTCATCTTTATTTTTAAGATAGTCTTTTTTTTTTGTTTTTTTTTCCGGTTGCCCAGCATGTGGGATCTTAGTTCCCTGACCAGGGATCGAAACCGCACCCCATGCAGTGGAAGCCCACAGTCTTAACCACCAGACTGTTAGGGAAGTCCCTTTTCATGGACATTCTTTACTTCTGGTCAATAATTACAGCAGATCTACTGTGTATGTTTGATAGGCCACAAATAGGCTGTTCTAATTAGCATCAAATTCAAGTTAACTCATGTATAAGCCAGAATGACTTCCCCACATCTCGATAAATGAATATTCCTTTTGTCAGTGTCCCCACATCAGGACCACATCATCCAGGGTCACGTTTCTGTCTGTTAATCTCATGTGTATTCCTATGTGGTAAGCCCGGAAGACAGCAGCGGTGGGGATGTGGTGGGGCAGACCCATGGAGGCAGGCAAGGTGCTGACCGCAAGTTTGACTGCAAACCCAGAGGAATATGGCATTAGGAGAGCTTGGGGGCACTCTGATGGAACACGTGCTTCACATCGACAAACACGAAATATTCTATCAGATTTCTATTCTCAGGAATGTTGGGCAGTTGGGACCTGGGGGTGGAGGTTGAGGAGAAAGGGATCTTTGCTCAAGGGCACGGAGACCCTGGGCTCAGGTGTCACTGCCCAGAGAAAGCTGTGATGGCCCCAAAGGCAGCCCCAACCCCCGGAGTTGCCTGGACACCTCCCTTTCTCTCTACCTCACCACCATTCCATGGGGAAACGCGTTCATAGTACCTCCAAAACAGACACTGAATCCAATCCCTCGCTGGCTCCCCTACTGCTTCTGCCCTGGCCCCAAACCACCATCACCGCCACTTGGATACCTGCCCGCAGCTGGCATCCCTGCCCCGGCTCCATCCCTTCCGCTTCCCCTTCCAGCCTGTCCTCCACCAGCAGCCCGATGATGCAACTGAAATTGAAGTAGACCATATCTCTCCCCTGCCCCACACCCTGCAATGGCCTCATCCTGCTCAGAGTCAAAACTGAAGCCTCGGGGACTTCCCTGGTGGTCCAGTGGCTACGAATCCACCATCCAGTGCAGGGGGCCCGGGTTTGATCCCTGGTCAGGAAACCAGATACCACATGCCACAACTAAGACCCGTACAGCCAAATAAATAAATCTTTAAAAACAAAACAAAGCCTTCCAGGCACTTTCCTGGTGGTCCAGTGGTTAAGGCTCTATGCTTCCACCCCACGGGCCACTAAGATTCCCCCCATATGCCTTGCATTGCAGCAAAAAAGAGAAACCCAAAGCCTTCCTAGGCTCTAGGGCACCTCTGGTCACACTGGCTTCCTTCTCTTCTCCCAATAGCCTCCTGCCTCCATCCTTCACACCACTGCTCCCGCCTCCAGTTGGCCTCCTCTTGCTGGGCTCAGACCTAACCTACACAGTGTGTTGGCCCTGACTGGCTGGGTGAAGATTGTCGTCTGCCCCACCTGCCCAGCATTCCTGGTGCCCCTTCCCTAGCCCAACCCTCTCTTTCACTTGTCAGCTTCTGACACACTTGTCTGTCTGGGCAGGGGTCACTAGCTGTTTTGTTCCCTCATGTTATCTTAAAGGCTTAGAACTATGTGTGGTACAGAGTAGGCAATGAATGAGATATGAATGAGTGGACAAGTCAGGGAAGAGCATTAGATAGCCCTGGGTCTCCAGTTCTCTCTCCCCATTTCCAGAGGGCCCCAAAGAATGTAAAGCTCCCAAACACCCCCTAGCTGCCCCTCCAGATCTCCTCCAGCTCTTAGTTTCCCATCTGCCCGAGGACCAGTCCTGATGGTGCTTCTCCTCTCCTGCAGCTGCCAAAGCAGAATGCTTTCCTCCCCCACCACTTTCTTGTGGGTGGACAGGTTCTAGGGAGCAGGGTTCCATCTCCGACCTCCTCCCCCTGGAACTATCCTGGGCTCCTTGGGCTGCCCCCAAAGACCTTCCTGAGCCCTGGTCCCTCACGGACAGCTGGGCTGTGATCCTAGTTTTGCAGTTTGTTCTCTCCTGAGTGATGCTGGGTGATCCCTCTGTGGGCCTTTACTGTTTGCAAAAGTCAGGGGCCAGCCCAGCAGATAGCTGAGTCCAAGGCCTCTTGGCTGTGAAGGCCATAAGGCTGCCTGTCTCTTCAGAAGGGGCCCCACTCTGTCCTCTAAGCCCACCACTCGTCCCCAGCTCAAGGGAGACGCACAGCCACTCCCCAGGGCCTTACAGAAGGGCAGCCACACCCCTGGCTTGCTCTTCTCCAATTCTCCAGCAAGCTCCACCAGGTTAACCCTTGGCTTGGCAAAGCAGAGCTCAGGTCTTGACATTCTCTAGCTCACAACCTCCAAAATGGCTTCACTGCCTGCCAACATCCGCCCTCCGTGCACCCCCCCCACATACTTCTACTCCTGGTGTTCATGCCATCCGTGACCCCCACTGGGTGCCACCCCACCTTCCCACCTGCTGTGCTGTTTGCTCAGGCCTTCCCTGCTCTCCTAACCATGCTCCTGCAGCTCTCACTACCTGGAACGCTTTTAGGAATCTCTTCCAGCACCTCTCCTCGCTGGACCTTGCTGGGTTCGTCTCTTCACCACCACCATACATACTGCCAGACATCAGCTTTGTTATTGAACCTTCTGATCCTGTTTTCTCATATAAATGGAAATCTGATGTTCACCTCTTAGTGTCTTAGAAAGATTATAGCACTTAGAAAAGGATCTGGCATGCTTTCTATGCTCCACAAACAGCAGCTACCATTATTCTCATCAGCACTCACAGGGTCCCTGAGCTTGACATGAGGAAATACACATGAAAGGGCCTAGCACACAGTAGGTGCTCAGGAATTGAGGACCTGTTCTTCCTGCTTTTGACACTCTATGGCTCTTAAGGCAATTCTGTCACCTTATGGGGCTTTAAGGACTTCCCCAGGTGGTGCAACTTGGGACTTCCCTGGCAGTTCAGTGGTAAAGATTCTGCCTTCTAATGCAGAGGGTGTGGATTCAGCCCCTAGTTAGGGAACCAGATCCAGCATGCCACAGGGTGCAGCTTTAACATTTTAAAAATGAACAAATAAACACAACATTGTAAATCAACTATACTTCAATTTTTAAAAAATTTTAATGCAAAAACAAAAAAAACATGCATCTTTCTTGGTGTTCTCTCTCCTCTCTCCCTCCAGTTCCCAGTGAAACCATAACATAACCTTCCCGAGGGCAGGAGCTATGTCTCACCCAGATCTCCACATCCTGCCCCAGCCCAAGCCCCACACCCCAGTAAGCACTCAACACACTGAACTGTGTTCGCGCTTCACCCCAGCTGGTTTAGGGAAGACACTGAGCTATTGTGTCCCATCCCAGAGCCAGGAACCTGGAGGCAGATGCCACTTCCCACTGCTCACATCTGAGTTCCCTGAGTCCCTAGGTCCTGTTGGGAAGGAAGACATGATGTAATGGGCCAATCATGGGGCAATCTGGGTCCTGGGGGGTAGGCATAGAGCTGTTCCAAATATTGAGACTTGGACTGTGTTAGGCTGGAGCTGCCTTCCAACACACTGCAATCAGGGCAGGTGGGCCCTCTACCCTCCACGCCTCACCCCACCTCCTGACCACCCAGCCCATTGCTGTCATTTGAAACAGTCTCTGGAAGGTGATCCATGGACCTGTTTTTTTTTTCTGAGATCTACACCGCAGGCACACACATGCTGGCCTTGCCAGGACACGTTGGTGGCATGACCCTGGGGATAGGTGGTTTCACACCTGCCTCCTCTGAGCCCAACACCTCTGCCCAGCCTGGGAAAGCCGCAAGGTGTCCCAGGATGTGTGTCTAAGATAGTGAAGGCTCATGTGACTGCTCCCTGGGATAACAAGATTCCTGACAAGTAATCAGAGGATCTTTGGAGGTAATCGAGTCCAATGTCTTCGTCTGACAGAGGGGGTAACTGAGGATCCGAGGGGAAAGAGCTTGTCTGGAATAGTCAAGACAGGTACCCAGTTCCTGACCACCGTGGGGAGCCCATCCCCACTCCCGGCCCCGAGGCACTGAGGCAGGCTGCCAGCATCACCTTTACCCAACGCCCAGCACATTGTGGCTCCGGGACACGTCCCCACGAAGCACCTCCCCTTCACAGGTAAGGGGACTAGCCCAAAGTCACAGGCATGTGAGCGCCAGAGCTCGCGCCCCGAGCTCTATTCCCTATTTCCTTGAACCTTCGCCACATTCTATTACAGGCCAACAGACGGGGCCTGTGTGGGGGGTCATGGGCCCCCCAATCACTCTGGTAGGTGGCGGGGCAGTTTCTTCACTCGGCTACCAGGAGCCTTAAGCTAGCGGCCAGCATAAGGGCGAGCTTGCGAGGGACGGGCGCGCGAGAGCGGGAGGCAGGGCGCGTGCGCGGCGGCCCCTGGCTCCGATTGGCTCCCGCGGGCCGGAGAGGCGGGGCCGTGCGCGCCGCGCTTCCTCCGCCCGGGCTTCCGCGTAGCAGCCCCGGGAACCGGAGCGCGGGAGGGATCCTGCTTCTCGGCCGGCAGTGAGGACGGAGCGGCACCTGGGGGCCCGGGTCAGGGCAGGAACCTGGACTGAGGCAGCGAGCGCTGCGTTCCTGCGAGGTGAGAGAGCGGTGACGCCCTGCACCGGCCTCCGCCCCTGATAGGGGTGTGCCGTGTCGTGCCTGGGCATCCTGGCGAGCCGAGCTTGACCCTTCTCCTGACCGCCACGGCCCCGACTCCTTCCACCAGCCCCGATCTAAAGTTGACTGAGGACTCCCCCCAACCCCTCACCCCGCTAGTCTGCACACCTGTGCCTTCAACCCTGGTGTTCACCTTCGTATATCAGCTCTGAACCCCTTCCTTCCTCAGTGACAACACCCCCATCCTTGGACCCTCAAGGAACAACTTTTTCTCTTTCCTTTTGCAGATGGACGGGCCGGAAGGCAGTACCGGGCAGCCCGGCCCAGCTGATCGGTCCCATCGAAGCAGTGTGTCCTCCGTGGGAGCCCGAGGTGGGTCCCTGAACCCAGTCCCCACCCCGCCGTACCTTCCTAGGGTTCCAGCCCCGAGGAAGTGACCCTGGCTCGTCATCTCTGTCATTGAAGATAACTTTATTATTAATTAACAAATAAGGTCTGTTGGGATGTGGAAAAGTGACAAGTTAGTCCGAAGACCTGAGCTCTGTCACTAGGCTACTTGCAGAGTTGAGTACTCACGTGTAAATCTTCCTAACTTGTAAAACCTTAGGTAGCTGTGAAATTCACATGAAATCTCATGAATGAAAAGTGATATATTCACTTTCTGTTTGGTAAATAGTTTTTTGAAAACAGGGATCATTATTTACATTTTATAGGAAGGAAATTGGGCCCTAGAGAGGTTAAGTACAGGACACTGGAGCCTTCACTGCCCCAGATGTCCCTCTGAATTTCAGCCTCCTGGCGTGCTGCAGTCCATGGTGTCACAAAGAGTCGGACACGACTAAGCGACTGAGCTGAACTGACTGAACTGGACGTGATTTTATGATCTCTCAAGAAAGTGACTGTTAGAGCTGAATAGATTGGGGATCCAAAAAGCACCTTCATTTGTGTGTAATAAACTATACCTTTGTGTTTCACAGGCTTCACCTCATTTGATTCACAGAAGCTCTGGGTGGGGTAGAGGGGGATGGGTAGTGGGGGATGGGTATTGGCGCCTGAGGCATGTGACATGCTGAAGTCAGCCAGCCAGCCAGAGGCCAGGCAGTACTGGAGCCCTCAGGGCTTCTTCACGGTGCCTCTAGTTCCAGTGATGGAGATTTGAATCTGGCTGCCATTCCAAGGGTCTCCTTTGGGCTCCAGGCTCCAAACGGGCTGTCACCAGGGAACACTCAAACTTCCAGGGTTGTACCTCAGCTGGCCTGTTTAAGACTTAAGTCCTTCTGAAAGGCCATCGTGTTGAGTGCTGAGGCTTGAAGAATCCTGAGGAGGCTAAGCCCTGAATCTTGCTGTACCGCAGGGAATCCTCTGTCCCCACGTAGCTTGGGCCAGAGAGAGATAGTGGCTTGCTTAAGGTGTGTCACCAGCTGTCTCCCTCCTTGCTTGATTTACTAACTGCTGTAATCTCAGGATGGGTTCAATCTCTCTCTGCCTCAGTCCCACTGTGGAATGTTCTTTTTCAGGGGAAAAGCATCCCAGAGTCCTTGGGGTTGCGGGGGGAGTGTGTTAAGGGTGAAGCGGCCAGCCCCAGTTTGAAACTTTGGGGGTTTAGGGTGGGACAAGGCTGGTTCCTGGGCCAGAGTTGCTGGCTTTCTGGGTGGTTTGAGGGTCTCCAGTAAGTCCCAGTAGACTTAAAAAAAAAAAAAAAATGTGTTTATTTCGGCTGCACCGTGTCTTAGTTGCCATGTGGTGGCTTTTTAGTTGCAGCATGTGACCTCTTAGTTGAGGTACGTGGGATCTAGCTTCCTGACCAGGGATCTAACCCGGGGCCTCTGCATTGACAGCATGGAGCTAACAAGCACTCTTCACAGGGTCCTTCGGGGATGCTGGGGCTCTGCCTCTGAAGTGTAGCCTTGGTCACCCCAAGGAATACAGGGTCCAACCCCAGCAGGGGAGTGGAAGATGCTTAGATGGCATGCCTGTGCTAGCTGGCCCAGCTGACCTTGCCCGGCCCACATTGCAGCAGCCGACGTGCTGGTGTACCTGGCGGATGATTCGATGGTGCCCCTGGCAGTGGAGAACCTGCCCTCACTCAGCGCCCATGAGCTGCATCGGGCCATCCGCGAGGTCCTACAGCTTCCAGACATTGCCCTGGACGCCTTCGCACTCTGGCTCGTCTCCCCTCTGCTGGGTAAGGCTTGGCACTGAGAAGCCCGGGGGGGGGTGGGGTGGGGGCTGGAAGGGCACTGACTGGCAGAGGAGAGGGCAGCTTCTAGAACCTCTGGCCACTATACATCAGGGAAAGATGGGACTCACATGTGTCCTGGAGCCACCTATGGCTTCCAGGACCCAGAGCCCTGGAACGATGCCTGGCTCCTCTGCCCCCGTCTCCTTTCTTGGTGCTGGTGGCAGAGACAGGGCCATGTTTGACTCTTACCTCGGGGCTGCTGGAGCCTGAGCATCAGGAGGAGCAGGATGGGGGACAGGGAGGGAGCCACTCGCATTTTGCAAGTAGAATTTCACCTTACCCTCATGGCCCCAGCCTGGTCATACTGATGAGGAAATTGAGGTTTGGACCAGCAAGTGGTGGGACAGAGGTCGGAACAGAAGCCTGGGTGGTTCCCCCAGCCAGCCTCTCTGAACTTCACTCTGCTCTTTGGAGGCTGGGAGGAAGGTGGGACCTGGCCCAGGATGCAGCCACCCCAAGGGTGCAACTTTTCCTGAGGGCAGGGATGATGAGTGGGAACCCAGCTTCTCTGCAGGAACCCTCCAGCCCTGCCGGGTTTCTGATCACCTTGTCCTGCTTTTTCAGGCTGAGATCCCAAGGCGGGGGTGGAGCAAGAGTGAGGGCAATGGAGGCTCTTGAGCCCTCAGGCCTGGGGGATGTGCGGCGGGCTTGCAGAGAGCCCCGTGGGGCCTCCGAATAGGGCCACTCGTCTGCTGGCTTGGTCAGAAAAGGGGCCAGGGAGAGGATGCTCCACCTGGTGCCGGGGCCAGGCTTGTTCTGGGATTACATACTCTCCCTTGTAGAGAAACAGGGTCAGAAGGGTGAGCCTGGTCCCTAGGCCCCTAGGAGTGTGTGCCTCTGCCCTGGAGGGAGGATATGCCGGCTTGGTGGCGGGAGTGGGGGGGGAATGCCTGTCTCCCCACCCCCACCCACCGGTGGGAGCTTCCTGCCCAGCTGTTGCTCTCACCCACCCACTTCCTGCTGACCAGTCTCTCTCGGCCGCTTCCCACCCAGCTCAGCCGCCCCACCTTCACCCTCTGGCTATTGGGCAGGACTGCGGGCCCCTCGGCTTGTGTCTCTGGAAAACTGGGTGGTGGTTTAACGTGGCCCCTGCCCGGCCTTCAGCTCCCTGTCCCTGCAGTTGGCCAGCTGACTTCCTCCCCCACTCCCTCCTCGTCGCATTCCGTCTGCCCCCTCTCAAGAACATGAATGGACCTCCTGTGTGGCCAGTGGGTTATGCAGGGCACCGCCTTGGCCAGGAGGCTCCAGCACGGGGTCAGCGCCCACTCTGTTCCCAGGCTGTGTTCAGGAAGGCTGAAAGGCCACTTCATCTTTGATGCGGGCTCTCAGGACTCTTGGCCCCAGTCCGCCCCCAGAGCGGGTGTGGCGGTGATCCGTGCCCCAGGGCCGTGAGGCAGGGAGGGGTACCGCCTGCTGGAGCCACACTTCAAGCTGGCTGTTTGGGGAGGTTGGACCTTCTGAGTGCCATTGTCACTCTGTGTGGAACAGGGCTCCAGGGACAGTCCGTCTCGCTGAGGGGACAGCCTCTAGGCAGAAAGGGCCCATCTGGAAGTGTAGGACCACAGTCCCGTACTGATAACAGGAGTCCCCTGAGCTGCCAGAACTCGGGGTAAGGCTGGCTGGACCCCAGAGCCTCCGGGGACATGCTTGGGTGGGGCTGGCAAGGCAGAGGCCCAGGCAGGGCCAGAAGCAGGAGACAGCCCCCTGGGCCTCTGAGCCTATCACCAGCTTTGGGCTCTGCTTTCCAGGTCGTGCCGGGGGCATCAGGACTGCCACCCCCAGCACCTTGCGTCTGTCACAGCCTCTCAGCTACAGCCCACCCTGGGCACTGTAGGGAACAGTCAGACTGGCTGCCTGGAATCTGACCCCCTCTCACTTGATGTTTGACTTTGGACAAACACCTTAGCCTCTCTGAGCCTCAGTTTTCGCTGTGGATGAAATGAGAGTAGGGTCATTTCAGGGCAGTTGCTGTAAAGCCCTTGAAATGGTTCGGTGAACGTTGGCCCTGAGTGCGTCGTCCCTGCTGTGAGCGTGGGCAGTTGCGCTGCTCACGGCTTCATGGTGGCTTTCCCTCTCCTCCCGCAGAGGTGCAGCTGAAGCCCAAGCACCAGCCCTACAAGCTGGGCCGCCAGTGGCAGGAGCTGCTGCTGCGATTCACTGATGCCCCAGATGACGACGTGGCCATGGGTCAGTGCTGCTGCCTGTGTGTCCCTAACTCGGGGACCCACCTGGGTCTGGGGTGTGACCTCCCGGCCCAGCCAGGCCTCCCCTGGCAGGTGGAGCTGCCCTCGCTAAGGCCAGGGCCAGCATCTCCCCCAGGGGAGGGCAGCTCAGGATAGGGTGGGCTGGGGGGAACAGTGAGCACCTTGAGCTAAGCCACACACCCCCATCTCTGGACAGCTCTGGGGTTTTCTGAGCGGTGGTGGAGAAGGCTCGGGGACTGAGACTGGGTCAGTTAGCGGGGAAGACAGGGTGGCTGTGCGGGTGGCCAGTAACCCCCTCCTCTCTCCCCAGATGAGCCTTCCCTACAGTTCCGGAGAAACGTGTTTTTCCCCAAATGGCGGGAGCTCCAGGTGAGGCAGGGAGCCCCAGGCGGTGCCACTTCCCAGGGTGTCCAGCCTCCCCTTGTCCCTTGATCCCGGGACATGGGTGTCCCTCCGGACTGAGCCACCCCTCCCTGCTGCTCCGGCTCGCAGATCCACGACAAGGAGGTCCTGCGGCTGCTCTATGAGGAGGCCAAGGGCAACGTGCTGGCCGCCCGGTACCCCTGCGACGTGGAGGACTGTGAGGCCCTGGGCGCCCTGGTGTGCCGCGTGCAGCTCGGGCCCTACCAGCCTGGCCAGCCCGCCGTCTGTGCCCTGAGGTGAGGGCCCATGGAGGGGACCCCCTGGTCTCAGAATCCTGGTTGCAAGTGGTCTTGCCAGGTCCTGGAGTCAGGAGGCCCTGATGCTGTGTGACCTTGATTGAGTCACCCCACCGATTGTCTGATTTAGTCCTGAACTCCAGAGACAGGCCCCATTTCCTGACACTCCAGCATGCTGGCTCCATGCTTCCCAGCTGTCTCTCAAGAAACCGTGCTCTTTGATGGGCAGGGCCTGGGGTTGTGACAATTGAGTCTACCTGGGAAGTAGACCAGGCCTGTCTCTGACCTCCGTGGACGAATCCTGAAGTTTACCAATAACTGCAGTGAGGATGTACTTGGAATGCAGCCTGTCCTAGACTCAGGGATCCCCCCGACACCAGCCCTTCGGTGTATAGCTGTGTTGCAGGGGGAAGGATGTGTCCAGACTGGGCCCTGTGCCTGGTGACTAACAGCTGGGGCCTAGCAGGGCCACCCACGCTCAGCAGAGCCTGAACGCTTCCAGCTGAGCTGGCTTGAGGCTGGCATCCATAGAAATCCCGGCTTTTGTGATGGGCATGTCTGGTCCTATTGCAGGTGACAGCAAACCCAGCTCAGACTGTTTGGACTTGAGGGACTTTGTCAGGAAATGGATGGGTCCATGGTGACTGAGGGCTTCCCAGGTGGCTCAGTGGGTAAAGAATCCACCTGCAATGCAGGAGATGATTGAGACCTGGGTTCGATCCCTGGGTCAGGAAGATCCCCTGGAGAAGGAAATGGCAACCTACTCCACTATTCTTGCCTGGAGACTCCCGTGGTCAGAAGAGCCTGGCGGGTTACAGTCCATGGGGTTGTAAACCGAGTGACTGAGACAGCAGAGGGTGACTGAGGTTCAGGCGCTCTGATTGGGTCTTCCCCGCCCACCAGACCCGGTCCTCGCTCTCCTTGCCCAGCCCTGTGTCCTCTGGGCCAGCTTGCACTCAGGCAAGCTCTTGCCACACAGTGGCCAGGCGGCCACAGTGGTTGCACATTGGCAAGAAGAGACCTCATCCCTCACGTGACCAGAGTCCTGAGACTCATCTGATGATGACGGCTGGGCCCAGGTCCACCCAAAGGAGACAGAGTGGCCAGAGCACTGATTGGCTGAGGTCCAGATCCTCCCTTGGACCCGCCATGAGCCCGCACAGACGCCACGGACTGAGGGTAGGAGGCTGGCTTTCCAAACGACAAGGGGGAGCTGTGGCTGGAAGCAGGGATGTGGGGGGACAGATGATGAAAATGGTCCTGAGAAGTCGGGGGACGGCCCCCTGGACGCCCCTCCTGCTGCTCTGCAGCCAGGCCTCTCCCCGCATCACGTTCCTTTGTGTCAGGGCCGCAGGGCCAGCCACCCCTCCCCGTGGCCTGGAGTCTTGCTCCTCCAGAAGCCTCCTCCCCTCTTCAGTGAAAAAGACGACCTCAACTGTGTGTGTTCGGCGCCTGCCATGTGCCGAGCACACGTCAGCACCCATCTGTATCAGTAGGGATCCCTGTCATTAGAACGTGGAGAAGCGGGCTTGGAGAGGCGCTCATACCCAGGGCCCCAGCTGCGGTCCACCGGCAGGGCCGGCGCCCAGCCACAGTCAGGGCTGTCTGAGGGGGAGACGCCGCGCCGTCACACCAGGACTCTGAGTCTGTGTGATTGACAATGCCCTTTCCTTCTTGAGCCTGTGCTGATGGTGATTTTTTTAACATCTCTATTTAGCAGAACAAAACATCAATGGCTGTAGGTCATTTACACTATCTTTTGATTGTAAAATTGCTGGCTTAGGAATCCAGGCCCTCCGGACTCCGTGACACAGACTTGGCCCCAAGGCCCTCTGGTCACGGTCTGGTTCTGGGATGGGCCTGGTTTCAGCTCTCATCTTGTCTCCTGGCTTTGCCTCCAGGTGTCTCACCAACCAGGCATGCTGCAGGGATGGGGGCAGTGGGCTCTCTGGGGGCTCATGTCCAGGCACCCCCCCATGCTCCCCGCACCCCAGGACTGCACCTTCTTCCCAGCCTGCAGGCACGGAGCCATCCTCAGCCCAGCACCATCTCCCTTCCTCTACAGGGAGAAGCTGGACTCCTTCCTCCCTGCCCACCTCTGCAAGCGGGGCCACGGGCTCTTCGCTGCCCTCCGGGGCCGTGGGGCCAAGGCCGGGATGGGCGAGCAAGGCCTGCTGAACGCCTACCGCCGGGTGCAGGAGGGAGCCAACAGCGACAGCGAGTGTGAGGCCTCCCTGAGCCCCCACTACCGCGCCTACCTCCTCAAGTGCCACGAGCTGCCCTTCTACGGGTGAGCGGCTCCCAAGTGTGGCCACAGCCCCGGGCGCTGTGTCCCTCCCCGGCCCGTGAACCCATCTGCAATACCACTGAGCTCTGTCCTTGAGGTGCGTCTAGATGCCAGCGCCTCAGGCTCCACGGGTCCCGGGCTGGACATTCTTCCTCCCGCTCTCCTGTCACGAGCTCGGACACCGGGCAGGTCCTTTCCTCCCTCCTGCTACAGTCATGTGGCCCCTGGACCTGCCACCTCCCCTTCCGCCAGCTCTCGTTCGCACAGGCACTTCTAGCCCTTAGCTCTTGGGTACCTACTGGGTGCCAGCACTCTCGAGGTGCTATAGACCCCTTGGTGAGCAGAAGAGACCACCGTTCCTGCCTGTGAAGAGGCCGTTCTAGGGGCAAGAGAGACAACAGCAGAAGCAGAGAACAGACTGTGGGCAGGCAGGATGAGCCATGAGGACAGTGGCCACACTCCAAAGAGTGCCAAGGCTCAGGCCGCAGGAGGGGAGATTCCAGAGGTGGTCGGGTTCAAGAGGTGTTGAGGGTACTGGAGTGGAAGGAGCTCGCTAGGTGTGCAGGAGAAGAGGTGAAGGGGAGCAGGCCGAGGGGACTCCAGATTTCTGCCCGAGCAGCGGAGGGGTGGTGACACCAACTGAGACAGGATGGTGTGGGCGGGAAGGGGTATAGGTCAAGGCAGACTGGGGGCTTGTCTTTGGATGTGTTGATTTTGAGATGCTTGCCAGACCTTCAAGTGGCACTTCCAGGCAAGCCCTTGGGTTTCTGAGAAGAGAGTCAGGTAGTGGATGAGTCATCAGAATGCGGGTGCTGTCTGAAACCAGGAGCCCCAAGAAATGGCCACAGAAGTGAGTTTGGACCAGGCAGAGGACGCCAGCCAGCCCAGCAGGAGGGCCTCTGCCAGCCCGGTGAAGGGAAGGGTGAGGAGGAAGAATGACCAAGCTTCAGGTGCTGCTTCTGCAAGGTCGAGTTCAATGTGGCTCCTTGGGGCCAATCGTTGACCTTGGCTCCCGCATCGTGGAGGTGGCACCGGGTGGAGGAGCAAGAGAAAAAGAATCAGTGACAGTACGTGGAACCACCTCTCTCGGGAGCCTCCCTGTGAGATGGAACCCAGGGGTGGAGCCGCTATGGGGGCGGGCAGAGAAAATCTACCGTGATGAGTGAGAGGCACGTGTGCGAACAGGGAGGACCTGATCGAGTGAGGAGTTGAGGTGAGGGCGGGCAAGTGGCCGCTCTTCCGGTCCTCAGTGGAGTCAGGAGTCTGCCCAGAAGGGGAGCCCTCCCTGAGCTCAGAACTGAAGTTGGAGCGGGCTTGTCTCCAGTCCCCACCTGGGGCTGCAGGATTTAACTATGGCTCTGGCTTTGCCAGAGACCCAGGTTCGATCCCTGGGTTGGAAAGATCCCTTGGAGGAGGGCATGGCAACCCACTCCAGTATTCTTGCCTGGAGAATCCCATGGACAGAGGAGCCTGGCGGGCTACAGTCCACAGGGTCTCAATGAGTTGGACACGACTGAAGTGACTAACACCTTTGCTTTCACCAGCTTAGCCAGGGGTGAGGGCCCAGGGCACAAGAGTGACAGGCCATGGCGGGGCAGGAGGAAGAGGGTGGCAGCTCAGTGCCTAGGTGTCTCAAGGCCCCTGGTCCCTTTCTCAGTGTCAAGTCCTGAAGTGGCTTCCCTGCCTGAGCAGCCCGTGGGGGGATGGTAGGCAGCCTCAGCCCCCAGGCTCTCCCAGCCTCCAGCAGCCTCAGCCCCCAGGCTCTGAGCTCTTGGGCTCCTGGCTGTTCCTGGAACATCACTCATTCTGTCTCACACCTGTGTTCATGCTCTGCCTTCTGCCTGTGGGGCCCAGCTCGCTCTGTACCACCCAGTTCCCCTCCTGTCCTGCCTGATCAGAGGCCACCACCTCCACAAAGCCTCCCTCTGGCCCACCCGCTCCGTTTCTCCCTCCTTGGGATGGGTTTCCACTTAACCTTTAGTCACCCAAACAGCGTAAGCTTCTCAGGTGCCTGGGACAGGGCCTGGTCAGTGCACTTACTGGTGGGTGAACTCTGACCTTGGCCTTGTTCTTGGTGCTGGAGGGGACAGACTAACCCCAGTTTCCCTCCCCAGGTGTGCCTTCTTCCACGGCGAGATTGACAAGCCAGCCCAGGGCTTTCTGCACCGGGGTGGACGCAAGCCAGTGTCTGTGGCCATCAGCCTGGATGGCGTTCATGTCATCGACTGCAGGGAGAAGGTAGGTCCTGCTCCTTCAGGGGGGACCTGAAACGGGGGCCTCAGTGGAGAGGAGGGGAGTGGGGTCCTTACCCAGGCCTTCCTGGTTCCCTTGGGCCTGTGGTTGGCCTTGGGGCAGGGTGGGCAGCTTCTCTGGCCTCCCTCCCTTGGATGTCTCTGGGTCTTCCACTGTCGTTCTGGGGGCTTCGCTGAGCCTACTGTGGGTCAGCTTTCCTGCCCAGCCTGCAGGGGAAGGGGGTGACTAGGGGAAGGGGCTGCAGCTAGTGGAGAGCATCTGGCAGGGCCTGGCTGCTCTACCCGACCACTGGCTAGAGACTGGTGGTTTTCTGGAAAAACCCCATGACTGGGAGTCCTCTCGGCTGTTGGAATCCTGCTCCACTTCCTGCTTTTGGCACTAGCTGTCTCCGCTGGTTGTCTCAGCCTGTGTAGTAGTGATGTTGGCAGTCCGCCCCAGGGGCTTCTATGCACCTGGGCAGGAGTCCCTCCCATGCTAGCAGACAAGTTTCGGGGAGACTTCCGGTGGTCCCCAGAGAGGGACCCCAGCCCTTTCTGGGCACCTGCTCCCTGACATGCTGGGCCCAGCTGCACCTCCTGCCAAGATGCCACCCAGCTGATCTCTGGGGGAGGAGGGTCTCCCCTCCCCACTGTCCCAGCTCTCAGGGGCTTGACCTGCTGGTGAGAAGGGCTGTGGGTTAGGGGTCTCAGTTCCTGGACCACAGCCCTCCTTGAGGGTCTGATGGAAGCAGGGACTCTTCTCTTCAGAGAAACTCACACCTAAGTTTCGGCTCAGCCTTGGAGGTAAATATAGCCTGGCCAGGTGTCTGCTCTTGGTGCTGCCCTCGGGGATGGGGCAGGGCAGCGGGCCTCTGCCCAGAGGAGTCCAAGCTCTGTCTTCTGCTGGCCAGCACGTCTTGCTGGGCCTGCGCTTCCAGGAGCTGTCCTGGGACCACACCTCCCCCGAGGAGGAGGAGCCTGTGCTATGGCTGGAGTTCGACGGGGACAGCGAGGGCACGCCGGTCAACAAGCTTCTCAAGGTCTACTCCAAGCAGGTAGGGGCGGGCTGCCCACGCCCCAGTGGGGGCGGGTGTGGAGACGGCGGACCCAGGGGCCCCCGGCTGTCGGAGGGCTCAGGCTGCCTAGCAAAGAGGTGCGAGGGCTGCTGAGGGCCTGGACACCAGGGAGCTGACTCCTGCTGACCGGGAGCCACCCAAGAGGGTTCGGAAGGCCAGTCAGATGGTGGGGCAGCTGCGGCAGTGGTTGGTGGAGGGCTGCCCAGGGCTGTGTGACCAGAGTGCCTTTGTTTCACTCTTGTGCACTCAGCACCCTGTCTTCCCACCCCAACCTCCACCCCCTGTCCCTTCTCCTCCCACCCTGGTCATGGCCGAGGGCCCTTCCAGAACTAAGTGCCTTGGTGCTCCCCTCCCGGAGCAGAGATGCGCTCCAGGGACTCCCCATCTGTGAAAGCAAACAGCCCCTCCTGCCTCTGCGCCTCGAGCCTCTAAACCCTCCTGGCCACCCTGCTCCCTCTGCCCCTGCCTTATCACTGGCCTAGACTTTTTTTTTTTTTTTTGGTCATACTGGAGCCTGTGGAATTCTAGTTCCCTGACCAGGGATCAGACTTGGGCCCTGAGTGGTGAAAGCACAGTCCCAACCACTGGAACACCACGGAATTATCCAGGTCTCTCTTTTTTCATCTAAATGTTCTGTTTTATTTCTTTAGCACAGTTTTTTGTTTTTTAAATCTCAAACATCCTTTTCTTTTAAAAAGTACCTGTTTATTCGGCTCCATTGGGTCTTAGTGGCAGCACGCGTGATCTTTGTTGCGTCATGCAGGATCTTTCGTCGCAGCGCATGAATTCTCTAGTTGTGGCACGTGGGCTCTGGAGCACACAGCATCTGTAGTTGCAGTGCACAGGCTTAGTTTCTCCGCAGCATGTGGAATCTTAGTTCCTGACCAGGGATCGAACCTGTGTCCCCTGCATTGCAAGACAGATTCTTAACCACTGGACCACCAGGGAAGTCTCCATGTCATTGAATTACAATATACATACAGAAAAGTGCCCAACTCCTAAGTGTATATAGCTCAACAAATTTCCCAAAAGAAACCCATGTAACAGACTTCCCTGGTGATACAATGGGTAGGAATCTGCCTGCCAGGGCAGGGGACACAGGTTCAGTCCCTGGTCCAGGAAGATTCCACAAGCTGAGGAGCATCTAAAAGCCCGTGTGCCACAACTGCTGAGCCCACACTCCGCAACTAGAGAAGCCGCCGCGATGAGAAGCCGGTGCCTGGAGCGTAGCTCCCGTTCACCGCAACTAGGGAAGTCCGAGCAGCAGCGAAGACCCAGTGCAGCCAAAAATAAATAAATTATATTCTTCAAAAAGAAACCCATGTAACACCTTTCAGATTAAGAAAAACCCCTCCTCGATCCCCCTCCCAGCCATGCCCCCCACCAAGGGACCCCTGCATCCTGACTGGTGTCACCCCAGAGTCGTTGTGCCTGGCTTCGAACTTTATAGAGGGTCCCCACGGTGCCTTCTGTTCTGCCCAGTCTCGCGCTCAGCCCTGTATCTGGGAGCTCCGTCCCACTGTAGGTGCCAGTGCCGTGGTCTCCCACTTGCACTAGGTGTTCCCGTGTGTGTTTGCCCCTCTTGACTTTCCCGTCCCATTGCTGACGGGCCCTTGGGTGTCCAGTTCGGGCCTGTGGCAGAAGATGCTGCGTGTATCCTCTGTGCACACGCCCAGCTTCACGCCCCGGAGCCGACTGGCCGTGTGCTGGCGGCTCCAAGAGTTAGTATCGTTATTTTGTCCCTTCAGCCACTCTGCTGGTTGAGGAGAGATATCTCCTTATGCTTCTTTTCTTTACTTTTTATTCAACTTTATTGAGATATAATTTACAATAAAATGCACCTGTTTTGAGAGGTGAGTTTTAACATGTTCACATAACCACCGCCACCACAGGCAAGCTACAGAGCTGCTTATTTTCTGTCCACGTATCTTCTTAGAAGTGAAACGTCTCGTCACATCTTTTGCCCATTTTTTATTGGCATTATTTCCATCACCCCCAAATCTCCATGTGATTTTAGTTGGCATCCCTCCCCACCCCAACACACACACAATAAGGTTGAGCACCTCTTACATAATATATCCACCATCTAGATGTCCTGTTTGCTGAAGTCTGCCAATTTTTCTTTGGGGTTTTCTCTCTCTCTTTTTTAAATTGTTTTATACATATCTCTTCAGATGATGAGATATGTATGTATGATTTCAGACTCATCTCTTCACTTGCTATCTGATACCTCCTCTTGACTATACCTAGAGTTTTGCTTTCTCCAGAATGTCATATAAACACACTTATCGTATTTACCCAGGAGAAAGAGGCATATGTCTACACACAGATTTACACTAAGATGTCATTACAGTTTTGTGTATCATAACCAAAGAACTGAAAACCACACAAATGTCTTTCAACTGGTAGATAGATAAACAAATAGCAATCCAACCCTATAGTATACATACTCTATGCAGCCTTTTGAGCCTGGCCACTTTCACTAAGATGCACGCCCCTGAGATGATCCGCATTTCATGGTGTACTGGTCTTTTCCTTTTGACTGTTGAATAGTGTTCCATTGGGTGGATATACTACAGGTTAGCTCTTTACCCACTGAAGGATATTTCCAGTTTGGGACTTTTGTGAATAAAGCTGCTCTAGACATTTGTGTACAGGCTGTTGGGTGGGCGTATGCCTTCAGTTCTCTTGTGTAAATACCTAAGAGTGGGATTACTGGATTGTATCATAAACATAGGATCAGCCTTACTGGAAACTACCAAACTGTTTTCCAAAGTGACTGTGCCATCCTACAGTCCCTCCACCCATGTCCGAGGGTCCAGGTGCTCTGCATCCTGCTCAGCACCTGGTGTTGTCAGTGTTTGCTTGTTTGCCATTATAATGACTGTACGGTAGTGGCAGGTCAGAGTGGTCGTCGTTTGCATTTTCATTATGACTTAGGATGTTGATTATCCTTCTGTGTGTTTATTTGTTATCTGTAGGTCTTTGATGGAATGTCTGTTCAAATCATTTGTCCACTTGGTTGAAATCAGGAAAATGTAAAATTTTATTAGTGTGTTTTATTTTTGACTGTGCTGGGTATTTATTGCTTTTTGTGCAGGCTTTCTCTAGATGCAGCAAGCGGGGGCTACTCTTCATGCGGTGCTCTGGCTTCTCTTGTTGCAGAGCAACAGGGCTCTAGGCGCTAAGGGCTGCAGTGGTTGCGGCACATGCGCTCCGTCGTTGCAGCGCACGGGCTTAGTTGCTCTGCAGCATGTGGAATCTTTCCGGACCAGGGGTTGAACTTGTGTCCCCTGCATTGGCAGGCGGATTCTGATCCCTCGTGTCACCAGGGAAATCCCTAAATTGGCTTGTCTTCTTAGTGAGCTATAGGAGTTCATTATATGTTCTGCATACCAGTCCCTTATCAGATAAATATTTTACAAATGTTTTGTCTAATAACTTGACAAAGTCTATAACTTTTTTTATGTTTATTTATCATATATTTCTTTTTTAAAATTTTTTATTTTTTTTTACATACTCTTATCTTTTATTTTTTTTCCATTTATTTTTATTAGTTGGAGGCTAATTACTTTACATCATTGCAGTGGTTTTTGTCATACATTGAAATGAATTAGCCATGGATTTACATGTATTCCCCATCCCGGTCCCCCCCTCCCACCTCCCTCTCCACCCGATCCCTCTGGGTCTTTCCAGTGCACCAGGCCTGAGCACTTGTCTCATGCATCCAACCTGGGCTGGTGATCTGTTTCACCCTAGATAATATACATGTTTCGATGCTGCAAAGTCTATAACTTTGTCTACAACTTTTTATTTTCTTAAAAATGTCTTTTGAAGAGATGTTTTTAAATCTTCTAGTCCATTTATTTTAAATGACATTTAAAAAATTATTTATTTCCCTTTGGCTT
This sequence comes from Odocoileus virginianus, assembly GCF_023699985.2. Lineage (NCBI taxonomy): Eukaryota > Metazoa > Chordata > Mammalia > Artiodactyla > Cervidae > Odocoileus > Odocoileus virginianus. Next base: position 37,485,579 of record NC_069701.1, read on the forward strand.
TTCTGGTGGCTCGGACAGTAAAGAATCTGCCTGCAATGCAGGAGACCTGGGTTTGATCCTTGGGTCGGGAAGATCCCTAGACGAAGGGAATGGCAACCTATTGCAGTATTCTTGCCTGGAGAATTCCATAGACAGAGGAGCCTGACTGGCTACTGCCCATGGGGTTGCAAAGAGTCGAACACAGCTGAGTGGCCTTCACTTTGTACTGGGTCTTCACTGCTGCACAGGCTTTTCTCTAGTTGTGCCAAGTGGTGGCTGCTTCAAAGTTTCGGCATAGAGCTTCTCATTGCGGTAGCTTCTCTTGTTGTGGAGCACAGGCTCTAAGACGCGCAGGCTTCGGTAGTTGTGGCACGTGGGCTCTAGACACAGGCTCAGTAGTTGTGGCACACCAGCTTAGTTGCTCCTTGGCATGTGAGATCTTCCAGGATCAGGGATCGAACCCATGTCTCCTGCATTGGCAGGGGTATTCTTTACCACTCAACCACCAGGGAAGCCCCCGGTCCATTTATTTTATATCTCCATTTATTTGTCTTTGATTTCTTTCACTAACATTCTGTGGTTTTCAGCATACATATCTTATATACCTTTTATTAAATTTATCCCCCTCCCCTTTTTTTTTGGTGCTACCAGAGATGGTACTGTTTTTTAGTTTCAATTTCCAGTTGTTGGCTGTGGCATACAGAAACAAAGTTGATTTTGTTTTCCTCATATCCTGTAACCCTGTGAAACTCACTCACTCGTTGAAAGCAGGTTTTTTGAGGCTCCTTTGGGATTGTCTCTGGACTGTTAAAGACCTTGTCTGTGAAGGGGGCAGTTGTGTTCTAACTTTGCCGGCCGCGCGCCTCTCCCTGGTCTTGCTAGGCAGCACTGGTCTCATGTGGTGAGTCGGGGTGAGCAGACATCCTGGGCCTGAGGGGAAAGCCTCCAGCCTTGCTCTAAGTAAGCGTGGTGTTGGCTGTGTGTTCTATATTCGCCCTTCATCAGGTTAAGGAAGTTCTCTTCCATTTCTAGCTTGCTGAGTCTTATCCTGAATGCATATTTCATTTTGCTGGAGGCGGCTGAGGTGTAATGGCAGCCTCCCCCAACCTCAGGAGCATCGGGTGGTGTTGGAGGATCTCAGAGGGCGGCCCTGTTGCGCTCAGCTCCGTGCAGCTCCCTCAGGGAGGAGATGCCCGTGTGGGGCCCGGACCTCCCGTGCAGTTTCCTGCCCTGCTTGCCCTCGTCAGGGTGGCTTGTGTGGCTCTGGAGCAGCGTCGGGTCGCCCCATCGGGTGGGCAGTCACCGACTGCCCCCTCGGCCTCTGACCCTGCTCCCCAGGGGGCTCTCATCTTGGGGTCCAAAGCCAGCCTGCGTCTACCCCAGTCCTTGCTATGTCCCCGTCCCTGAACACACCCTGCCTAGGCAACGCCACCTGCTGGCAACTTTCTGTCTGTGGATCTGCCAGCCCTGGCCGTCCCCACCCTAAGGTGCCCAGACCCTGCCCGCTAACATTTGGTCACGTCACCTTTTGTGGCAACGTGTATAATGTTTCAAGCCTGTTGAGAAGGCTTGAGGAATGTGTTCAGGGGAACCGCCTACCCCACCCAGCTGACCTCACGACTCAGCAAGCCAGGCTCCCCTATCCTTCACTATCTCCTGGAGTTTGCTGAGATTCATGTCCACTGAGTTGGTGATACTATCTAAACACCCCATCTGCTACCACCCCCTTCTCATTTGGCCGTCAATCTTCTCCAGCATCAGGGTCTTTTCCAACAAGTCAGTTCTTCGCACGAGGTGGCCAGTGTATTGGAGCTTCAGCATCAGTCCTTCCAATGAATATTCAAGATTGATTTCCTTTAGGATAGACTTGTTTGATGTCCTTGCAGTCCAAGGGACTCTCAAGAGTCTTTTCCAACACCACAGTTCGAAAGCATCAATTTTTTATGGTCCTTCTTTATGATCCGACTCTCACATCCATACATGACTACTGGGAAAACCTTTGCTTTGACTATACAGACTTGTCAGTAAAGTGATGTCTCTGCTTTTTAATACACTGTCTGGGTTTGTCATAGCTTTCCTTCCAAGGAGCAAGCATCTTAATTTCATGGCTGCTATCACCATCTGCAATAATTTTGGAGCCCAAGAAAATAAAATCTGTCACTGCTTCCACTTTTTCCCCATCTGTTTGCCATGATGTGATGGGACTGGATGCCATGATCTTATTTTTTTAATGATGAGTTTCAAGCCAGCTTTTTCACTCTCCTTTCTTTTTTTCGGGAAGATCCCCTGGAGGAGGAAATGGCAACCCACTCCAGTATTCTTGCCTGAGAAATCCCATGAACAGAGGAGCCTAGAGGGCTACAGTCCATGGGGTCACAAGAGTCAGACACAACTACACAATTAAACAACAACAATCTGACCCCTGAAGTCAACCCAAATGGGGTACCTCCCCTGGCCCACAGAACAGACTCCCCTTCTTTTCTTGTGTAGAAGGTATTTGTTTCCTCATCGGCGTCCCCCACCAGTGGGTAGGGCATGTGGGTCTGGATCCTCTCCCTCTGGAGCAGGTAATAGAGAGCCCCCCAGGCCTCACGCCGGCCCCCTCTCCTCCCCAGGCCGAGCTGATGAGCAGCCTCATCGAGTACTGCATCGAGCTGAGCCAGGCTGCGGAGCCCGCCGCCTCCCACGAGGCCGGCCCCACCTCAGCCTCTGGCTCCTTACCACCCCCTCACCAGCGCCCCCAGCTGCGGAGGCAGGGCAGTGTGGTGTGCAGCCGCATCCAGCATCTCTCCACCATCGACTACGTGGAGGAGGGTGAGTGACCACCTCGTGCTGTGCACACACACCTACACATGTGCACATGCACACCACAGGGAGCTCCGGAGGTGGGGAGCAGTTCCAGATGCAAAGAGTTAGCCTCCAGCCAGCAGGACCTGGCGGGGGGCAAGGGCGGGGTGCAAGCATCCCATCATTTGATGGAGAGTCGGAGGCCTCCCTCTGGGGCCCCCGGCAGTGAGAGCCCCTCACTGCTGTGTCCACAGGCATATCCAGACGTGAAAAACTAGAAACTACTAGTGTCTGTTACTAAAGGTGTGGGTGTGGGAAGAATGGATACACACCCTGTGAAATCAGTGCAGCTGGTAAAGATGGCATAGGTGCCCTAATGCACTCTTTCCCTATTGGCTCAGTGGTAAAAAATCTGCCTGCGATGCAGGAGACACAGTTTTGATCCCTGGGTCGGGAAGATCCCCTATAGAAGAGAATGACAACCCACTTCAGTATTCTTGCCTGGAGAATCCCGTGGACAGAGGAAGCTGGCAGGCTATCATCCATAGGGTCGCAAAGAGTCAGACATGACTGAGCGACTAACACACACAGCACACGTGATCTGCAGTTGATTGAACTGGTGGATGAGACCACAGTTCTGTGAAGGGCCAGCTAGAAGGTATACCAGATTTTTGACTGCACAGAGGGTTAGCATCTCAACCGCCTGTTGTCTAAGGGCCAGCTGTATTTGTAGTTCATCAGCTACTATAAACAGCATACCTTACTTGGTAGCCAAATCCTTACCTGGAATCTATAACTGTTTCCGCAGGATAGATTACTAGAAATGGGGTTGCCCGGTCAAAGTGTGCACCCACTGTGCCCACCCCAGGAGAGAAGGAGGCACCTGCCTCTCCATCCTCACCCACCACAGGTGTTATCTTTCTGAGGGCAGTGAGCTCGTCAGAGTTGGTGTTCGGATGCTGGTGAAGTGAGGTCGTTTTTACATGATTGATCACATACAGTTTCTTCATGCATTACCATTTATTTCTGTTGCCTATTTTTCTTCTGTCACTTGCTTTTTAAAATTAACGTATTATGTTAATATGGTATGTTTGTTAGAATTAATGAACTGACATGATACAGTAAATTAACTGAAGTCCTTAGTGTTAACCTTACCTAACATCCTTTTTCAGATGCAGGGTCCCATCCAGAACACCACACTTCATGTGGTTGTCGTGTCTCCTTAGGCTCCTCTTGGCTGTGACAAGTTTCTCAGACCTTCCTGGTTTTTGATGACCTTAAAGTCTTGAGGAGTACTGGTCAGGCATATTGTAGGATGCCCCTTTACTGGAATCTCTCTTCTATTTTTCTCATTATTAGACAAGAGTTAAGGGTTTGGGGGAGGAAGATCACAGAAGTAATGTGCCATTTTTACCACATCATACCAAAGGTGCACTATCAACATGATTTTGACTTTTGATGTTGACCTTGATCACCTGGCTTGAAATTTTTAACTTTTAAGAAGTCTTTTTAGGGACTTTCCTGGCAGTCCACTGATTAGGATTCCAGGCTTCTACTGCCAGGTTCAATCCCAGGTTGGGGAACTAAAATTCCACAAGCGCCACCCTCTCCCTCTTCCCCCAGAAAAAGTCTGTTTAATCTTGAGGATCATTTTCAGGCAGTGGTATGTATTATAGGTATTTTGTGACTTTGCTCTGTTCTTTCTTCTTTTTTGTAATTGAATTATATGTGTGTTCAGTCATGTCTGACTCTTTGCGACCCCATGGACTATACCCCGCCAGGCTCCTCTGACCGTGGAATCTTCCAGGCAAGAATACTGGAGTGGGCTGCCCTTTCCTACTCCAGAATTGAATTACAGTTGACATACTACATATTCGTATATATAGTGATTTTGACATAGTAATTCAATAGTTTTATATGTTACAAAGTGATCCTCGTAAGTCTGGTTATCATCTGTCGCCATACAGAGTTATTATAGTATTACGGACCATGTTCCTTATGCTATCTATGACATCCCTGTGAGTTCTTTATTAGCTGGACGTTTGTACCCCTCTCCAGTCTCTTTTCGAACAGGTTTGGACACCAGCGCAGGCCCAGCATCAAATGGAAACCCTGGTGCCCTGATTTAGGAGACTGGCCCCCTGCCCCTGTCCCCTCACTATGGGAGGGTTGGGGGTGGGGCTGAGGCTCATGACGCTGGTGGGAGTGAAGAGGGGAGCTCAGCCTGAACAGGCTCCAGAAGGGGCTCCCCTGGGGCCAGGCCCTTCCCTGGGGGGTCCTCCTCAGTGCATCCTTCTTGTTCCCCCAACAGGCGAGACGATCAAGCGGGTGAAACCGAAACGCAGCACGTCCTTCTTCAGCCGGCAGCTCTCCTTGGGCCAGGGGAGCTACACAGTGGTGCAGCCCGCCGACAGCCTGGAGCAGGGCTGAGGGCCGCTGTGCAGGCAGGAGGGCGTGGGGTCGTGCTGCCTGAAGGCGAATGCCGGGGTGGGGGGGGGCGGGGAGGGTGGCCTCTGCGTGTCGACAAGTCACTTCTGGGCCGGGCTGGGGTGTGCAGAGTTGGCTGGGGGCTGCCGCAGGCTCCCTCTCGCAGCCTGCCTGCCGTCCCCTGGACTCCGGGCTCCGCTGCTGTCTCTGAACCAGTCTGACCAGGCCCTGGCCACCCCCTCCCACCCAGGGGCTCGCCTTTGTGCCCCTCTCAAGACAGAGTATCCCCCACTCTGAAGTCCCTCTGGTGGCAGGTGGCCGAGCAGTAGGGCTCAGGACACTGCAGAGGAGAGTGTGTGTCTTTGGTTTTTCCCCTGGACGTTGGGGACCACATCCCCACACTCCAGCTCATGTGGCCAGGCTGGGACACGGTTCTGCGGGAAGAGGGTAGGGGGCCTCCACAGACAGTGAAGCCCCCACAGGGCCCTCTCCAGCTGGATGGAACTGGAGGGTCCCCTATGCCCCTCCCTCTGGTCTTCCTGTGAGCAGGAGACCCTGACCAGAAGGAAAGTCTGCTTGCTGATCTTTGGTGGTGTCACTGTGCTGGGAGGTGGCCCGCGGGCTCACATTCCACACCCGGAGGAGCTCCCAAACCCCCTGGGGGCTTCCAGTTTCAGTTTTGATCTTTTTTATGATCTGCTTTGGTTCCATGAAGCCTGTGAACTCAGGTGACTCACGAGGGTGCCCCCACCATCTCGGAGCTGCTGGCGCTCCTTCCAGGATGGTGCTGTGGTTTCATCCAGCCCCAGGCTCATGCTTGGGAAGTCCCTGGCCGGGAGGGGTCTCTTCTTCCTCGGGGACTTTGTAGGGAGGTGGATGTGGCCTGGGTGGAGCTCTTCCCATGGCCTCCTGCCTCCTCCCAGAAGAGCTGGCTTCTCAGCCTTGGGCTCCTTCTGGGTGGTCACCCCACCACCACCACCATCAGGGGCGCTTCCGGGGACTTTCCACAGGAAGGAGGCAGATCCAGCCCGACACAGGGTTTTCTTTGTCTTCCCTTCCCGGTAGAGAATGTGGGGAAGCGAATGTGAACCTCTTGTCTCCGGATGTCAGAGCCCACTCACCTCCTCCCTTTGTTGGCTCTTGAACACTCCAGATGTTTCCAAGGGGGCTTGCCCTCCAGCAGTAGGGACTTTGGTATCTGTCATAATGAATAGGTGTCTCCCAGCTAGAGGACATCTCATCTCTCCTGGAGACCTCACTGGCTCCCATCTCCTCTGGCTCCTAGCCCTCCGGTTATCTGCTCCCACTCACTGTTTTGATGCCAGGTGAATTCTTATCTGATAGATTGAGGGGCCTGAGGGATGTGATGGGTGTGTGTGTACACAGATTACTTGTTTTGACTCTTCAGCCTCTTATTCCTGTTTTCTGAGCAACCATTGTGCCTTAACTTTTTTCTGTCTGCCCTTGTGGGACAAAGCAGTGTTTCACTAAGTGCCCTTTGAATATTCCTATCCTTTTGTATCATGTGACTTATTAAAATCAATTTCCAGCAAACTTTGTTATTGTTGTTCTGTCGCTAAGTCGTGTACTGCAGCACTCCAGGCTTCCCTGTCCTTCACTATCTCCTGGAGTTTGCGCAAACTCATGTCCATTGAGCTGGTGATGCCATCCAACCATCTCATCATGTGACTTATTATTAATAAAAGCCATTTCCAGCAAACTTTGGGGTGGTTTATGTTATGAAATAATGAGAGTGTGTTAATTACAGCCTGGGAGATGATTATAGGCTACATATTTGCTTTTTATTAAATATGCATGAAGAAGACTTACCTGGCAGTCCAGTGGTTAAGACTCCATGCTCCCAATTCAGGGGCCACAGGTTCAATCCCTAGTTGGGAGCTAAGATCTCAGGTGCTGCAAGGAAGATGAAAGATCTCACGTGCTGCAACTGACTCCTGGAACAGCCAAATAAATATTTTCTAAAAATAAATTAAAATACTTAATAAAAAGTAAATAAAACAACCCACAGGGAATTGCCTGGTGGTCCAGTGGTTAGGACTCACTGCTATCACTGAGGCCCCGGGGTTCAATCCCTGGTGGAGGACTGAAGAAACCACAAGCCATGTGGCACGGCAAAATAAATACAAATAAAACAACCCACATTCGTGATCTCACAGTTCTTGAAGTCAGTCTGAACTGAAGTCTCACCAAGCTGAGATCCATGTCGGCAGGGCCACATTCCTTCTGAAGCTCCAAGGGAGAATAAATCTATTTCCTGGGCTCAGTGGCCCCTTCATCCTCAAAACCAGTGAGGGGCAGTGGGGTCCTAATAGCACTGCTCTCTGCCTTCTCTCTCCATGTTTCTCTCTGGCTCTTCTGCCTTCCTCTTCCTCACGATTACACTGGGCCAAGGCAGATAATCAGTCGTGAATATTCATTGGAAGGACTGATGCTGAAGCTGCAACACTTTGACCACCTGATGGGAAGAACTGATTCATTGGAAAAGACCCTGATGCTGGGAAAGATTGAAGGCAGGAGAAGGGGGCGACAGAGGATGAGACGGTTGGATGGACATGAGTTTGAGCAAGCTCCAGGAGCTGGTGATGGACAGGGAAGCTTGGCGTGCTGAGGTCCATAGGGTCGCAAAGAGTCGGACACGACTGAGCAACTGAACTGAACTGTAGGCGGATAATCTAGGATAATTTCCTTATTAAAGTCTACTGATTAGCAATTTGAATTCCCCTTCGCCATGTAACCTAACATTCACAGGCTCCGGGGTTAGGATGCAAACATCCTGGCGGTCCTTATTCTGTCTACCGCGCCATCCTTCCTGCCACAGCACGCCTTTGTGCTGCATGTGGCAATGGGTTTGCCTCCTCTCAGCGGGCTCTGACCAGGCCTCCATATGCGGTCGCCAGGGGAGCTGGAGCGGCTCTCTGTAGGGTGCTGGTCCGGCTGTGGCCAGCAGGGGGCAGTTGAGCCCGCCCTTTCCTCTCCAGCTCCGCGGCAGAGGCGGAGCCCGCACTTCCTGCCCGGATCCTACCCAGCCAGGAACCCGGAGCGGCTCTGCGATCCTCGGGTCTGGCGCTGCATGCCTGCCGCTTCCCTGGCTCCTGACCGCCGCCACCTTCCTCTGGTCCACGATCAGGGGTTCTGGGCCTCCAAGAGCACCAGATACAGGGCTTCTCCCTGTGGTCCCCAGTTGATGTTCAGTCGCTCAGTCGTGTCCCACTCTTTGCGACCCCACAGACTACAGCACACCAGGCCTCCCTGTCCATCACCAACTCCTGGAGTTTACTCAAACTCATGTCCATTGAGTCAGTGATGCCATTCAACCATCTCATCCTCTGTCGTCCCCTTCTCCCGCCTTCAATCTTTCCTAGCATCAGGGTCTTTTCAGATTAGTCAGCTGTTCGCATCAGGTGGCCAAAATATTGGAGTTTAAGCTTCAACATCAGTCCTTCCAATGAATACTCAGGACTGATCTCCTTTAGAATGCACTGGTTGGATCTCCTTGCAGTCCAAGGGACTCTAAGAGTCTTCCCCAACACCACAGTTCAAAAGCATCAATTCTTCAACGCTCAGCTTTCTTTATAGTCCAAATCTCACATCCATACATGACTACTGGAAAAAACCATAGCCTTGACTAGATGGACCTTTATTGGTAAAGTAATATTTCTGCTTGCTTCTTAATATGCTGTCTAGGTTGGTGAGGGACCACATTTTTCAAAGATCAGGATCTACATCCCAAGAACAGATTCTGCTTTGGGAGTGTGTGTGTGTCTGTGATGAAAACAAATTCTGCTTTGGGATTGTGTGTGTGTGTGTGTGTGTGTGTGTGTGTGTGTGTGTGAGATGATGATGAAAACATTCTGCTTTGGGATTATGTGTGTGTGTTTGTGTGATGAAAACAGATTCTGCTTTAGGACTGTGTGTGTATGTGATGAAAACAGATTCTGCTTTGGGATTTTGTGTATGTGTGTGTGTGTGTGATGAAAACGGAGTCAAAATATTTAAAACCATGGAATCCAGGAAGTGGGGTGGGCACACCCTGCGGCTTCTCACGTCCCTTAGTCCTGCTCCCACCTTGCGAACAGGAGCTGACTGTCCCAGGCCCCAGCCCTCCCCCAACCCTGCTTTCCAGCAGTCCTGCCCATCTCTCAGCACCTCCCTCCCCCACTGTACTGCGCCCTCAGCTATTTTGAGCTACTTGTCATAGGTATAATTTGCAAGTGGGAGAATAATAATAGCTCCAGCTCTTCCCAGCACCTCTGTGTCCCCTGCCCCTTTGACCCTGGCATTTGGGGAGGAGGGGGAAGTGGTGACAGCTGACTCTCTGGGTCAGTAAGCACAGGCCTCCCTCCCAGCATCAAGGTCAGCAGCCTCCAAGGGCAGATGGACCACTTGGAGGGGTTCCTCTGCCCAGAGAAGCCCCAGCACCACACACGCCTCTCTCTCTCTCTGTCTCTCTCTCTCCCCCACTCTCTCTTGGATGCCACTCAGGCGGCCAAAGGGAGTCAGGACAGAAAAGTCTCCTTCAGAGGGTCAAGGAGCATCTGAACAACCAGTGTTCCAGAGAGGTCACTGCGGTGGCGGGCGGGGGGGGGGGGGGGGGGGGGGGGAGACGGGCTCAGGACTGAAGACAGTCCCGTCGGTGGGGACGCAGCCTAAGGAGCTCAGGCAGTGGGGACTGCAGGTGGGCCTGGGGGAGGGGAAGGGGGGCTGAGCAGACCCAGACATGCGAGGTGGTGGGTGTCAGCACTGCCCAGCCCCTCACCCAGAGGTGGACACCTGGTGGGTGGGGCTTGGCGTGAGCCTGGCAAGGTGGACCCAGGCCAAAGAGTGGATGGAGCCTACAAAAGCTGGGACTGACTTAGTCTTGTCGACTAAAAATGATGCACAACTTGGGGGCTGCAAGTTAAGTTTTATTTGGGGCAAAATGAGGACGGCACTCCGGGAGGCAGCACCTCAGACAGCTCTGAGAGATGCTCCAAAGAGGCAGTGTGTGTGTGTGTGTGTGTGTGTGTGTGTGTGTGTGTGTGTGTGTGTGAGTCGCTCAGTCGTGTCCGACTCTTTGCGACCCCATGGACTATAATCCTCCAGGCTCCTCTGTCCATGGGAATCTCCAGGCAAGAATACTGGAGTACGTTGCCATTGCCTTCTCCAAAAGAGAGGCAGTGGGAGAAGGTCAATATGTAAGATTTGGTGAAGGGGGAGTTCCATGCAATCAAGCACTTACTTTACAAGAGGTTTTCTGCTATTCATGAGCATCTGCTGTCATCATGAAGGGATTTAGTGTTTTTCTAGATATGAGGAGGTGCAGGATTGGGATCATGAAATGAGTTCCTGAAAATATCCGATTATCTAAAGACCTGCCCTACCAGGATACAGATTGCCTCACTCCACCCGGAACTCCCTCAAAGGGTGTTGAAGGTCAATAGCTGCAGCAACTCAGGGTTCAGTCTCCACAGAGGCACAAGGCAAACGCCCTTGTTGTTTGTCATTGGCAAGGCTCTTGGCAAATGCCAATTTGTGGCTGACAGTCTGCAACAGGGGGGCTGGTGAGGACGTCTGGGAGCCACGAGTGGGGCAACAATGGTCAAGGGGGGTAATGCTTGTGGGACCAGGTCCCTCATTTCACAGGCCTTCCCTCTGCTGGGGGCTGGGGGTGAAGATACAACCACTGAGGGTGGGGTGGGGGGGACAACTGAATCTGGTCAGCACTTAGGGGCAGGGCTTCAGGACACCAGGACCATGAACCTGTAAAAGAGCTGGCAGGAGAAGGGCAGAGTGAGCTCCAGGCAGGAGGCCAGCATGGGCAAGGCTCAGGGATGGGGGGGCAGGTAGGAGGGCTAGGGCACCAAGGGCTGGATGCCCTTTACGTGGCAGGAAGTCCCAAACATCCGGATGCAGGAAACACATGGACAAAGTTATTTCCTGGAGGCATGGCCTGAGGCCCAAGCCTGGCCTTAGGAACTGGGGGGTGCTCCTGGTTGGAGCTGCCTGGCAGTGACCAGGAAAGGACTTCAGGAACCCAGAACCTACGTGCCCTGGGACCCCCAGAGGAGGCATGGGTCACACGTATGAGAAGCCCTCTTCTAACTTAGGATCTCCTCCTTGCTTCCCTCCCACTTTTTTACACACATAGATTCAAAAAATTAAGAGTGTGAACTGCAGATGGGCTGGCCCATCTCCTCCGCTGCCTTGTACACCAGGGTCGGGGAGTATCCACCCCTGGCACCCTTCTCTGGAATGCCTCCCAACAGCACTGGCCTGGAGAGGCCCCCCTGGTTCCCTTAGCCACCCAGAAAGTGAAAGTGAAAGTCGCTCAGTTGTGTCCGACTCTTTGTGACCCCATGGACCAGAGCCTGCCAGGCTCCTCTGTCCATGGAATTCTCCAGGCCAGAATACTGGAGCGGGTAGCTGTTCCCTTCTCCAGGGGACCTTCCCAACCCAGGGATCAAACCCCGTCTCCCACACTGCAGGCAGATTCTTTACGAGCTGAGCCACCAGGAGAGCCATAAAAAAAGAGCTTGCCTGCTGAATCACTTCAGTCAGGTCTGATGCCTCCAGGGCATCTTCCCCACCCAGGGATCAAACCTGCCTCTGTGTCTCCTGCATTAGCAGGTGGGTTCTTTACTACCGGCACCACCTGGGAGGCCTGGCTGGAGCTGCCCGGCAGTGACCAGGGCCACCTTTCATGTGAACTGCTGGGCTGGGGGGGACAGGGAGCAACCCCTCTCCTTTCTCCTCCTCTTGAGACCTGGGAGTCCAGGGCTGGACCTGTAATCGAGCTGGTGGGCCTGCTGCTGGCCTGGGAACTCATTTCCTTCCTTCCATCCATCCAGAAACGTCACAAGTATCTACTGACAGCCTCACAGTGGACAGCGAACTTTCGTCGTTCAGTTGCTAAGTCACGCTCGACTCCTTGCAACCTCGTGGTCTGCAGCCCTCCAGGCCTGTCTTTCACAGTCTCCCAGAGTTTGTTCAAATTCATGTCCGCTGAGTCGGTGATGCCATCCAACCATCTCCTCCTTTTGTAAAGTGACCTTTACAAAACATAATTGTGAGGGACTTCCCTGTCAGTCCAGTGGGTAAGACTCTGTGCTTTCACTGCAGGGGACACAGGTTCAATCCCTGGTCAGGGAAGTAAGATCCTGCATGCTGAGTGACAAAATAACAAAACCAAACCAACGTAAATCGTTTGGTCAACGCATTCCTGGAGGTCTGTTCCATGGCAGGGCCATTTCAGAGACTGCTGGGCCCAGTGGAGGACAAAACAGAGAAAAACCCCTTCCCTGAGGAGCTCAAGTCCCAGTGGGGGTGGAGTAGGGTAGGGTGAAGGTGTTAGTCACTCAGTTGTGTCCAACTCTCTGCTACCCCATAGACTGTACTACTGTCCATGGGATTCTCCAGGCAAGAATACTAGAGTGGGTTGCCATTCCCTTCTCCAGGGGAATCTTCCCCACCCAGGGATGGAATTCAGGTCTTCTGCATTGCAGGCAGATTCTTTACCATCTGAGCCACAAGGGAAGGGGTAGGGTGGCGGGGAATCAATGAGAAGGTGACCCCAGCAGAAGCCAGGAGGAGCTGAGTGTGGACTGGGCCAGGCGACCACTGGGTGAAGTGCTTTCAGGCAGGACAGTATTCATCAGAATCGTGAAGTGAGAACAGGAAAGCGCACTGTGAGCGTGTGAGGGTCTGCCAGGGTCATACTGCAAGGGGGTGTGGGGAGCAGGCTGGAGCCCAGGCTGAGGCCCCGTTTCCTGCCAGGGCAGGAGAGGCCAGGGCGGGCTGGGCAGGGAGTTCCCGGTTGCTGTTCCTGCTGGGCTGCAGTGAGGCGGGCCAGGGCAGAAAAGGCTCTGGGCCAGCAGCGGTGACTGTGCAGTTCCTCATTCAGGCCCTGGAACCAGGGGCCTCAGGACTCAGAGGGAAAAGGCCCCAGCCGTGGGTCTTTTGTGAGTGGTGAGCCAAAGATGACCCAGGAGGCCATGGCTCTGGAACTGGACCTGTGGGGGTGGGGTGGGGGCGGGGTGGGGGCAGGGTTCTAGCACATTCTCTAGTGGCTGTAGCAATACTGTCATCCTTGTCCCCATCTTGAACTTGAAGTATCACCCCTTTCTCACCCCTCTTTCTTCTCCTTTTTTGGCCACACTTCACCCCTTAAGGGATCTTGGTTGCCTGACCAGAGATGGCACTCGTTCCCCCTGCGGTGGAAGTGAGGCGTTCTAACCAATGGACCACCAGGGAGGCCCCTCACCCCTCATCTTCTGTCTGCTGGGCCCTTCCTCCGGCTGGTGTGCACGTGTTAACAATCCAGCTGAGCTGGCTGTGGAAGAAGTCGGGGAGGCGACCCTGGCTGTGCGAAAAGACTTGGAGCCTGGACTTTGACCCTGGACTTTGACCCTGAAATCGTGGGCGACACATGTTGCCCAAGGGGTCCTTCCTAACCTTCTTTCCCCTCCAACCCTAAGCTCCTAAATTGGCTGGCCAAAAGCAGCAGGCTTCAGCCACCCACCCGGGTGTGGCAGACCCATTACTACCCAGCCCCACCCAGGGATCCAAGGTCATCTTGTTTACTGCTGTTTCCTGGAACAGCTTGTTTTGAACTACAGAAATCTGCTGACACACCGGCTGCCTTGCCCCTCCTCCTCTGTCAGGATGGAAGTATTTTTAGCCTTATTTGCAGAGAAGCAGAACCCAAGTCCCACATTTGTCCACCTTACTGTGAGCACTGCCTTGGCCCCTTAAGGCAGGACAGAGCGGTCCCTGTGTGGTTTTCTACCCTCATTTGAGCTCAAACACGTCACACATCCCATTTCCAAAGAAAACTAGCTGTGGGAAAGTCCATGGCCAGGAGAAAGTGAAACCAGGACCCACTGCAACTGTGTCATTTTGTCCTTGAAAATGGAGCTGGGCTCCTCCAGACATAAGGGCACAGAGGAGGTCGTTAGTTCCTTTTCTGCTGGAGTCCTCAGATTTGTAGGATCCTAATGCTTTCTGTGTGGCTCCTTCCATGTACTCCTGCTCTCCTGAAAAATAAAATCTAACATAGTTTGGTTCTGGAATTTGGGAATATGTGTGAATAAGAAAAGTTATTAGACCAGGTAAAGAGCAGCACCTGGAGAAGGGCATGGCAATCCACTCCACTATTCTCGCCTAGAGAATTCCATGGACAGAGGACCCTGGCAGGGGTCTATGGGGTCACAATGAGTCGGACATGACCGAGAGACTAACACACCCAGAAAGCTGTAAGCTGAGACATCAAGCAGACACATAGCAGTGACTACATCCTCTCAGGCACCTTGTAGATAAATATAGAGCTGAGTCCACAGCCTGGTACTGTGACTCAGCAGAGAAGGTACTTGCTTGGTATTATACACACCTCTCAGCCTTTCTAGAACATTCTGACATGCAATTCCCTTTTTTCCACACTGTTCTTTGAGGTCCAGTCTCCCCAACCCACCCCTGGAAATGTCAGGACAAGACAGATGAGCCAGACCTTGGGGGAAAGTGAGCTCCCATAATCCTTCCCTGGCTAGAGAGAGTAGCTGAGCTGCCCTGTTAACAAGCCTGGGCTTGCCACATACTCAACCTTCTGGGATGACGGTCACATGAGCGGCAGCAGTTTTCCGAGAACCAGGAAGGGTGCAGCAGCTGGCGCCAGCCCCCGCCTAGCAGCTGCAGATGCCATCTTGCAGAGGCTGAGGGGGAACAAAACACCTTCCCCAGTTTCCCCTTGCTGCCAAGGGAGCCTGTTGTCACAGGCAGGTTTGTTTGCGGTGTGGGTGGTTATCCTGGGAGAAGACTTCCTGGCTGGAGTTGGTCCAAGAGGCCCTTCTGAGCTCTAGTTACTCCTGACCACTGTCCTTCCATCCCATGCGGCAGGGCTGACAGGTGGCCCCATGGGGGTGTGGGGCTGCGACTCCTCCTTACTCTGACCCCTAGACGGGCAAGGGAGATGCCAGCGACCCTTTCCAAATGCTCAACAGTCCCACAGGCGCTGCCAGGCCTCGGTAGAGGGGACAGGAGTTCACGGGGTTGCTTTTGCTTCCACTTTGGGAGAGCCACATTGAGGGCCTGCTCCCCGAAGGCAGTCACCGGGAAGTGCCCCCCACAGTCATCAGGCAGACTCCCTGAGGCCCATCACAGGTTGTAGAGTGGCCTCGACAAACTAAATCTCCTTTTTCCTCACCTCCCAACCCCAAAGGAAAGAAGGTTAAGTATCTATATCCTTTTAGTCTTGTTGCTATACAATTACACGTTTTGTTTTCTGCACAAACAAGATCTTGATTTTCATTACCTCGCAACTACCTTTTCCCAGTTAATAGAGAATGAATAATCATAAAGTACTCTAACCCAACAGTCACAACTTTTCTGATGAAATACTTCAAGCCTCCAGGCCCCTGGTAACAATAACAAAGCGATGACACACGCCCCTCAAGCTACCAAGCAGCTACCTGGGGGCTTAACTTTTTAATCAACTTTTTAAAAATCACAGCAAGGTTTCTTAACCAGAGACGCAGAGTGCAGCTGCGGGAGAGGTTCTCTAAGAGCAGCCCCGGTGGAGATGTGCTCACGATCCACAACCCCCGCAGGCGGAGCCCTGGCTCCAGCCCGACGGTTCGCGGGCTGCCCCTCCCCCGCCCCGCTCCCACCCGCAGGCCTCAGCGCTGACGTCACCGGCGCTCACGAGGCCCAGCCGACGCCCGAGGAGTCACGCGCCTCTGCTCCACCCCCACCCCCGCCGCCAGGGAGTGATGCGCCCTCTGCAGAGATCCCTCCGCCGCCGCCGCCTGGAATTTTCCAGACGCTCTGCCGGCACTTCTTTCGGGCTTCTGCTCGGCGGGGGTGACCTGAGGCGACCCCCCCAGCAGTTCTCTTCGCTTCCAGCGAGCAGCCCCAACCCACCTCATCCACTCCCCGCCCGCACCCCTCTCTCAAGGAAGAGGGAGCCTCCCCACCCTCGGTTCCATCACCGGCTGAAAAGGGGATTTCTCTCCACCCCCGTCCCCGTTGGAATCCACCTCCCCCCAAGGTGACCTTGAGATCTGTCGTCGATCTCAGGAAGCACTGACTTAGAGGAGTGGGTATAATCGGGGAATTCGAGACCTGGACACCCGGGAGACTGGGAGCCGCCCCGAGTCGTCTACTTGGCCAGGGTCGGGGAGGGACTTTTTTCTGGTGGCCGTGGAGGAATCGTCCCGTTGAGCGGTACCCCAGTGACGCGGCTCAGGGCTATAAAAGCAAAAGTTGTGGCCTGTCCAGCAGAAGTTAGCGACAGGGAGGGCCAGGGCCCTGGGTTTAGTTGTGGGGGTCGGAGTTGGCCAGTTTAGGTCTTAGGAGACAGTTGAGAGAGATGGCAGAGTTAGATGAGGTTGGGGGACTTGGGATGCCAAGAGAAGGAAGGTTGACACGGGGAGTAGATCTTGGGGAAATTGTGCTGGGGAGAGCTGTATTGAAAGGGCCCGCAGTAACCCAGGGGGAGGACGACCCTCCAGGCCTATCTGTCGCAGCTGTCTGCTGGAGAAGGGGATCTCCACCTTTGGGTGGGCACCGCTCATGCGTAGGCTGAGCAGGCCCCCAGTGCCCTGGTTTGTGTAGAAGGAGAAAGGCCGAGACAGATGGAGGATGTTGAGGGTCTTGCCTCCCTAGCTGGAGGCAGAATTGGTCAGTCAGTGCTTTGAAAAGGAGCTGGAAGGCAGGCAGTGGGGTGCAGGGGGGCAGGTGGGCAGGGAGGGCAGGACTTGAACTTGTCAATACCAGCAGTCCCCTTTTTTTCCAGACAAAGGGTTGTGAGCCCTCCTGGGGATGAGGCCTCGTGTGGTGGAAGCTGCACTTAGCTTCGCGGGGCTGACTGCTCTGGCCCAGGGCGGTATGTAAGTCTGGCTCGGCCCGGGACAGGGTCCAGCCAGGCCCAGCCTGGTGAAACCCAGGTCTGGGTGTGAGGGTGGTCTAGGGAGTGAGTGAGGAGGTAAGGTACCGGTCCAAGCGGTTACTGGTATGTCTGGCAGGCGGGGGCTGTAGGCGGACAAAATTGACCCTCACTTTATTTTCCAGGTGGCAGTGCTCCCCTTTGGACTTTTCCTCTAGGTTCCGCGCTAACCTCCTCTGTGAGCTCACTCTGCCCCTCCCCTCCTCCCCTTCACACTCTCGAGGTTACCCATTCATTTAAAACATTGCTTCTGGTAATCTGGTAAGCCGGGAAAATTGTTGCCATCGGAGTTGGTATCTTGGCAACCCTGAAGAGGAGAGGCAGCCCCTGCTGAGACTCTGGGTGGGTGGGGTGGTGTTGCTTGCCAGTGGAGAGGGTGGGGATTGAATGTGCACCCTTGGGTGGGCCCGCAGCGACGGTACCATCTGAAAGCTACGAAAATGCCTCATAGACGGTGGTTTGTTACTGTAGTGTTCATCATGGCGATCTGATGGCACCAGGAGAAATGGAGCCCCTGGCCAGTGTGAGTCGTAGCGGTGCAGGAGGGGAGACCCTGGAGGAAAGAGCCCGCCTAAATTGCTGTCTGCAGAGTGAATTTCCAGAGGCTTAGGAGGAGGAAGTTCTCCAGTGGCATGTTTCCAGGCCTTGCTCAGGAAGCCCTGTATTCAGGAGGCCATCCTTTAAAGTGTTCATGAGCTTATGAGGGGGCAGTCTTTAAAATGCCAAAGCAGATGGATCCGGGGCCATCAGCAGATGTGTTGCTTTGAGTGTTTGATCCGGGAGCAACGATCTCTGGGCACGTGAATGTCAGCAGGCACGTCTCCTGGGTTGGAGGTTTCAGATGCTGCCGTCTTCTAAATTGTCTCCTGTCATACTAGTGTGCTGCGAACCTTGTTTCCAGAAGACTCTTAAGCTGTAGAACATTTTAACGGTGATGCCACAACACAGATGATGCCTTGTAGATGGAGCTTGCACATGGATCCCAGTGACCCTCATCTACCCGCCTGCCTGCCTGTGCTTTTGTTGGAGGAATTCTTAGTGTGATACATAATGTGTGTGTTGGGAAAGCGTTCTAGATTGAAATGGATTAGGCAAATACTTAAATGAAGCCAACTGGCGAAGTTGGGGGCTGGCGGGGGGGGGGGGGGCGGTCGTGGTCATTGTGCTGTGGTAGGTGGGAGGGCGCGAGATGGTCATGTCCAGATTGTGATTGTAAACGGCAGGTTTAGTTTGGTCACTTCTGTTACCAGAAGGGAATAGTCAGGATACCGATAGTATTCTGTTCATCTTGCTCTATGTGCTTCTTAACTTACTTGATTAGATTTCAGAGTAATCTTAGTGTTCAAGTGGAAGGGCCTTGAGGTGAAGGGTTGTGGGGTGGAAAACAGCCTGATGCTAGGAAGGGTGAGGTGAAGAAAAGAAGGTTGGGATTAGGTGTGGCTTGTAGAGGGTGGGAGTGGTAGGGAATGTGGGTTGAAGGGAATTCTCTGGAGAAAAGATCAGTAGGCAGAGCTCTGGGGTATAGAGCTCAAAGGCAAAGAAAATGCTACCTTGTTAATGCTAGTTAAATTGTTACTTGAGAAGTTTCTGCAATGCTTAAAACTGCTAAGCGTGGGGAAGGATTTTTCCAAAGCAAAATTGTTTTGCTTTGCTACAAGAAGGGGAAGACTGAACAGGTAACTGAAACCTGGATATCAGTCTATTGAGAGATTGGTGTCAGGGACTTGGCATCAGATTAACATCTTTCACTGCTTTGCAAGCTTCTTAAGTGTTATATGAAGGTGTGCAATGTTCAGGGACTAGTTTCAGAAAAGATTTTAAATACCCAAATTGTGGGCTTTTAAAATTTTGAGATTTTGGTATGCACTTAAGATGCTTAGATGCCCTCTTCTGGGTTTGTAACATTTTTGTTCACTTGGTATTTTGCAGTTGAAAGTTTGAGCAAAGTGAAAACACAATTTCTAAAGGAATTTTGTATATTACTTCCTACCTTATAAACATCTTGTCTTTTCTTTGTAATGAGTAATTAGTAATAGCCAAAGCGCTTTCTTTCCATCCTCATTGTAACAAGGAGAACTTAAATCATGATCACTCTCTAAATACTGTAATATTTGGTAGCAAACAATCTATGTACCCTTGCTAAAGTTCCAGTTAATAGTTTACTCCATCTTCAGTTTGAATGTTTGTGTTAAGTGAAGGAGTACTAGAGGGGAAACAACCAAAATTGCGTAGGGAAATGAGAGCAAAACTGGGGATGGGGAGTTTTTTGCCTGCATTATGTATGTTTGTAAAAATTTAGGGAAGTATCAATCCTTTGTGATAAAACCAGTGACTTTTTATCCTGTCCCTTTTCCCATTGAATTTCGTTTTGAGAACTTTAGATCCTCAGTACTTAGGACACGGAATTTTTCTGGGTTCTCTCGTTTTAATGTTTACAAGTATGTTGACGTGATAGTTCTGCTCTTAACCTGTAACTTGGGCATGTGATACAGTTACTGTCATTGGAATGTAAAGAGTATTAGTCATGCATGTATGGGGAAATAAGCTGTTGTGAAATTGAAACTGTAAAAACAGGTGGAAAGGGTTCTTTTATGTTGCTCTGTATGGTAAGAACCAGTCCTTGTTGCATCATGTATATGACTACTAACACTTTTCTTCCCCTTTACAGAGTGAATAAAGGTTTGAGTTCTAAACTCATTAGAATTATTTGTATTGCTATATTTTTTCAACCCTGACCTTGTCTGTATATCATGAAGTGAAATGTACCTTTGTACTGTAGATTTAGGCCTAGATTCACTAATGTAACTCCAGACTGAGGTCACTGAGCTTGGTGTGGTAACCTCAACAGAACTGGTAGGTCCTGAATGGCCTGCATACCCAATGGTAGTTGGGGATGGACTGCTGACTGGGAGCGTGTGATGGTTGTGCAAAATGTGATGACAAACTACAAGCCAACGAAGGTCATTGTCAGGGTTGGGGGACTATTTCCTAACTTCTTGGAATTTTACCCAATTGTATTTCCAAATGGTACTGTTAAAAAGGAGATCTCTCTTGATGACTGTAAGCAGCCTAACAAGTGGAAAGGACATGTAATATATGCTTGACATACTTGTGGTCTTTGGGAGGCTGGAATGTGTCTGGGATTTGGGTTTAAGCACATACTTTTCATTTTACTAGAATTGCAGAAGTGCTGTGCTAAGCAACTTGGAATCCAGGGTGTGTGTTGTGACTAAGCTGACCCTGTGTCCTGGGCGGGGAGAGCCCAGCAGTGCTCGTTACTCTGTGTTCATTGGGGCCCTAAGGTTTTGCTTTACAGGAGATGAACTTGGAATAGAAACCACCACTTCTCAGCCTCTGCTGAGAAGGCTTTTGTGTCCAAGGGAGTGGAAGGGGAAAGGGACAGGCTGTGCTGTGACCACAGTGGGGGCCTGGGAGAGCAGCTGGGTGCGGCCTCCGCCCTCGTGTTTGCTGCAGAGACGAATCCGGTGCCCGCCTCCCCGAGGCTCATGGCCCTGTCGAGTGGGCACTGCTGTGCGGGTTCAAGGATCTTTACTCGGCACCTTGCTCCTTGATTTCCCCAGAACAATCTGGGCTTCCTTTCCTACCTTGCCCTTCTTGTTTTTGCTCAGTTCTCTTCTACCTGCCTCGCCTTTTTTTCAGAGCTTATTTTTCCTTTTGTTTTTATACAGTGATTACCAAACTCAAGGGTAGCTGCTATGAGTGCCTCTGGGTACTGTTAGCTAGCGACTGGTGGGCTGATGAAGGGTTTCTCCACAGGGGTGTGAATGTTTGTCTTGGGAAAGGGACTCTGGAGTGGGCCTAATGGTACAGGAGCAGAGCAGGCAGCTGGGGGCTGTGCCCACGCCCTCCTGGCCTCTGCCTGGTCCCAGGGCCCTGCCTGTTCTTCACCCTCCTTTGTTCACGGGTGGGATCGGTCATAGATACTGTTGATGGTGTTGGTGGTCCCTGCTGATTGGTTTGCATCCTCATACATAGATCTGAATTCAGCCTTCCCTCTGAGCTCTCAGATGGTACAATGAAATTCAGTGAGTGGGCTTGTGGCATTGAGGTAGAAAATGGAGATCTGGTGTAGCTAAAAGTAATGGAGTATAAAAATAGCAAGAAGTGAATTTGGAAGTTCTTTCAAAAAGAAACAGCCGGAGAGGAAGTGTTGGTTGAGGCTCCTTTGTAGGCCCAGGCTGCACACCCTGAGAACTGTGGAAATGGCCTGTGTTACCGAAGGGGTTCCTCACCCCCACTTCACTCTGTTGGCTGCCCTTGGTTTGTCCTACTGCTTGTGGCCATGAAGGGACTCGAACCTCTTATGCCAGGGCTAACCTCTTTGTGTACTTAAGTTTCTGGAGGAAATGTTAACCTCTGGCCTTGAGCAGTACTTGCTATTGTGCAGTGCTGATAGTAAATGCCAAGACAGGCTTTGGATATTTGTGGTAAGTTTTAAATGTTTAACATGCAAAAATGTACAGATGCAGTCTGGAAATGACAAAGAGGAAGAAGATAGCAAAATAACCAAAACTAAGAAAGCTGTGTTTAGGGAGTGTGGCCTTGACCTTCCTCTGGGTGAGGGCAGCCAGCCCCTTCCACCCCCTGGTCTCCCAAGTAGGACACCTTTTGTTGAAGGCTCTACCTTCCGGGGCCCTCAGCACTGCACCAACATCCCTTTTTTTTATTTTAAATAACTGTTCTCGTGTTGTAAAAGGGGTTTATTGTAAAGTTTACAAATAAGAAAACTGATAAAAACAAAACCCTCAGTAATCTTACTAACAATTGTTATTGGTCTCTTTGCTTTTAGAGGTTTGTTTTTTTCCCCTGTGTATAGGATATATATCTTTTTACACGAAAGTGAAATTATATTGTAGATTATGTTGTGCAGCTCTTTTCACTTAGGCATCTTTGTGGTGACATAATGTTCACTGTGTGACTATAAATTTAAATACTCATTTAGACATGTAAGTTATTTTCCAGTTTTTCTTAGTAAGTAATGCTGTAATGACCTTCCTTCTAGCTCAAACTTTATCATATCTGATAGTATTTCTTTGGGATACATGAATATATTTCTACATATGAATTGCCTTTGTCAGACTTCTTACATCTAAGTTCATGTTGTTAAATTGCCCCCCGGGAGAGGTTTTGTAAATAGCATCCTCAATCTTGAGGTAAACCTTGCTATCCCCACTTTTTCTCAAACGAGGTGGTTTCACACTAAAAACCTTTGCTCCCCTTTTGGATCCAGGCAGCTTTTTTTGTGTGGTGAGCCCTGCTAGTGACACTGAACATCTGTGTGTTTCGACATCTGCAGTGTTGTATGTTCATCCATGTGTGACTTTCTACTTCGAAATGGCTCATTTTTCTATTGTTTTGTAAAAGCACTTAGGTATTTATAATGCTTCATTCTGTTTGATGCAAATATTTTCCAGTTTGTAGATTGCCTTTTCATTTGTTTTTCAATCATACAAAAGTTAAAAGTTTTTCTGAGTCGGTCACTCTTCATGTGGTTTCTGTACTTGTGTTATGTTTAGATCTCTCCCAGCCCCAAAAGATGTATTAATCTCTGTTATTTTGTGACAATTGTGTGGTTTCATTTTTTTTTTATTTAAACATTCAATCCAACTGGAGTTTATTAGCAGTCAGGGCTGGGTGTGTGTGTGTGTATGCAAGGGGAGGCCTGGTGCCCGCCCAGAGCCCTCGGGCTTGCTGCTTCCCTGTGGCCGGATGATGGAGTGGCAGAGAGTGCTGTCAGCTGGGAGACTTGTCACAACTGGACGGTTCACTGAAGACGTGAGGGGCAGGCGGCTGTTGTGTTAACTGAGCCCAACTGGCACCCTGGGTGGGAGTGGTTCTGGTGCAGACAGACATGCGGATCTGCTCCTGACGGGAGTTTTCTGACGGAGCAGTTTCTGAGCCTCATGGGGCTGGTTTTCCTCCTGTGTGAGATGGGGGAGTGGATGTCTGTATTTGGCACGTGGTCACTCCTCATTGAGTGCGTATGATGATTCCTTCGCCTCCTTCATGGTCAGCCTCAGGTCTAGCCTCTTCCTTCTGATTCCCACTAGTTACCCACCTTCTCTGGGCCTTTCATGTAGTGTAATCCGTGTGCATGTTCTGGACTGTTCTGGTTTTCCACCTTGTTTCCATGCAGATTTCCCTGTATCACCAGAGTCCACAAATGTGTTGGAAGTGCTTTTTCTCAGGGGTATTAATTCTCCCACAGAAATCCCATGGAGGACTCTTCTAGAAGCCTGTGAGTGCTCTGAAACTGTTTTTCCATGGAAAGCATAAGCTTGCTGAAGGGGTTCATGACCTCAAGAAAATACCATGAATGAACAGTTGCATTACTTTATCCTATTGTGCGTATGCTATAAGACGTTGAGCCAGTGTCTTAAGTTGTAAGTTTTGTGAAAATATGTAAAGATGTATTGGTAGAAAAAAATATATATATATGTATATACATATCTTTTCTAGGATGGCACAGCCTGGTCACTGAACATGCATGGTTTTCTAACTTGTCACAGACTTTTAGATACTCTCCAGATACCTTACACTTCCTCTTCTGAGACCATCCATTTCCCTTCATAATTGCTAGCATCAGGTTTTTCTATTTTATTGCTACTATTTATTTTATTGTTACTTTCTTAAAAACAAGTGGTAAAATATGCATAACATGTATTTCACCATCTTAACCATTCTACTGTACAGTTGAGTAGCGTTCAGATAATCTCCAGAACTTTCTCGTTTGGCAAAATTGAAACTCTGTACCCATTCAACTCATTCTCATCTCCCTAACCCTGGGCAACCACCATTCTGCTTCTCTGTTTCTATGGGTTTGAGAACTCTGGGTGCCTCATGTTAAGTGGAATCATACAATACTTGCGTTTAGTGACTGGCTTATTTTATGTAGCATAATGTCCACTAGGTTCATCCATATTGTACCATGTGTCAAGATTTTTTCCTTTTTAGAAGAATATTCCATTGTTTATGTATATCACAGCTTGTTGATCCATTGGACATATCTATTGAACATCCTCATCCTTGAACATTGGGTTGCTTCTACTTTTAAGTTGTGAATAATTTTGTTGTGAACATGGGTGTACAAATGCCTTTTTGAGACACTGCTTTCAATTCTTTTGGATATATACCCAGAAGGGGTATTGTTGCCTCACAGGATTTTAAATTTTGGGAGAACTTTCATACTATCTACTGCAGCAGCTGCACAATTTTATACTCCTATGGCCAATTTACGAGATTTCATATCCTCACCAACACTTGTTTTTAGTGTAGCCATCTTAATGGGTGTGAAGTGATATTTCATTGTCATTTTGATTTACACTTCCCTAATAGTGGTGTTGAGCATCTTTTCATATGCTGTTTGGCCAATTCTGTATCTTTGGAGAAATGTCTTTTCACTTTTGCCCATTTAAAAAATGGTTTATTTGGGTTTTGTTGTCAATTTATGGGAGTTATTTACATATTCTGGATATTAACCCCTTATCAGATACATGGTTTACAAATATGTTTTTATATTCCATAGGTTGCCTTTTCACTGTTGTGTGTTTTGATGCACAGAAGTTTCCAATTTTGATGTAATTTAATTTATCTGTTTTTACATTTGTTACTTCTGCTTTTGGTGTCATGTCCAAGAAACTGTTGCCATGTTGATTGTTATAAAGTATTGCTACTTTATTTAAAAAGTACTTAAGTAGTCAGCCTGTATTTCTGTAATTACTGTTTAGTCTATTTTACCACTTGATTTACCATCTGTATTTTTTCTTTAACCATTTACCATATAAAATTTTTATATTGATTTTTATGAAGGTCATGAATTCCTTGTATATTTGGGAAGGGAAGCTTTTGCCAGTGATTATCAAACTTACTCTCATTTATTCTTTTTATTGTGCTTGGAAAGTATTATACAAAGACATTTTAAAGATTGATGTAATAAGACTAATAATAACAACTAATAAAACTGTTGGGTTTGCTTCTGATTACTTTTTCTTTAGTAGCTAAACATGTATGTACTCCCACCTTACAGTAAATGCTCTTCTCCATTTAAGGATTTATGTATCCAGCCTACTTGGTGTATCTAAACTAATTACACTGATAAAGTTGAATTATCAGACTTCAAGTAAATACTGTCATCACTCTTTTGTTCCAGGTCTGTCAATATTAGCTTTTTGTAATTATCTGCCTGAATCTACTCCTCAAATTTTTAGTCTCTAATTTTTGTTGTTTCTAATCAAATGCTTTGGATTTTAATAACTTAGTGTTCATTATAAAATCTAGTAAGTGGAAGATGTGATACTCCTTAAGGCAAGAATATTCCTTCTCTTTGTTGGAACTTGAGCACACAGAACTGGGTTAATCTTTGGTTCAAGACATAAAACATGGCTGTCTTTTATTTGGTTCCTTGATGTTTTAATACTGTGGCAAACATTTTTGAATCTTCTAGTGTATAAACTAGGACTTTTAGACAGTAATTTTTGCCACCTATGTGGTTCTGGTTGTTTCCCTTCCTGCCTCCCTCTAAGCCAAAGTAGTTATGATCCTGAATACTAAGTTTCTCTTTTATTTATTATTTTCTCATATAACTTTGGAAAAAGAAAAAAAAAACTTACCTAAATGAACTATAATGTTCATTTTAGTAGTTTTTAACTTTATAGAAAAAGTATATAAACTTCTGGAATTTTTCTCATTTAATGATATTAAGATTCATCCTTTACCTTGTGTGTAGTTGTTTTGGAGTCTCTCATGTGATATGGACATAGTTAATGATTCCATTTTTCCCATTGTTTTTTATTCTGGTCAGTGTAATTGGATAAGTGGTAGGTGGATGCTCTCTTACACAGAATTAAAGCTTGACTGACTAGGTTGTCACTACCAATACACCACCCCCCCACCCCAACCAACCCCACCTTGAGTGCTGTTTCCTGCTAGACTTTTTTCTATACATTTTTATCCACATCTAATATTAAAAAACCTATATAAGTGGGAAAATACTGTTTTATACCATATATCATCATTGACTTGCTTTTTTCATTTGGCAGTAGGGAGATTCCCATGAGTACGTGTTGAACTGCCAGCCTTGTATTAAGCTGCTATTTCCAGTCCTTTTGGATGCTATGTGATCATTGTCCTACACACCCTGTGTGCATACACATGAATGTTTCTCAGAGTAGGTACCAAAATGTCAGACATTGTATACTCAATTCTGCCCTGTTCTCCAGAGTAGGTGTACAAATTCTCTTGCCTGAGTATAAGTGTATATGTCCATATCCTCTTTGACAGTCTGAATAGCAAGCTCTGAAATTTCTGCCAGTTGCTGTCTGATCTGTCATGTATTCACAGTGACCCACTGAAACTTTAATGGGTACAATGGACTTTTGTCATCTGTGGGTTTACATTTGTGGGCTTGAAGCTGATGGAGGTGCCTGAATCCAAGACATATAATCATTTGTAATTTTCTTGAGGTATAACTTTTTGAATTATTCGTGTCATGAGGCTGCTGAGAGTGCCCAGCCAAACACTCTCCGTGTCCCCCTGTGGTCTTGTTCTCCACTTGTCTCTGCATTGCAGCAACTCTCGAAGGGACCAAAACTTGGAAGATTTAGGTAAGTTCATGGCTAATGTTACTATACTATGTACTATAGTAATGGATGGGTCTGTGGAGTGTATGTGGCAGAATTTATATTAATCCCTTTATAAATCACTAGTTTTGCATTTAAATTTTAAATGCTATGTTAAAAACATAGAAGATAGACGTTTCTCTGTAGTTCTCCCAAGAATAGTTATTAATAGAAACTTCGTTTATTGTCCTTCAGACATGTCCCCTCCGTGGACATACAGCAATTTATTCTATTATTATCTGCTCAATTGCAAACATGCGGTATGACTGTTCTGCAGCATCTTTATTATTTTCATGACTCTATAATATTTATTTAATCTTGCATATGTTGGTATAGTCATTTTAACCATTTTCCTATTGACAAGTTTTTAAGGTGATTTCAGGGTTTTCTGGCCATACAAACAGTGCTGCAGTGAGCATCTTACAAATACCTCTGTGCATGTGCTATGCCAGGGCTCAGGTCATGATGCCTGCAGGAAGCATGCGCTCCAGGCACACCTGCTCCAAACGCCCTGTACCCAGCTCTCCTGCCCTGGTGCTGTCTGGGTCTGGGGCTCAGAGTCTTGTGAGATGGGTTGAGAGTTTCTGCTGCCCAAGTAGAATTATGCTGGTCTTTTCCTGATGTGCTGTGGAATTCAGTTGAAACTGCTTGTTCATATCAGATTCTAACTTAAGATGGTGTCCGACTTTTTAGCACAAAACAAAGATAGGCCTGACAAACCTCAATCTTTTCTAGTGTTCTTCCCCTGAGCGGGTTGAAAAACAAACTTCTAGAAAAGCAGTTGTGACATTTGCAAAATTACCTTAAGTGTTTAGTCTGTTGAAACCTGTCTGGCCCCTGTCTGTAGGCCTTTCTGTCCTCGGGAAAGAGGTGCTCAGGGTGGGGCACAGTCTGCTCCGTCTGTCTTCTCAGCACTGCCTTGGTTGCTTTCTGGTTTAAGTACATGCTCACCGTCCTCAAAGAGGCCACCCGATGCCAGGAACACGGGTGTGGATCCCTGTCTCTCACTCTCCCCGTGGGGTCATGAGCAGTTCAGGGTCTGTCCCCGCAGCCTTGTTCTCTCCCCGCAGCTTCTGGGGTGATTGCTGCACTGTCCCCCTTACTCTTCTGTTGATGTGACAACTGTGTGACCCGCCATCTGGGTGTCAGATCCAGGCCCTGCCTCTGACCTGAGCTGACCCTAAGAGCAAAGATTCCTCTAACTCCACTTAAAGGTGTAAAAAATGTTCAAAGTAAAACCTGCACATGTTAAAATCCAAACCCCATAGGAGTTAACATGATGTTTTTTCCTCCAACCCCTGGCCTCCCTTCCTGTAGAGACTGGTGGTGTGGCCAGTTAGTTGCTGGAGTTTTCTGGAGAGTTCTTGTATTTTGCTGTGAGGTCCTGATAAACCACAGGCCCTATGTTGCACTGTGGATGGTTCAGATAACGGTGCGTTGAGGAACTCACTGTGTACCTGTATTGTCTGCCTTGGGCACTCCATTATCTGTGTGCAGGTCCATGTTTGAATTATCCAGTCCCCTTTTGAAGAACAACTAAGGTGTTCCAGCAGCTTTTACTGTATGTAAATCTATACTGAGTATCAGTTTCTATGTGTTTATGTGCATGGCAGCTACATCTGTGCGGTACATTTCTTTTGAGGGAAATTCTGGCCCGTAGTTCGTTCCTTTCCAAACATGAGGGAGCCATCAGCTTACACTCCAGGAAGGCTGTTCTGGTTGACCATTCCCTACACTTTTACCGACACTGTTCTTGAACTCAGTTATTTGTCTATGGAAGGTAAAAACAGTTATTTCATTGCAGTTTTGATTTGCATTTGCATTTCTATTGGGGTGTGTATTTAGGGATTTTTAAGAGCTCTTAGGTGTAGCAGAGCAAAAAAAAAAACTCTTAGGGCTTCCCTTGTGACTTAGGTGGTAAAGAAGAGCTCTTAACATATTAGAGAAGTTAATAACCCTTTGTCATTTGTGCTGCAAATACTGTTTGTCATTTACCTTTAGATTTTATGCTTCTAGATTTTTTGGTGTTCAAGAGTTTTAAATATATTTAAGCTTTTTATGAGTGTTTTCTTTTATGGCTTCTGGATTTTATGAGTAGTTCAGAGAGTAATCCAGCTCAAGATTATTTTTTGTTAAACCTTGTGTTTTGCCCATTTCTTTTAAGGTTTTATTTTTATTTGAATCTTAGCTCCATCTGGACTTTATCTTGTCATAATGAGTGACTGATAATCAGCCTATCATCCCTACATGACTTACTGATTTATGTACCTGTTCACTATTTATCTGTCCATGTTCCAGTTCCAGTTCTAAATATTGTAGTTCTGTGCTTCATTATATGGTAAAGATAGGCCTACCTCATTATTTCACTCCCCAGATTTTCCCAGTGATTCTTGCATATTTACTTTTCCTTCTGTATGATGTCTTCATGCTGTTGTCTCCCTGTGCTAGGATAAGGCATGTCCTCCCCTTTACCCCCGTTATTTGATTTGGGTCTATAGGATGTGGAAAGCTGTGGTTCGCTAGACTGATCTTAATCTGTCTGTAATTACTTTAATATTTTCATGACTCTGTAATGTTTACTCTCGTACATTTGTATGGTCATTTTATCCATTTTCTTGTGTGTCTGGGCATCCTAACCTGCTTCCAGAGCCCCCAACCTGCATCCTCATGACCACCCACATCACAGCACTTCCATGTTTTTCTGCTGAGCCTAATGGTTACTTGTCACTATTGAACTGACAATGTCCTGTTCAGTGGACTTTACAGATTAAATATTCCAAAACATACTGCCAACAATGCCAATACCTTTCTGCAGACCCAGCGTGAAGAATGAATTGGGCATATTCTAGGAGGTCACCTCCTAGGAAGGGAGTTCAGCTGGAGGGTTTGGATTCTGAACCTCTGTCCCTGTGTGGCTGACTCCTGTCAGCTGGGATGATCTGTGTACCCAGAATGTCTAAGGGGAATCCTGTTCCTGGTAAGCAGTGCCTGACCCTGTACTGCCTTTTTCTCCTGTCCACACCTGACAGACTGTTTACAAAATGTCTTGCATGCTTTTCTGCCTTATCAGAGTGGTTACCCAAACTAGAATTTACCATTGCTTTAGTGTCCCAAGGCCACCATCCACATACACATTGTCCTGTCTGGCACACGGCAGTTGACTTGGGGTCTGCCTTGGTGGCCTGTTTGTCCCCTCACGGACCATCCTCCGCAGCCCAGCCCTTCCTCAGGGTTGGCCCACCCCTCCTGTACCAGACTTGCGGTGTCTATACTGGGGCGAACTGAAGGTGACTGGAGGTGAGACAGCAGGCCTTCCCTTCAGTTATTTTACTGTTTCACCTGTGCGTCAGTGGTGGCCTGCGTTCTCTTCAGAGGTAATGTGTACCTGTTTGTTTTTCAACCAAACACAATTCTGTTTTCTGATTATGATTTTTTCTCATTTGCTGTCGAAATACACCAGGATGCTTTTCTTTGTCTTGGAAGATATCATTGTGCAGAAATCTGATTGTTTCCTTAGGGGAATTTCTTACTGGTGACATTATTGGCTCAGTGGGCATGGCCAGTGTGAAGGCTTTGGTCTCACACTGTGAAGGTTTCTGAGTGCCTTCCTGAAAGGCCAGCACGCCTCAGCCTGGCCCTGCCCTTTTTCTTGGCTGATTGGCAGTTTAAGCAGTGTCTTATTGTTTTAATTTGCACATTTTGACTCTGTAGGGCTGAATATACACTATCTGTGTTTGTTGATCTCTGCATCTGCTTTGTGCTTACACTTTTATTTTCATCGCTTCCTAAGAATCCTTTTTTACATTGAGGACATTTACTGTAGATAACTACAAAATGTTTTTCAAGTTCGTAATTTGCTTTTTAAGTTTACATCTTGGATCTTGCTGTTGGTTTTAAATTTTGTAACCAAATCTGATTTTATCATTAGGGTTATGTACTTTGGTGTCACTGCACAGCATGTGGGATCTTAGTTCGAATCCAGACCCCTGCGGTGGAAATGTTGAGTCATGACCACTGACCTGCTAGGGAAGTCCTTTCTCTGGTTCTTTTGTGGTATCATTTTTGACATTTAACGTTTTACTCCATCTAGAAATTTTGGTGTATAATATGAGGTAAGAATCTAATTTAGATCTTTAAAAATGGTTAACAAATTTTTCCACACCTTTACTAAGTAATTGCTCTCTCTACTGATTTGTTAATTATGGGCTAAATACTTTGAATCTGTTCATGAACTCTTCAGTCTGCTCCACTAATGTCTTTCCTTGTGCCCACCCAATGTTTTAAGTATTTAGCTTTATAATACCCTTAATATAAGTAATACAGGCCCATTCTTTTTTCAAGTATTTGGATTTTATTGGAGTTGAATTGCATTTATATACATGTTACTGAAACTTCCCATTTAGGAACTGGCCTCCCTGTTAATTCAGGATAGGATGATTTTCATGTCTCTTGGGAATTTTAGACTTCATTCAAATTAAGCACGTTTATGAAGTATGTTCCTAGAAGCATCCTGTATTGTGGTTCGATACATTTTTCTATTAAAATTTCTGACTATGGTAGCATATGGTAAGACTGGTTTTCTGTATTTTATAAATAAACACATGAACTTCTTTACTAGAGCCAGTAGAGATGCAGTATAGCATCTTGGCTAAAAGTGTGGATGTTCAAGTTAGATGACCCTACTTTCATGCTGGGCCTGCCTCATTTCTGTGTGACCATCTCTCTGCTTCAGTTTTCCCATCTGTACAGGGAGGGGCGTGATAATCATTATCTGTGAAGAAGTGGGATGAGGACTAGTGAAGCAGTGTAAGCTTTGCGCTTGGTGCTGGCCTGCCATGGAGTGAGCACTGTTCAAAGTGGTTTCCAAGTAACTAACGCCACCTTTAATCATTATATTATCTATATGATTTATTCTGTTTTCATGCTTCTCTCCTGTCTTGTTTGCATTGGCTATAATTACATTGTGATCCTGTTCCCTTCTGACCCACCCATTAGCAAATGGAGGAGGCAGCGCAGGCAGCCCACACCAAGTTGTCCAAGGGAGTGATTGTTCTGCTGGTGGTCCTCAAGAGAGTTGGGGTGATCTGCTGATATACATTTTAAATTTCAATGTTTACGTATTTTTTTTAACATGTACTTGAAAATTCCTTGTTTTCCACTTGTGGTAATACAAAGTTTCCTTTTTTAACTGAAATATTCACAGTATCATAAAATTCATGCTTTCAAGGTGTATGATTAAGTGGGTTTTATTATGTTCAGTATGTTGTGAATGTGCTGTGTTCACATTAGTTTACATAATGTTCCATTTCCATTATCCATTTCCAGAACTTTTCATTATCTCAAACAGAAGTTCACTACCCCTACAATTTCCCATCTTCCAACCCCGACCCCTCCCCCATCCCTAGTTCCTTTATTATACTCTGTGAATTTGCCTTTTCTTGATACCTTGTGTAAGTGGAATCATACGATGTTTGTCTTTTTGTGTCTGTCTTATTTAACATGGTGTTTTCAAGGTTCATTCATGTTGTGGCATGCAGTAATAGTTCTTTTTGTGTCTGAGTAATATTTCATGGTATGGATATACCATATTTGTTTATCCATTCATCAGTTGGACATTTGAATTGTTCCACTATTTTTGCAGTTAGAAGTAATGCTTCTGTGAACATTTGTGTACAAGTTCTTGTGCAAACACAAGTTTTAAGTTCTCTGGTGTATATATATAGGAGTGGAACTGCTGGTTCATGCAACAACTCTATGTTTAACCAAAGTGATTCTCAGTGGAGCTGTGCTGTTTTACATCCGCATCAGTAATTTATGAGGGTTCCAGTTTTTCCACATTCTTGCCAACACTTGTTCTTACCTTTTTGGTTGTAGCCATACAAGTGAACACGATGGTGGTATCTCATAATTTTGATTTGCCTTTCTGTGATGACGGATAATGTCAAGCACATTTTTCATGTGTTTGTTAGCCATGTGTGTATCTTCTTTAAGGAAGTGTCTATACTGATCCTTTGCCATTTTTTTTTTCTTTGCCATTTTTTTAACTGGGTATTTGTCTTCTCATCATTGAGCTGTGAGTTCTTTATATATTCTGGAAGCAATACCCTTATCTGATATATGATTTCTTCATGTTTTCTCCCATTCTGTGGGTTGCAACTCTACTTTCTTGATACTGTCTTTTGAAATAAGTTAATTTATATTTTAAAAGTTAGTTGATTTGAGGGGGGGGGAATAGGACTGCTGTATTCAGATGTGGCAAAAAGATGTGTGAATTAAGGTTTGGGAAAAGTGTCTTCTGTGAGATCACAAGTGTTTGGAGAGAAAAGAGTGCGAACCTTAAATAAGTAAGTGAATGAGGAGCGCTGTCCCTCCATAGTGATGTCAGCGGGCTCACTGCTAGATGCACTGGGGTCATTTGTTAGTAGATTATGAGGAAGCTTCTGTTGTTGTTTTTTAAATCAGTGATAGGGATTTATTAACATCTTTTCTGCATCTTTTGAGATGGAGCATCAGGTTTTTCTCCTTTCATTTTCTAATGATTAAGAATTAGTGGGATAGTAAGCTCTCCTATGATTTCTGAAACAAACTTTCCCAGTCCTGGAGCTCTATTTTGTTGACAGAAATGAACCAGAGGGTCGACTTTGACTTGGGGCCTTGCCAGGCAAGCAGGTGTCGGGATCTCAGGAAAGGCAGACATAACTTCAGGGCAAGTGGTTTGAGCTCAGCCCTGACAGCTGGTCCCTCCCTGTTCCCTACTTTGCTGCTTATCGGCATATGCTTTTGGCCAAATTCCTTAAATTCTTAAAGCCAATTTCCTCAGAATGGGGAGAAAAACAGTGCATCGCTCTCCAAAGATGTGAGGTGTGCATGTCGTGAAGCTGAAGTGAGGTGTGCATGTGGTGCGGGTGCTGGGAGGTGAGTGGTGGTGCCACCCTGTCCGTTCCGACAGAAACACTTAAGAATGGAAAGTTCCCAGCCTTCTCACACAGCGTGGGGGTGTTCTGCCGCTTCTTTTCGGAGGTTGAGTGGTTCTTTGAAAACTGAGTCAACTGGACTAGTCAATATTTCTATCTGATCATAAACTTTTCAGGTTTATTTTCTAAAAAAATTATGTTCATATGTATTAGTGTGCAATATCCTTTTACATTTTATTTTATTCACATTTCTTCTCTTTGTTTTAAATCAATGCATTGTTGACTGTGCTGAGTCTTCGCTGTTGTGCACGGGCTGTCTCTAGCTGTGGTAAGCAAGGGCTACTCCAGTTGCCATGCACGGAATTCTCATTGCTGGTGGCTTCTCTTGTTGTGGAACACCAGCTCTAGGGCACAGAGCTCAGTAGTTGTGGAGCACAGGCTGAGTTGTCCTGTGGCATGTGGAATCTTCTGGACCAGGGATCACACCTGTGTCCCCTGCAGGTGGACTCCAAACCACTGGACCACCAGGGAAGTCCTTCACTATGTTCTTATTGCTGGTTTTTCTTTTTCTTGAATAGTCTTTTTTTTTTTTTTTAATAGTCTTTTAAGAACTCTATTGACCTTTTTGAAGAAGCAACTTTAGATAAAATAAGTAGTTCTACTGCTTTCATTTTGTAATTCATAAATTTCTGCTTTTATTTCATTCTTCTCTCTGGCTTTCCTTGGATTTTGTTCTGTTACTTTCTTTCTAGAGCCTTGCATACCTCATTCATTCATGTTCAGATTCACATACTTTTAACAACGGAAAGAGGTGGAGAATGGCACAGGGTGGCTGTGGCCCAAGGTCCTGCTCCAGCCCTGTGGCTCTGTCATCTCTGTGACCTTGGACAGGGTCCTCAACTACTGAGGTGTGGGGCCTAAGAGAGGCTACTGATGCCACCCAGGAGGATGTACCCATGCCAGTTGGTGGCTGGGGCCTGGCAGACACATGGAGAGGGAATTCAGCAAAGAGAAGCAGTGACCTGCTGTCGCCTCCTTCGAGTTTTGACTTCTAACGCTCATCTCCATGGCCAGGCCCTGAGCTGGTCCCCAGGAACACAGGTAAACACAATGACTGGCCCTGCCTTCATGGTACACCTTTTTTTTTTAAACTATGGTAATCAGCCTCATGGTAATCAGCCTCTGGTTTACTGAACGGTTACTTGAAGAAGTGACCAGAAGTAGTTCTAAACACTACTGCTTTTTTGAATCTATGGCTCCCTTTGTTCATTGCTTAAAGTATTATTTTTATAAATGTTCCACAGCACTCAAGAAGGTATTCTCTGATACGTTCCACATTCTGGATCAGTCCCTTTGCATGTTTTTTTGGTCTGGTCCAAATCCACTACGTCTTTTTGTAGCTGAGGAGTGTGGGTACATTCTCAGCACCTCTTCTAGTTCTCCCCGCTTCCCCCAAGATGGCTCAGCAGCTCTGTTCTCTGTGTTTTGCTGCAGCATCATTGGAACATCAAGATCTGCCTGTTTGCTGCCTGCTTGGAATTCACTTTGTCTGATGTAGACAGGGCAGACCTTCATCCCACCCACCCCCGCCTGGCCATGTCTCATTTGCATTTGACTGAAGTACCTGTGGAGAGTTATTTTCAACTGAAATTTGAAACTGTTTTTACGTCTTTCTGCCTATGTATGTTCATTTTACATCGTTAAATTGGTAGCTTTTTGTTTTTCCCACTTCAGGTTGTGTTGTGGGCACAGTTACCCTGTTGAAACCATGCACCTGTTCTAATTGAGGCCCCCTGGGCATTCCAGGTGGGAGACTGTCACTGCTGCCTTGTGGGCCATAGCAACTGGGGTCCAGCATTTTGTGATGACAGATGACTGTCACAAACGTCTTTGGGCAAATTCCTCATGGCCTTGCATTCCCCACTGGCCAAAGGGAAGAAGCAATTGCCTAGTCCTCCTTGCTCACTGCCCTGTGCCCTCCAGATGGTTCTCAGTGGCCAGTGACGCACTTATATTTGTTCATTGACTATGAATGTGTGGTGGTTTCTTGAAGCCACTTTAATTTTCACCCTTTTAGCCAGTGACATGTTTCCCTGTGTAGATCACCCTCTGGGTTTCCCAAAGTACAAACAGTAAGGACCTTGTCACTAACGTGTCAAATTAACTCTTTGCTCATCTTGCAGTATGTTTTGACTACCCCCATCTCTGGGGCCTTTTAAGGTCAGAGCTTTGTTGGCTTCACCATCAGGTTGGGACTTAGATGGCCATGCACGTCTCTCTCTCCTGCTACAATAAGTAAGTGCTGCCTTTTGTTGCGTGTTTGGGGGGTGAAGCTGAAGGAAGGCTGTGAGGGGAGATGGGCTAAAAAGAGGGACAGGGACATGTGGGATGTGGGTGAAGGGATGGAGGCTCGGCCCATAGGCCTGGCTCTGAGTGCACCCGGTGGGCCCTAGACCTTAGGGTGAGGGATGTGTTGAGAATGGGGTCGGCCCTGCTCACACTTGTCAGCCTAACGTGTGGTGTGGCCCTGCACAGGTTTCAGTCCCCTGAGCTTCTTAGCCTTTCATCTGGACTTTGCCAAGGAAGGGGCTTCTGAGCTCCTTGGGGCTGACAGCAGGGGTCCAGGAGCCCTCCCCCTGGGAGAGGCCGGGGCAGAACTTCTGGGAAGATTACCGAGCTGGGAGGGGCGCACCCACTGGACTGGTCATGGGCCCAGGGAAGGCAGAGCCTGGCCTGGGAGCAGTGGGTGCTGAGGGCAGGGGGCTGGGAGGGAGAGCTGGGGGCCGGTACTGGCCAGGGTCCACAGTGAGCCCCTCGTACCTCTGGGCCCCAGAACGCAGGCCCCGCTGAGTCGGTGAGAGGAGAGACTGGTGGGGACCCTGTGCTTCCGACTTCGTCTTCCAGTCAAGGCAGTTCCCAGGAGGGATTCCACAGCTGACGATGGCTGAGACGGAGGACAGCAGGCGAGGCAGGTGGGCATGTCTCTGATCCCAGCAGCCAGGGCACAGCAGACCTGCAGGACCATTGGCACTGGTGCTAGGCCAGCGTGCTCAAAGTTTCCCCTGGCTCTTAGATTTCCTGTTGTGATGAAAGATTTAAGATTTTTGGCTTTAATTATAAAAGTAATCTGCATAGAGTTAAAAATTCAAGTCATGGAAAAGCTATAAAACAAAAGTAAAATTCCTTTCCCCTCACCCATCCCAGCCCTACCGGAGGTTTCTGTACCCATACATATCCTGTCACCGCTGGCACTGTCCTAGAAGCATCAGGACTGTGACTCGTGGGTGGGTCTGCCCGTCGGATGTCACGTGCTCCTGTGGCTGTGCAGCGCAGCACAACAGGAGACACATCTGTGTGAAGCCGAGGGGACGCGTGTCCCCTGGCTGTGCCTGTGAAAGGGGTGTCCGGCAAGGAGTGAGCCTGGGGCAGTGGGGGGCATGGAGCCGCCGCAGGTGTTTCTTTTCCTGGACGCGGCCCATGGCCGCGTCCAGGTTTTGCTTTTCACCTTTGAGTCTGTGAGAAAATGAGCAGGAAAAAGCAAAAGGCGCTGGTGGTGGCACGCCTGGCACTGCTGGGCCAGGGTTCGAGTCCCTGCAGCGTCCCTGCTTCCTTCCGGCTCCACACTCCAGGCCCTTCCCGCCCCATCAGGCATCGTGGTCCCCAAGGAGAGGTGTCGGGGTGGGGCACCCAGGGCCTCTCCCAGGAGCCCTCCAGCCCCGCTCAGCCCCTCACCCCCTGGAGGGGCCTGGATGAGATGAGCAGACGC
Organism: Odocoileus virginianus; assembly: GCF_023699985.2. NCBI lineage: Eukaryota > Metazoa > Chordata > Mammalia > Artiodactyla > Cervidae > Odocoileus > Odocoileus virginianus. Next base: position 37,523,025 of record NC_069701.1, read on the forward strand.
AGCAGGTGGCTGGAGCTCAAGGGCTCTATGGGTTGCAGCCCCCCTCCACCCGGGCCACATGTGGTGGGTGGACGTGGGAAGGGGAGGACAGCTTAGAGGCTGCAAAGCCCAAGGCGAGGGGGCCCATCTAGAGGCCACACTTAACAGGGTGTGCTCCCCACCTGGCCTTGTCCACCCACGGCTCCCGGGATCAACTCACCACTGCCTTCCTCTCAGCCTCTGAGGACCAGGAAGGGCTGGGTGGACAAAGTCTAAAAGGAGGAGGCCTGGCCGAAGTGGGCAGGTCGTGGAGTGGCCCTGGGGAGCGGGAAGAGAGGCCAACAAGCAGGCCTCGTTGCAGAAAATGCAAGAGGGGCCTGAGTGGCCCTGAGCCTGCACTCTCCAGGCACCTGGGACTGGAGGCAGGACCCCAGGAGACCCCAGCTCAGGACCCAACAGGGGCAGCTGTGGTCCTAGGCAAGGCCCCACACAAGCTGACAGTGGCTGCCTCGTCTCTCAGCCTCTTGAGTTTCCCTCTGCCCCTCCCTTAACTTTGGCCAGCTTCCCTTCCTGCCTTCCAAGTCAAGAGGATCACAACCCATTTTGCTGGACCTGATGCTGACAGTCTGCACCTTGGAACAGGGCTGCCTGGGCTGCCTGGCTGCCATAGTCAAACCCTGTGGTTCTCGAGGGAGCCCCTCCCCATCACTGCAATAATCTCTCCCTTTAACAATACGCATCCCACAAAGAACAGCTGGAAGCAGGAAGGGAGGCATGCCAAGTTGGCCTGGGACACAGGGCTCTCGGAGGCCCCCATAGGTCTTCTCAGCCCAAACTCTGGTCACATGATGGGACAGTTCCTCCCAGGAAGCTGGGCTCCCACACCTGGACAAACCTGAGGGAGACACAGGCTACAAGCCTGGGGTGGGGTGGGGGGGAGGGATGGGGGAGCAGGACTAGGAAACAGAGAAGGGTGCAGGCCAGCCAGCCTTGGTTAAAAGAATTCCTTAATAAGGGGCCTTGGCTTGGGCCTCCCGAATGAGAGCAGTGGCTGCTTTGCCCATCACCTGCAGTGTCTCAGCCCCTTGGCAAGTTCTGGTGACAGAAAATCCCTCTTTGGAGATGGTGTTTCTTGAGGGTGGTGAGAGGAGACAGAGGAGGCCATGATCCCACGAGCAGACTGTCCAGGCCTGGGTGGTGAGGTCTCCATGTCCACCAAGGTGCCCATCTATCTGAAGCTTGGCAGCCGCAAAGGCAAAAAAAAGCTGTGGGACCTGCTGTGCTTGGACAGATCAGCCTGGTGGGGGCTGACAGGCTTATGCGCATGCATGAGCAAAGGCACACAGGCACCAGAGTTAATGCCAGAGGGGAGCCAACACATGGCGAAAAGAACCTAGGTCTCTGAGTCCAACCTAGCCTGTGAGAGTCAGGTTCCCCATTTCTAAAATGGAGTTAGTGATACCTACCTTGCAGGGTTGCTGAGAAAATCAGGGCTAACATTGCTTAATTTACATGTGTGCGTGCACGGTCAATCATGTCTGACCCTCTGTGACCCTATGGACTGTACCGCCAGGCTCCTCTGTCCAGGGAATTCTCCAGGCAAGAATACTGGAGTGGGTTGCCATGCTCTTCTCCAGGGTGTCTTCCCAACCCAGGGATCGAACCCATGTCTCCAGCATCTTCTGCAATGGCACATTTACCACTGAGCCACCAGGGAAACTGTAGTGGGATTTGAACTCAGGTCTGTGAGACCCCAAAGCTGCCATGTCTGGGTGAAGAGAGGGATCTGAAGTGGAAGAGACTGGTGGGGGCCCCACAGCTGGTCTACCACTCTAGAGCCCTACCACCCACGGGCACTGTCCTTCAGGCCCATCTCTGGGCCAGCTCTGTAGGGCCCAGCGCCACCTGGCAGGGCACAGGGCAGGGGCTCCGCCATACTCACAGGAGACCGTGGGGACAGTTGGCCTAGGAGGAAAGCCCACCCCGTCTTGAGCACCACACCCACTTCTAGAATTTAAGTTGCTGCCTGCTGGAGCTGGGTTAGGATATATGCTCCCACCAAGCAGAAGAGCCAGTGGCCCCACTAGTAAAACAGGAAGGAAGTGGACACCAGCAGCTTTCCCACACACTGCTTGGGAAACACCCCTCCCTGAAGGTACTCAGAGCCTGTCTTCCACTGCTGATGCCTCTGTGGGTTCCCACCCCCACCCCTTTCAGGGCAGAGCCTGGTTCCAAGGATCCAGTCACTGTGCTCCCTCAGTTACAATTCCAGCATCTCTCCCTAGCTCAGAGGCCCCTTGAGCTTGTCTGTAATATGGGGACACGAATGCAGGCTGCTTGGCCAAACTTCAAAAGCCCTTCCCTAGGGGCCAGGAGGGAGCCACCCTTGGCCAGCATGGTCCCCATGACCTCACTGATGTGGGTGATGGGCATCAAACCCAGCCCCGCTGAGGGGAAGCCCTCCACGTCCTGCTGTGGGCCAGAAGGAAGGTCAGGCAGGCCTCGCCAGGGGCCTCCTCCCTCCAGAAAGCAGTCTAGCCTTCTAGGTTCGTAATCCCCTATCCCTGAAAAGGCAGAGACCAAGAAGGCTGACCCATCCACTGGCTGGATGTCTCTCCCTCTCCTCATCTAGAGCTGCTGTGGGAGGCTGCTGGGGGCAGCAGGAGCTCCACAAACTAGCCCTCAACCACAGATCACACCATGATTAGGCAGGCCTTGGGTCTGTGTCTGAAGCAAAGAAACAACCACCTTTCTTTCAGTCACTGGCCTCCAAGGAGAGAAAGAAACTCAACAGGTGAAAGGAGAGCATTCCAAGTAGGAAGCAAGGCGGCAGGGGGCTGGAGATAGAAAAGCACTGGGTTCAATTTGCCAGGAGTCTGGGAGACTAGTAGGCTACAAACAAGGTTGGATAAAGGGTTGGGCTCTGATGTGTCTGCTCCTCCGACCTGTGGGACTCGAGTAAGGAGGTGCATTTGAAGAACTCTGAGACAAACGTTTGAATTACACGTCTAACTCAAGATGCTATTCATCTATTCTGTGCCAAACACGATTCTGAATATTTTATAAATATGTTAACTTGGGGACTTCCCTGGTGGTCCAGTGGTTAAAATCCCATCATCTGCGATATTCCACAGCCCGGCAGGGTACGAATTTTCCAGCTCCTCAGGGCTGGACCGAGAACGGAGGACGCCATCTTTTGCACGCCCTCCAAAAGCCGTGGGGCGCCCAGGAAGATGACCGCGCCTGCGTGGATCGCGGGGGGCGTGGCGAAGAAGATGGGGGTGTGGCCTCAGTGGAAGGCGTGAGGCAGTGACGCAATGCTCCCCTAGTGGCGAGTGCTTGCGCTTGCTCTGCAGACGTTGGATTCCGTTTCCATGGTTACGGCGGCGTTACGGGACAGTGTCCCAGGTAAAATCTAGGTAGAACTGAAACATGAAACCTGAGAGACTGAAGTCTTCAGGGCTCAGAGGAACGGGAAAGCAGTGCCTCACCCTGGGTCTCAGGAGGCCTGGCTTGCCCGGCACATGCCCCTTCTATAGCTCTCTAGGATGCTGTCCACTCCACAAACACCCTTAAGAGCCACGAACTGTCCTGGATTCCCATACTCCTCCCTGTACGTCGCCCAGCTCCTGACCTCACTATTCTCTATCCCTTCAGTCGCCAAGATGAAGCTGTTCGTCTGTGTCCAGGAGCTGCACACTCTTGAAGTGACCGGCCTGGAGACCGTTGCCCAGATCTAGGCAAAGATAACAGAGTATCCCCGAGCCATCCGCCCTTTGCCAATTCTGTGGCTTCCTAAGAGAATACTCTTGGCTCTCCCTTTCCTTCCTCGTCCCATGTAGCCTCCTTGGAGGGCCTCACTCCTGAGGCTAAAGGTGTGCTTCTGGCAGATTTCCCCTCAGGATGAAGCCACCCTGGGCCAGTGTGGGTAGAAGCCCTGACTACCCTGGAAGTGGTGGGCCGCATGCTAGGAGGTGACTGGAGCTACGGAGGCCCCAGACTGGTGCCCAGAGGGTGTTTGTGACCCTTAGATTTATTTTGTTTGCCCTGCACAGCGTCTAACATTTTTTGTTTTAATTTACAATATCTAAATGAGCCAGCTCATTTTGTGATAAAATGCAATATCTGGCCTCAAAAATTGGGAGGATCTGGTGGCAATAACCTGTGTTATCAAATACCAACAGTCTGCCCTACCTAAGGGCTGCTCCCTTTGGAATGCTCTCCAGTTTACTACAGTCCCTCCTCCTCCCTGTTACTCCTCAAAACGGTGTCAGTTACCATTTATCAACAGGTTTGTGCTGCTGCTTCTCTCAGAGAAAAGAAAAATGAACTTTCTTTTTGTATCTCTATCAAAAGTGGGAAAATGAAAGACGGATCCAGAGCATTGCATGTTTCGAGAAAAGTGGGAAGGAGCCTATTTTTTTCTGGAAGTAAAGAATAGCCCCATGTGTTTAATATGCAACCAAACCTTGTGTCAAAAGAATACAACTTAAGACACCATTATGAAACAAACCGTGGTAAGAATTTTGACTGACATGCAGAAAAGATGCATGATGAAAAACTTCACGAACTAAAAAAAAAGACTAAACTTTCTACAGCATTTGTCATCAAATACAAATAAAATAAGTGATGCTGCTGTGAAATGCAGTTGCATAAGTGAAAAAATTGCCCAGGCATCAAAACCTTTCACAGATGGTGAGTTTATAAAAGATTGTCTGCCCAGTGCAGCTGAAATCATGTGACCTGAACAGAAATAAGCATTTGCAAAGGTATGTTCTACATGGAAACAGTATTGCTCAATGAGTAAAAGATATGACTGAGAACTTACAGGATAAGTTGTGAGGAAAAGTGAAATAAATCATTTGTGACATTTTGTATTGCAGTTGATGATAGCACATACATAAATAACATGAGCCAGTTAATTATATTTATCTGCGGTGTTGAGAATTACTGAAGAACTTTTGGACATGGTACTTATGACTTACTCAGCATCTGAAGATGACTTATTTTTTCATGTTTAGAAAAGTCTCAAAAAGTTTGATGTTGACTAGTCAAAATTAGTAAGTGTGATCACAGATGGTGCCCCTGTGATGGTCTGTGATAACACTGGACTTGCTGTAAAATTTTAATGCAAGGTCAAAATGTTTTTGCAAGGATGCAGAACTTAAATCCATTCACTGCATTATTCCCCAGGAATGATTTTATACTAAGAATTTAAAACTAGGACACGGGGTACTTTTTTGCCCCCTTCTGATGCCTATGTCAGAAGCTTTCTCTATCTCCTTTATACTTTAATAAAACTTTATTACACACACACACACAAATCAAGTCTCAGAAATATCAAACTATTTCTGAGTACTTATAGTATATATCAGAATAAAGGCTAGTAATATTTAAAGGAATGATAAAAAAATAATAATAAATAAATAAATAAATAAAACTAGGACATGTCATGGATGTAGTCATAAACACAGTAAACTGGATACACTCTCATGGCTCCAGTCATAGATAATTCAGTGCTTTGCTTGAGGAATTGGATATACAATATGATAATCTCTTTTACTATACAAAGGTAAGGTGACTTAGTCTGGCATGGTATTGAAGAGATTTTTTGAATCAGTAATGGAGATAGATTTGTTCATGGCATCCAAGGGCAAATCCCTTCCCCAGCTCACCAGTGAAGATTGAATCAGAGGTCTGGCCTTTTTGGGTGACATTCAAACCATCTAAGCATTTTGAATACTTTTCTGCAAAGACGTTCACCAAGTAGTTACACAAATGTATGCTGGTTTGCTCTTTCTTAGTAAAGAGCAAAGAGTACTCCTTGGGATATTCATTTGGCAGTAAACAATCTGGCTCACACTGAGATTAGTTTATAGAGATGCAAGTTATAGTTTAATCTACATCCCCCAAATTGTAGAGTTGAAGATTGCATCCCCAGAAAGATTCTTTTGATTTCAAACATTATGAAAATGAGCTCACATTGTTTAGCTCACCTTTCTTAATTAACATTGATATCTTTAACGAAGAATTACAAATGGAAGTTATTGAACTGCAGTGTGATACAGTACTGAAGACTAAATATGATGACATTGGGATACCAGAATTCTACAGGTACCTTAGCAAGAGTTCCCCTAGATATAGAAACCATTGTGCAAAGATTCTGTCCATGTTTGGAAGCACCGATGTCTGTGAACAGCTATTTTCTGACATGAAATTGAGCAAAACTAAATTTTGCTCTCAGTTAAAGGATACAAGATTGAATTCAGTCCTACACACCAAACCTCAAAATGTGAGACTAGACATTGATATCTTGGTGCAGAAAAAAAGATGTCAGTTTTCTGGTTCCAAGTCAAAGGAGTAACAGATAATGAAAGAAATGTTTAATAATTAAAGATCTCTATTTTTAAATGTGTATTTCTAAATTTTATCTTTGAAATATCTGGTATTATAAATTTTGTATGTTATGTGCTTATACTGTGTTTAATTTAAAAAATTAACTTACCACAGTTATTTTTTGTGTTTTTCTACTGGTCTCACACCTTGAGCAAAATCTACCTGAGCTGTAGAATTTCTGTGGCTGTTTGAATGAAATTGTGGCTGTTATCAATTTCTTGCCTCTCAGCCCCAAATTTATCCTTCATTGTCTGCTCTCCAAAAACGGATCTGGGCCTTTAAATATCTTTCCTTTGACAGCTGGCATAATGTCAAGCTTTGTCAGTAGAGGGCAAAGGACACACATTGCCAAAGAAAGGAGCTTTCCTTTCTGGTCTGCTCACTTGGCATGTTCCTACATAATGGGTGGTGGATGGCAGGTACCAGGCTCCTGCAGTGCCCAGCAGTCAGCAGCCCCCAGAAACCAGCAGCTTCCCCTGCTTCCAGCAGTTATATAATTGAATTCTTCTGCTGAGACACTTCCCCATGAACAGCTTTCCCTAGTACCTTAGAGGGCAGATTTCCAGCAAATTCTTTCATTGTCACATAGAAGCAATTTTTCTGTTATTCCATAAGCCTGAACCATACCCTGTCCAACCAAGTGTGAATTTTAGCCCTGCAGTGGGGAACTTCTTCCTTGGGCACCTACTTCTGCCCTGGGGGTAGTGGCTGCTGCTTGTATCTGCTCTTTTTCTTTGGAGTTTTTCTTACTCCCATTGTAGTTAATTCTTTATATTAAATCTTCCCTATTCAAGTCGCTGTGTGTTTTCTTTCTCCTGATTAAACCCTGACAGATTCACACCCTGTTTTTTCTTTTCTATCTTGGAATTCACCCAAAATAAGACTGGGTTCTGGGCAACAACGAGGCCTTTGCCTTTGTCTTTGCCTTTACTTGAGTCAGCAACTCACCTACTGAAAATCAGATGTTCCAGGGACCCATAACACTTAATTAGGCAGACTCTTAATTATGTTTATAATAGTTGGTTTTAACTGATAACTACTGTACCTCAACTTTAAGCTAAATTTTTTTTTTTTTTAAGCTGTGCCACATATCTTGCAGGATACTAGTTCCCCAATTAGGGAATGAACCCAAGCCATGCCAGTGAAAGCATGAAGTCCTAACTATTGGGCTGCCAGGGAATTCCTTAAGCTAATTTGATAACAGGAAAAAAAAAATGATTGAGCCAATTCAACAAATATTTGTTGGCAATATACTATATGCAATATACTATATACTAATACCTGCTCTGAGTACAAGTCAGTTCTGTCTTTTGTTCATTCCCTGACCTTGAACTGGTTACCTGTCCCTTTGAGCTTTACATTTATCCATAAAATGAGGCTATTACTGCACATATTAGTTATCTGTTACTGCATCAAGTTATATCAATGGCTTAAAACAACAAATATTACATTACTGGTGTTTCTAGGTCAGGAATCTGGGAGTGGCTTAGCAGGGTGGTTTCAGCTGAAGGTCTCTTAAGAGTCTGCAATCAAACTGTTAGCTGGGCCTGCAGTTCTCTGAAGGCTTTAGCAGGGTGAGAGGATCTGCATCCAAGATGGCACACACACATGGCTGTTGGCAAGAGGCCTCAGTCCCTGGCTCCCTGGGCCTATCCGTAGGGCTGCTCACAACGTGGTAACTGACTTTCCTGAAGCAAATGGTGTGAAAGAGAAAAAGAGAACACGCTGAAGAAAGACACAGTATCTTTATAACCTGATCTTGAAAGGGACACACCATCACTTCTGTCATATTCTGTTGGTCATTGTATTTATTATGTATTTTATTTTCTGTGTTCTGATGCTTTAACATCTGGGGCAGTGCTGACCCTGAAGGAATGGCTCCTCCCAAGATTAGCCAATCCCGGGAGATATAAACTAACCAATCCAGAGCCCATACCCACAACCACTTCTTTTATCAGCCTCTCACACTCTAAGCCACCGTCCATATATCCTAATCACCTCAAGGCCAGGCATCAGACAGGCCCTGTGACTCAGAGCCTGATCAAATTATTCAGAGTAACCAATCCTAAATCCAGCCATTCTTCCTTGCCCATTCCTTCCTGCGGAAATTACAGTGAAGCCTTTCCCCAACACTCCTTCTCTTGGAGTCTCTCGTGGTTGCAGTCAGCTGTCTTCTGGGGCTGCAGTCCGTCTGAAGGCTTAGCTGGGCTGGATGTTCATGATGGCAAACCAGCTGTGGTCCTGGTTTAAGCTGGGAGCTCCAGTGGGCTATACATGAGCTCTCCAGCATGGCAGTCTTGGGGGGGGGGGGGCATTAATAACGGAATCTGACACAGATGATGTCTCCCTCCTCCAGAAACATGTCCTTTGCTTCCCTTTCACCACGTTGGCAGCTCTTTCTCAGCCGCCTTTCTGGTTTTTTGTCACTTCCCGAATTCTAAATGTTACAGCTCCTCAGGCTCTTTTCTTTTTCCTTTACGCTCCCTCCCCTGGTGCACGTTCCTCTTGGTCTCCTGGTTTTAAACAGATGTAATGTGCTCCCAGCTCCCAAAGTTGAACTTCCTGCTAGACCTCTCCTAGCTCCAAAACAGAGCTGCTGATGTTTCTCTTCAAAATCTCCTGCTGTGGTTGATGATGGTTCTGTTATTCCTACTGCTCAGGCTGAAGACCTTGGCCTTCTCGGTTCCTTTCTTCTCCATAGCCCACAGCCATTGAAAATTGTCCACTGGGTTTAGAGACTAGAATCCCTAGTGACCTTGGAGAGAGCCCTTTGGTGGTGTTATTAGGGGCAACATCAAAGCTGACCCTTTCTCAGAACTTTTAGACCATTTATTCAGTAGGCATTGACTGGTCCACTGCTGTTGGTAAGATTGGGCTTGGACCAGGCAGGTGGGCAGGGTACTACATACCCAGTAGTGGGCTTCCTGCATCCCAAAAGGGAGTTTTGAAGGCCTCTGAGCAGTTAAAATTAATAGGGAATTCCCTGGTGGTCCAGAAGTAAGCATATTAAAAAGCAGACATCACTTTGCTGATAAAGGCCCATATAGTCAAAGTTATGGTTTTTCCAGTAGTCATGTAGGGATGTGAGAGTTGGACCATAAAGAAGGCTGAGCATCAAAGAATTGATGCTTTTGAATTGTAGTGCTGGAGAAGACTCTTGAGAGTCCCTTGGAGAGGGAGGAGGTCAAACCAGTCGGTCCTAGAGGAAATCGACCCTGAATATTCATTGGAAGGACTGATGTTGACACTGAAACTCCAATCCTTTGGCCAACTGATGTGAAGAGCCCACTTATTGGAAAAGACCCTGATGCTGAGAAAGACTGAGGGCAGGAGGAGAAGGGGATGACAAGGATGAGATGGTTGGATGGCATTACTCAATGGACATGAGTTTAGGCAAACTCCAGCAGATAGTGAACGACAGGGAAGCCTGGCATGCTGCGATCCATAGGGTTGCAAAGAGTTGGATACGACTGAGTGACTAAACAATAACAACAACCAGAAGTTAGGACTCACTGCTTTCATTGCTATAGCCTGGGTTCAATCTCTAGTCAGGGAACTAAGATCCTGCAAGTTGTGTGGTGTGGCCAAATAAAGTAAAAATAAAATAAGCAAGAACATAGCTCTCGGAATCCCCACCTCACAGCTTCCTGATTTCTGTTTTACATATATTTGTATCAAGTGGGATCTGATTTCCTCCAAAGCCAGAGCCACTGTGTCTGTGTGTGTGTGTGCGTGTGTGTGTGTGCGTGTGTGTGTGTGTGCATGCACTTAGTAGCTCAGTTGTGTCTGACTCTTTGCAACCCCATGGACTGTAGCCTGCCAAGCACCTCTGACCATGGGGATTCTCCAGGCAAGTATACTGGAGTGGCTTGCCTTGCTTCCTCCAGGGGTTCTTCCCAACCCAGGAATCGAATCGGGGCCTCCTGCATTTTGCAGGCAGGATTCTTTACCAGCAGAGCTACCAGGGAAGCCTGCCAGAGCCACTAAGAAACGACAAATTACCATGAGTAGCAGGATTGCTGCAGGTGGGCAATTGGCTGCCAGACTCGAAACAGGGAGAAATTAAAAAGCAGAATTCCAAAGGTACAACAGCAGAGGCCACTTAGTGTAGGACAAGCAGCCTGGCACACTTCACCAGGGGGTAATGAGGTCAAGTTTGGAGAAGCCACAACCAACCGCAGGAGGACCTGGCCTGTCTACTGTCACAGTCTCGCTGTGTGAGAGACTGGTTCACCTTCAGTGAGTCACTGCACTTGTCCTCAGTCTTTTAGTTTTTGATTAGAAATATCAACCTTTGTCCTGCCTATTAATTAGGGGAAAAAATGCACTGTATAAACACAGTTAAAATGCAGCATAAATACAGGGGTTATTATAAGACACTGGACAAGGTACATGAGAAAACAGAAAGATGTTTATTGATCACCTGCTATGTGCCAAGTACTGATGCTTTATTTCTGTGCTTTCACCACCCCCCCAAAAAAAACCCGTAGTGTAGCTATTATTGGTATTGTTGTTCAGTCACTAAGTCGTGTCCGACTCTGTGCCCTATGAACTGCAGCACACCAGGCTTCCCTGTCCTTCACTGTCTCCCAGAGTTTGCTCAAACTCATGTCCATTGAGTCGATGATGCCATCCAACCATCTCATCCTCTGTCATCCCCTTCTCCTCCTGCCCTCAATCTTTGCAGCACCAGAGTCTTTTCCAATGAGTCGGCTCTTAAGAGTCCCTTGGACAGCAAGGAGATCAAACCAGTCAATCCTAAAGGATCAACCCTGAATATTCACTGGAAGGACTGATGCTTGAGCTGAAGCTCCAATACTCTGGCCACCTGATGCAAAGAGCTATCTCATTGTTGGTATAGTTTTATTGATTTAAAAAAATTACAGAGGAAATAACTAGCTTTCCAAAGGTACACTGCCAGAAAAGGGCAGCAACTAGGCCTTCATAAAAGACGAAAGGCAACCTCCATCTTCAGGCTCAACTGGATCTAGCAACAAATGACAGAATCAGGAGAAGTTAGGAGTTCCTTGGTGGCCTAGTGGTTAGGATTCCTGGCTTTTACTACCTTGGCCCAGGTAGAATGCCTGATGGGGAAATGAGATCCCACAAGCTGCATTTTGCAGCCTCCCCTCTGAAAAAAAGTTGGCACAATACCAAGCACAGGCAAACATGTGAAGCAACAAAAACTTTCGTGCTCTGCTGGTGAGACTGTAAAATAATACAATGGAGAATGATTTTGCAGTTTCTTATAGTTAAACATATAATTACCATATGACCTAGCAATGAAAACATATATCCAAAAAAAAAAGAAAACCCATATATCCACACAAAGACATACAAAGAATGATCAGAGTGGTCTTATTCATAAAAACCTCCAAACAGACATCCTAAATATCCATCACAGATGAATATATAAAAAAATTTCCGTATGTCCATACAATGGAATATTACTCAGCAATAAAAAGGAGAGAACTACTGACACATGTAACAACATGGATGAATCTCAAAAATATTGAAAAACAAGCCAGACACAAAAGACTTGCCTACTTTTTATGATCTTATTTATAGAAATTCTAGAAAGTTGCAGCTAATCTAAAGTAACAGAAAGCAGACCTGTGGTTGCCTGGCTGGGTGGTAGTGGGTGGATTGACAGCATGGGGACACATGGAACCTCAGGGTACAATAGAAATTTCTCTTCTTAAAATATCTATTTTCTTTATTTATTTGGCTGCACCAGGTCTTAAGTTTTGTCACTGGGGATCTTTGATCTTCGTCTTTTTGTTGTGGCGTGGGAACTCTTAATTGCGGCATGTGAGATCTAGTTCCCTGACCAGGCATCAAATCCAGGCCCCCTGCATTGGGAGCACAGTGTTAGCGATTGGACCACCAGGGAACTCCCTGCATTTATGTTTCAGCAGGGCTCAGCAGGAAAATGAACACACTAGAACGAGAAACACTATACAAACACGAGGCCAATGAACAGAGGAAGCTGCAGAAAAGCCCCCTGTTAACCACACACTGGGTCTGTGTGCTGCCAGCCCTTCAGTTACAGAGCTTGGGAAACGAGTCGAGGCCACTCTGTCCCCATCTCTAGTGAGGGCTGAGGGCTGAGCTGGGCAGAGAGGCTGCTTGCTGCTTCCTCCCACTTCAGCCTTCATCTCCTAAACTCACACTGAATTTCAACACCCAGACTTCTGGGGCCTCTCTCCTTGTCCTCTGATCCCTCTCTGCATTTCTTCTGGCCTGGTCTGACTCTATTTTGCTTTGACCTTGACACCAGCTTTTCATTTATTGATTTATTGACTGCTCTGGGTCTTTGCTGCTGCTTGCGGGCTTTCTCTAGTTGTGGTGAGCAGGGGCTACTCTCTAGTTGCTGTGTGTGAGCTTCTCGTTGTGGTGGTTTCTCTTGTTGCCAAGCACGGGCGCTCTGAGCTCAGGCTCAGTAGTGGGGGTGCATGGCCTTAGTTGCTCCAAACCATGGGGAATCTTCCTGGACCAGGGATTAAACCCATGTTCTCTGCATTGGCAGGCAGATTCTTAACCCCTCGACCACCAAAGAAGTCTGACATCAGCTTCTCCCTTCCAGTCTCCTGGCGTCTGATGAATCCAGTATTTGGATAACTCTGAAATACCTCCTTTAGCGTCCTTCCAGGTATAGCATTCCACAGCAGGAGGAAATCACAGTGAACCGTCAATCTTTTAATCCTTATTCAGCAAGTTTAACAAGCATTTCCTGTTCCTACTGTACAATACAAACCACTTTAGCTAAGTGATGTGAGAAGGCTGGTCTGAGAAGGAAGCCACTTGGAGGATACCAGAGCCTCACAGTGGGGAGCCTTGGAGAGAGCTGGGGCCAGCTCTGCCCCAGGCAGAGACCACCTCTGCATTTTTCAATAATGTAATACCATAAATACCCTTTTTGCTTAGCCGCTCTTAAGCTGGTGCGGAAGTTTCAGGTGAAACTGAAGGTCTGGGAGACCCTGATGTGGGCCTAGTGCACTAGTGCTGACACGCCTCAGGTGTGCAATGTCAGGCAAGTAATAACGGGATGAGGGCATGTCTCTTGAGGGGAGAAAAAAGACCAGTCCTAGACCTGACCTGCTGTGGGGCAGGAAAAGTGAACTCTAGGCTGGCTTCTTCTACTTCCTTACTGAGTTGTCTCTGGGCCTGTGCTTCCCAAGGCTGTGGAGAGGCTGAGGGAGTGAAGGCTTGGCCTCGATGTCCCCTGCCCAGGCTGCCAGCCGCACCACAGCCACCCGCTCCTCAGAGGGCAGTGTGAGCTCCCCTGGGGGACTCTCGGGGTCAGAACTGGGACTCGTAACTCAGAATAGATACATCCATGGCCAACTGATGAGATGGGAGAGGCAGGGGAGGCCAGGCTGCCTTGCCTTCCAGCTGCCACTCATCTCTGTGGCTGCCGGTCCCCAGCGCCAGCACACTGGGAAGCCCCTTCAGGGTTCAGACTCCCCCTCTGTGCAGCAAAGAGGGGCTCCTCCGTGGCCCCCGCTCTACGGGGCACAGGAGATTCACAAACTGGACCTTGCTGGTTCCCTGGGGCTAGAACTTGAGTCACAGTCTGGTGGTTCTGACCATGGCTCCCCGTCGCCCCAGCCCCCAGCCTCTGTGGGCCTTGGTTCTGCTATTTAGAAATGATTTTCCTACCTCCAAACCAAGTTCCCTGCCTGCAGTGTCCTGCCCAACTTATCTACTAGCTCATCCTTCCTGGCCTAATTAAAGCCCCACCCACTCACAGAAGCCTCTTCCAAGCCCGTGACCATGACCATCTCCCTGACGCAGGTTCCCAATGCGCTGGGTGCCTCCGCTACAGCGTTGGCAGGCCCACGCGCATCACAACTATTTATAGATGTCTTCAGCTCCCTGGAAGGAAATCGACTCAAGCCCCAAAAGCAAGTTCTAGAAATATGCTTAGGAAGGCAGACAAGAAACCTGGGAAAAAAACAGTGTTGTTCCCTTGGGTAGGGGGTGTGTGTGTACTTATACTTTTTGCTTCATACATTTCATCGTTTATAAAATTATCAATATTACAAGGTTGTAAATATTACAACCTTATGTGCCAAAAGAGATTTTCAGTTCTATTTTTGAGAAAAAGCAAGCTGCAAAATAATTTCTTCAGAATAATACCTTTTATAGAAGAAAATCTCCAGACACTAAAATGATATTACATTTGTATATATGTACATATGATATACACATATATCAAATCGGGTGTATACATATTTGTGTAGCTAAATATACATATAATGTGTGTGTATATATATATACAGCACATTAATATATGTGTGTCTGTATATATACACAAACTAGAGTATATATATATTCTTCACACTGATATATATGTGTTATATATATGATATAGATATATGTATTTATATATATGTATTTATATATCTATATCATATATATAAACAGTTGTCAACTTTAGGACAGGTTGAAGGGGACACAATGGTCCAAGGGGCTTTGACAGCACTGTTTAAATTTTGTAACAATAAAGTGGTGGGTATTTCTAAATAAATAATATAAATACATCACAGGATGGAATCAGGAAGCCTGAGGTGGGAGAGGCATTGTTTCAGGTGAGCCCATGAGACACTTCAACAAGTTTAATTGGCCCTGGCAGCTGAGTCCAGTTGGACATCTTGGTGAGACAGTTTCTGGAAGAGTCACAGCATATAATTTTCAAAGTTAAAAGCATGAATCTCAATATCGGGTATGTGTCAACGATTACTTAACGCCTTAAGGAAGGTACCACCATATGGTGGAAGAGCTAGTTCAAAGAGAACTGGCAAGACACAAGTATTGAGAAGCACCAAAAGGAAAAAGTGCTGGAGTTAAGATTGCTGGGTTACATACAAACTGGCTAATGACCTACAGGGGTCACTGTTACCTTGGGGGTCATCTTCTCTACCTGGTAGAGTTATTTACAGCTTAGCAGTCTACTTAACACCGAGTTGGAGCTAACAGTCATCCTTTTGCCTTTTCAAATTTTGAATTTTTTTTCTTAACTGCAGTGTTGCTGCGAATCTCTGTGGATCCCAAGTTTTTGCAAAGCTATTGGTCTGCACTGGTTGGAGAGTGAACTGTTCACACTTGGTGGCAGCACTCTAGGCTACTCTGGTTCTGGGGCCACTGGTGCTCCTGTCTTGAGAGAGCAGGAACCAGTCAGCCCTCTGCCTAACGTCAGGGAGCCCTGCAGCAGGACTCTCACGCTCATGTCTTCAAGGAGGTTGCAGGGTTGAGCTGAGACTCAAGGACAAACTAGAATTCACCAGGACTGGGGTTGGGGGGCAACTGGATGAGTCAGGAACACAAGGAGAATAAACCCAGAGACACCAGGGTTTACTCAGGAAGGCTGGGGTGGGACAGGACCAAAGACTGGTTCATCAAGTTTCCTAAAGGCAGATGACCTGGGGCTCTGGGGAGGAGGTAGGCAGTACCAGGGAAAGGCCCTGGCCTGGGGAGGAGGCCTCTTGTAGGTGCGGGGAAGGGGGATGTGGAGGAGGCCTACTCAGCAGGTGAGGCTCAAGTGAGGAAGCAGGCGACCTCAGGCTGACAGAGGGCGGCCCTGCCTCACCCTGGGGCCTTCCTGGACTCCCCAGAATGAGGCCCAGCTATAGGGTTCTTCGCGAACCCTTTGGCCCTGTGCTCCTGCCCCAATCGCGTTACTGCGCCTTTGGATCCAGGACCACAGTACCCGCCCGACACTGTGCAGACACCAAGATGGGCCAACCCAATAGGAAAAGCAGTTCTCAAAGGCCCAGGCCCACCAGGACCCAGGAGTTCCCTCCCCATAAGTCCCTCCTTCCCAGTCAACTCAGACACCGGCCTGGCCCCAGACATGGGGCCACCTGCAAGTGGCAGACCAGGGAACAGAGGCGAGGGGACCATACCGTTCAGAGGGGGTCCGCCCCGCTGGTGCCTGTCTCAGCCCCAGCTTGCACGAAGGCAGGTTAGAGACGACAATAGATTTTCCAGAGGCTCAGAGGTAAAGAATCCGTCTGCAATGGAGAAGATGTGGGTCTGTGGGTTCCATCCTTGGGAAAGATCTCCTGGAGAAGATCCCCTGACAACCCACTCTAATATTCTTGCCTGGGAAATCCCAGGGACAGAGGAGCCTGGAGGGCTACAGTCCAAGGGGTCGCAAAGAGTTGGACACGACTTAGCGCCACCACCACCACCAGGGATGCCTAGAAGCCCTCCAGTGGATGTTTATTGGGAACGATGAGGATCTGGTGAGGTCGGGACCTGGCTAATCTGCGGACTGTGTGTCTCTCCCCGCCCAGAGATCCTGAGGTTGGGTGGGGTGGGAGGAGCCCAAGTCTCATCTCTTCCCAGCGTCTCTGCCTTGGCCTTACAGATTGGGAAACGACCCTGTGCCTTTGCACCCGCCCTGCCCTCTCCCAAAACCCCTCTTCTCCCCTTGGTGAACGCTGGAGCCAGCCCCATACCCAGCTACAGAGCAGCACCCCCTGGAATGCCTTCTCTGCGCGCCTCCACCACCAGCTCCACTCAGCCTCACTGTCAGACCTCCTTCAGACGGGGGACCCAAACGTGTGCGCACGCGCACGCGGGGTCTGTCACTTGCAGCGAAAAGGCTTTGGGGCTGGGGAACCGCACAGGGCTGAGGGTGGATAGGCAAGTCACTCGGCCTCTATGGGAATCGGGTGTCAAGAGACTCTGGGGCGGGGTGGAAGGGGGACAGCGTTGGAAGGAAGGAGGGGTGTGGTGCTCTGGGGCTCTGCCCGCCCCAGGTTGGGGGGGGGGGGGCGGTATCCGGAACTGCGTACCAGGCTGG
Organism: Odocoileus virginianus; assembly: GCF_023699985.2. Classification (NCBI taxonomy): domain Eukaryota; kingdom Metazoa; phylum Chordata; class Mammalia; order Artiodactyla; family Cervidae; genus Odocoileus; species Odocoileus virginianus. The sequence goes on from NC_069701.1 coordinate 37,540,213, forward strand.
TGCCTGCGCTCCCTCCTTCCCTCTGTCCCCCTCCTCCCCCTCCTCTCCCTCTTCTCTCCTCCTCCCCTCTGTCCCCTCCTCCCATCTGTTCCCCCTCCCCCTCCTCTCCCCCTTCTCTCCTCCTCCCCCTCCTCTCCTCCCCTCTATCCCCTTCCTCCCCCCTCCTCCTCTCCCCCTCCCCTCCTCCTCTTCCACCCCTCCTCCTCTCCCACCCCTCCTCCTCTCCTCTTCCCCTTTCTCTCCTCCTCCTCCCCCTTTCTCTCCTCCTCCTCCCCCTTTCTCTCCTCCTCCTCCCCCTTTGTCTCCTCCTCCCTTCCTCCCCCTTCCACCCCTCCTCCCTCAAGGGGTTGGGTGGCGGCCGCAGGCTGAGCTCACTAGGCTGCAGTGACGCGCGTGCTCCAACTGCGGCCCCCGCGGCCCCGCCTCGTCTCCCGGAACCGAGCTGGCGAGCACACCCGCAGCTGTGTCAGCTCCGCCGCCCTGAGCTCCGCGTCGGGGAGGCGCTGGGGCGGGCGCCTCTCAAGTCAGGCGGCCCGGGAGGCTTGACTGTGTGAACGAGGCTGGCGGCTGCGGGGACGCAGAGAGGTCTAGGGGATTGAGCCAGCAGTCTCTTTGTAGATTGCTTTGTTGGACTTGATTTCCCCACCCCAGGTTATTCAAAATTAACATCACACCGCCCCGGGATAGAAGGTTCTCCTAGGTCTCACCACTCCCTAAGGCGGGACCCCAGACCAGTGGCCATCCAAAAGGGCTAGCAGGTTCCTCCCAGTAATAAGGAGCTCACTAGCTATTACTGCTAAGAAAGATCTTAACAACCCCCGCCCATTCATTCACACCACAGATATTTACCAAGCACCTACTATGTGGCAGAGGCTGGGCACTGGTTTAGATAATGAGGATTAATTTAGCCCTGATAAAACCCAGCCTTGCGGTTGATGTTCCAGGATTCTTCCGAGTGTGTGGATGTTTCCCCCTGGAAGCCCTCCTAGCTCTGCCCTCTGAGTTAAGCCCCTCTTCTTTGCTCTAGTAGCCCCCAGCCTCCCCCTTCATCAGCACCCACCAGACCTCCACTTCCTTAACCCAGAGAAGGCAGAGCCTCTTCTGGTTTGGACTTGACCAAGGTGTTTAGTGATGACTGATGCACCAACGCCCGGTGAAAGCTGAATCCTGAGCTTTAAGAAATCCCCACAGCTTCTAGCTCTGCATTCTGGGGTAGGCTGTCCTGGGGAAACTGGGTCTTGCCTTGAAGCACAGACCCTAGAGCAGGTATCCTGACAAACATGTGGTACAGGAAGCCAGGATTGCAGGGGTTGCCTGTCTGAGGTGAAGCCCACAGGTCAAAAGGCCTGGGGCCCCCACCCACAAACAAGGAGGTGAGCATGTGTTTTCACAAAGGTGGTGGTTGGAATCTAGGATCAGAGAGGGCGGCTGCATATTTCACATTCATTGGCCAAGGGCAGATGACCATGTCATTGTTTAGTCGCTCAGTCATGTCTGACTCTTTGTGACTCCATGGACTGCAGTATGCCAGGCTTCCCTGTCCTTCACCATCTCCTGGAGTTTACTCAAATTCATATGCATTGAGTCCATGGTGCCATTCAACCATCTCATCCTCTGTCGTCCCCTTCTCCTCCTGCCTTCAATCTTTCCCAGTATCAGGGTAAGGGTCTTGTCCAATGAGTTTGCTCTTTGCATCAGGTGGTCAAAGTACTGGAGCTTCAGAGGCCATGCTGGGAGACTTCCCCAGGGGTGAGGGGAAGGAATCCCCTCTCCCCATTGGGGAACAGCCCATCTCCCAGAGCTACATCTCTGTGAGCCTGACTTCCTCTGTCCACCCTTGTTCTTCCTTATGGCTGAAGTTCCTCTATCTCTGCTCAAGGCTAGTTCATTCTGATCCTTTTACTTGCTGCTCAGATGTCACCTTCCTGGTCTACCCTATCTAAAATTGGTCCCCTCCTCTGGTTCCCTTTATCCCATCACTTTACCTTTTCAGAACACTTACACTGCTGCTACTCACTGGGATTGTTGCCTCACTCCTCTGCTAGAAAATAAGCTCCATGAAGGTAGAAACCTTGCCTTTCATCTGCCTTATGTCCACTAGTTGTGCCTTGCGTAGAGGGTATTTGTTGAATGAGTGAAGTTCTGTTCTAGAATCATAAAAAGAATGAAGCTAGAAGTCAGGAAAACCAAATCCTATTCTGATACTAATTTTTAAATTTATCTTCCTGACTTCCCTGGTGATCCAGTGGCTAAGATTCTGCACTCCCATTCTGCACACTGCACAATGCAGGAGGCCTGGGTTCGATCCCTAGTCAGGGAACTAGATCCCACACGCCGCAACTGAGAGCTCACATGCCACAACTAAAGACCCCCACATGCCACAATAAGGATCGTAGATCCTGAGTGTCACAACTAAGACCCAGCACCACCAAACAGATAAATAAATATTCAAATTTTTCTCTTTATACCTACTTTCTACACAAAGGATTGGAGTCAGCTTTTAAATATACAGTGAGCCTGAGATAGGTAGGTAGCTAGACTGAAAAATCAGGCAGAGAAAATTCAGGCAGGTTTAAAAGAGCAGGGTAAAGGCCATGGAGTCCTTTATCATTACCAAATTTGTGCCTCAGTTATGGCTTTGAGCTTCCTGAGAGCTAAAGGAAAAGGGAACAGTATTTACTACATGACTTATCTTGTCTATGAAGAGTTTTCCAGTTCCTTAGGGAAAGCAAACTTTTTGTGGGTAGTCAATATATAAGAAGTTTCTCACACAGGCCTTCAGATGGGGATGCTCTCAATAGCAGCGTTTCGAGCTAAAGGCCTTGTTCACAGAGCATTGCAGCATCAGCAGTGAGCCGGGTGCCAAGAACGACTCAGCACATGCAGTGCTGCAGGGTGGACAAAGGGGTTCCCTAGGGCTCTGGCTAGACCCGGGCGGGGGTGGAGGTGGGGTGAGGCCTCGAATCAAAGAGGGATGGAGGGACACAATTCCTTTCCAAACAGTGTGGCTCCCAGTTTTTGGGCTTACATGGTCAGTAATTTTATTTTCAAATTAGATGTTTTCAACAACAATATTGCTACCAATATCGATAAAATATTCCCGTTTAAAAAAAAAAAGGAACCCAAATTGGATCAAGATCTAATCCCCTCTTTATAAAAACTGCAGAAGAGATGGAAGAATATGTCTCACCATACCACAGGGGTATAATCAGCAAAATCTACAATGTGGAAAATTCCAAGGACCAACAACCTAGATTCCTCAGCAAATAAACTACAAGAGGAAAAAAAAGTGGGGAAGGGAAACCTATAGACTATAAGAGACTCTTAAGAGACATAATCAAAGGAAATGTTTGGACTCTGTTAAGATCTTAATTGAACTCAGTTCAATTCAGTTCATCACTCAGTTGTGCCTGACCCTTTGCGATCCCATGGACTGCAGCACGCCATGCCTCCCTGTCCATCACCAACTCCCAGAGCCTACTCAAACTCATGTCCATTGAGACGGTGTTGCCATCCAACCAGTTCATCCTCTGTTGTCTCCTTCTCCTCCCGACTTCAATCTTTCCCAGCATCAGGGTCTTTTCCAATGAGTCAGTTCTTCGCATCAGGTGGCCAAAGTATTGGAGTTTCAGCTTCAGTATCAGTCCTTTCAACGAATATTCAGGACTGAGTTCCTTTAGGAAGGACTGACTGGATCTCCTTGCAGTCCAAGGGAATTTCAAGAATCTTCAACACCACAGTTCAAAAGCATCAGTTCTTTGGTGGTCAGCTTTCTTTACAGTTCAACTTTCACATCCATACATGACTACTGGAAAAACCATAGCTTTGACTAGATGGACCTTTGTTGGTAAAGTAATGTCTCTGTTTTTTAATATGCTGTCTAGGTTGGTCATAACTTTTCTTCCAAAGAGCAAGCATCTCTTAATTTCATGGCTGCAGTCACCATTTGCAGTGATTTTGGAGCCCAAGAAAATAAAGTCTGTCACTGTTTCCGTTGTTTCCCCATCTATTTGCCATGAAGTGATGGGACCAGATGCTATGATCTTAGTTTTCTGAATGTTGAGTTTTAAGCCAACTTTTGACTTTCCTCTTTCGCTTTCATCAAGAGGCTCTTTAGTTCTTTGCTTTCTGCCATAAGTGTGGTGTCATCTGAATGTCTGAGATTATTGATATTTCTCCCGGCAATCTTGATTCCAGCTTGTGCTTCATCCAGCCTGACATTTTATATGATGTGCTCTGCATATAAGTTAAATAAGCAGGGTGACAATATACAGCCTTGACATACTCCTTTCCTGATTTTGAACCAGTCTGTTGTTCCATGTCCAGTTCTAACTGTTGCTTCTTGACCTGCATACAGATTTCTCAGGAGGCAGGTCAGGTGGTCTAGTATTCCCATCTCTTTAAGAATTTTCCACAGTTTCTGTGTGTGATCCACACAGTCAAAGGGTTTGGCATAGGCAATAAAGCAGAAATAGATGTCTTTCTGGAACTCTCTTGCTTTTTTGATGATCCAACAGATGGCAATTTGATCTCTGGTTCCTCTGCCTTTTCTAAATCCAGCTTGAACATCTGGAAATTCACGGTTCACATACTATTGAAGCCTGGCTTGGAGAATTTTGAGCATTACTTTGCTAGCGTGTGAGATGAATGCGACTGTGTGGGAGTTTGAACATTCTTTGGCATTGCCTTTCTTAGGGATTGGAATGAAAACTGACCTTTTCCAGTCCTGTGGCCACTGCTGAGTTTTCCAAATTTGCTGGCATATTGAGTGCAGCACTTTCACAGCATCATCTTTTCGGATTTGAAATAGCTCAACTGGAATTCCATCACCTCCACTAGCTTTGTTCATAGTGATACTTCCTAAGGCCCACTTGACTTCGCATTCCAGGATGTCTGGTTCTAGGTGGTGATCACACCATTGTGATTATCTGGTGATGAAGATCTTTTTTGTATAGTTCTTCTGTGTATTCTTGCCACCTCTTCCTAATATCTTCTGTTTCTGTTAGGTCCATGACATTTCTGTCCTTTATCGTGCCCATCTTTGCATGAAATGTTCCCTTGGTATCTCTAATTTTCTTGAAGAGATCTCTAGTCTTTCCCATTCTATTGTTTTCCTCTATTTCTTTGCATTGATCACTGAGGAAGGATTTCTTATCTCTCCTTGCTATTCTTTGGAACTCTGCATTCAGATGGGAATATCTTTCCTTTTCTCCTTTGCCTTTAGCTTCTCTTCTTTTCACAGCTATTTGTAAGGCCTCCTCAGACAACCATTTTGCCTTTTTGCATTTCTTTTTCTTGGGGATGGTCTTGAATCACTGCCTCCTGTACAATGTATAATTAAACTAACAAACTGCAAAAAAGAGAGAGATAAATTATATATCTGAAGACTAATATTTAAAAAGTACACTATTTTTTAAAGTGCGAAAATGCTCATCTGGTTATATTAAAACATCTTTTTTATTTTTTACATATGAATTTATTTGATGTCTGTGATTTGTTCTAGACTAACCCAGGGCACATTTATTGGCAAGCAGTTAGTAATTTTGAAGCTGCCTAACCCAGGGATTCTTTAAACTCTTCATATTAGTTCTTTGCATGTTTGAAATTTTCCATAATAAAACATGTTTAGGGAGTTCCCCGGGCTTTCACTGCCATGGCCCATCCAGGTTCCATCTCTGGTCAGGGAACTGAGATCCTGTAAGCTGTGTGGTGCACCAAAAAAACAATAAGCTGAAAACAAATTTTAAAAATTGGATCCGTTGGGCTTCTCTGTGGTCCAGTGGTTAAGATTCTGCCTTGCACCGCAGGGGACACCAGTTCAATCCTTGGCCCAGGAAGATCCCTCATGCTGTGGGGCAACTAATCCTGTGCACCATGACTACTGAGTCCCCTTGCTGCAACAACTGAAGCCTGAGAGCCCTAGAGCTTGTACCCATGAACAAGAGAAGCCCAGGCACTGCAACTAGAGAGTAGCCCCTGCTTGCCATAACTAGAGAAAGCCTGAACACAGCAACAAAGACCCAGTGTAGCCAAAACAATTTGGATATGTTGACATAAGGTTAGCCTTTTGTCAATTAGCCAACTTTTCCCAATAAGAACGTGACAACAAAATAGCTACCATCTGCCTTCATCATCGTTTCATTAGAAAAAGGACTTTATCAAATCAAAGATGCAGGAAAGGCTGGATCTCTGATAAAAGCCAATCAAAACGGAATATATTTTGCTTTATGCAAAAATCACAGCAGACACTACCATGGACTAGTACTGATCAGTGTGTTCCAGCTTCAACCAATCCCTTCCAAACCTTGTGTTTTTCAAAAGTTGAGATCTCAGCTAGTGGACAGGCCTTTGGAGCTGTACTTGTTTGCTCTGTGTCTTGGGAAGGCTGTCATCTGTTTCCTCTTGGTCAATTTCTAAAAGAATCTGTATATTTAGGCCCTCAGAGATCTGGTTTAACCTCTTATTTTTACAGATGGGAAAACTGAGGCCAAGAGAGCAAAAGTGACTTGCTGGAGGTTACACAACAGAGAATGACCTAATGGCGGAGCCCACAGTTGAACTCAGGACTTTTGATTCCTATGCCAGTGTCCCCTCCACTCAATGTTTTACCTTCTTTGATTGACTCAGTTGTCTTTGTCTTCATTTCAGCTGGTGCCTGGAAAGATAGCTACATGGACTTGCTGCCAAATCACCAGGCTTTAAATCTGGCCACCTGCTATTGTGTGACCTCGGGTCTACCTAACTTCTCAGGGCCTCAGTTTCCTCATCTGTAAAATGAGTGGGAACTGTAAGAACGATCCTCCCTTCTAAGGCTGCAGTGAAGACTGAACTAGTTCGTGAGCAGTGCCTGCCACAGAGAAAAGTGCTCGGTGTACGGCAGTTGCCTATATTTTTACCTCCTATGGGGATGATGAGGTCCACAGATTTATTGTGGTGAGCATGTTGCTGGCCAAAATCTTGGCTTTCTCTAACCATTGAAGCCGAATAAAAAACAGACAGAATTTGGAGGAAATAGAAAGGTGGCTTTAATTCTCAGTTGGTAGAGAGGGGAACACAGTAGGGTTCATGCCTCAAGAACTGTGCTCCCCTCCCCCCCCCCCCCCATAAGGAGTCTAGGGGCTTATATAAGGCAAGGGCTCAAAGTCAGGATTCGGTGATGAGGAACAAAGGTGATAAGATCTTGATTTCTTCCCCTTGAATTCTTTCAAAGACAGTCATAGTCTGGCGTCAGCAATCTAATAATTGAGTCTGGGAGCTTAGGGCTCTGCACCCTCTTTTCTGATCTGTAACTACAAGGGGAAGGGGGTTGTAAGGGTAATTACCAGATACACGATGTATTTAGCATAGAGTCAAAGGAAAAACTGAATTATAGCTCCTGCAGAGTTACGGAGCAGAAAAGCAAACTTAGTTGTAGACATGTAGAGTTATAAGCAATTAAAGTAAAAAGAAAAAACAAACTAGGAATGTTCAGGCCTGCTCATGCTTCTCTTTATCTACTTTGTTCTCAGGAAAGAGAAAGAGAAAAACTCATTCCTCTTTTTTCCTTTTCACTGCCACAAGCAGGCAGGCCTTTAACTTAGATTCATGAAATGTCAGAGCTGGAATGGGCTTTCCAAGGTCCTCTACAGAGGAATTCTTTTACAGGAAGAGAGAGGGAGTCCCTGGGGAGCTATGTGAACTGCTGATGGTCCCAGTGACAGAACAGTAAGTGGACTTCCAAGGCGCCCCCGGGTCCCAGGGCTCTGGGCTTTGCTAAACAAGTTAGTAGGGCCCCCAACTCCACTTCATAGGGTTGTTCCACCCTACACTAATGTCAACACTGGTCAATTAAAGACACATGGTGACTGCGTAGAGCTTTACAGTGTACAGTGAGCATTTGCAAACTTCAAAAAAAAAAGTCACTAAGTCATGTCGGACTCTTTGTGACCCCATGGACTGTAGCCTACCAGGCTCCTCCGACCATGAGATTTCCCAGACAAGAACACAGGAGTGGGTTGCCATCTCATTCTCCAAGGGATCCTCCTGGACCAAGAATCAAACCTGCATCTCCTGCATTAGCAGGTGAATTCTTTAGCACTGAGCCACCAGGGAAGCCCATTTGCAAACTTACTCCAGCCCTAGAAGATAGAATGTCCTGAATAAATACTCCATTTCACAAAAAGAAAGCAGGGGTGGACTGGTAACCAAAGCCATAAGTAGAGGCTCAGAAATTCCTTGACTACTGTGGACGATGAGAGTACTCCCCTTCAAAGATGCTTAAGTGAGTGTAAAATGGCTGCCACTCCTTAAGCCTTTGGAAAAGTACTTCAACTACAAAGTCAACTCTTAACTCCTAGGAGAGCAGAAAGGAAAGCAGTTGCTATGACAACATCTCTGGCAGCCTACTTTCCATCTTCCTCTGGTTCAAAACAACAGCTTCCAGCAGGTTCCAGCAGTGGCTGGGGAAGGTCTAACTCCAGCCCAGTAACTGCGCTTGGCCAATCTCCTGCTAGATTTTGGTGGCAAGAGAATGTGGCAGCCAATGAAGAGGCCTGGAGCTTGTGTCAGCGGCCTGGAGCCAGGATGGAATAACCAGAAGGCAGGCACACGTGACCGTTTCCATGGTGACCAGAGTTAGCAACCCAGATGGCCCCGTTTATGAGCACTGGAAAATTCCACCCAGTCTCTGGCCTGATTTTGTTATCTTCTCTGCCGCCTTCCTCCTCCAAGGCAAGGATGAAATCATTGCAGTGTTTAACCCCTTCCTGAGATATGCCTGGCTCCAGTCAGACCTGGGAGGTTGGGAGGGGGCTGCCTACTTAGTACAGGAATGGGGGGAAGGAAGGTGGTGACTGCCACCATATTCAGGGTGCATCATTTGAGCCAGGCACTTTACTAAGCTCTGGACATCCTCACAACTCTGAGAAGGGGGTACTACACAGATCGCCCCTATTTCACTGAGGAATAAACTTGATTCAGAGAGGTTAACTTACTTGCCACATCACAGGGCACAGCCAGCAAGGGGGGAGCCAGGCTGAGACCAAGTGTGTGGGACTCTCAAGGCCACTCTCTCCATGACCCCTCAATAAAGGCCAAAGAGTTATAGAACCAGATGGGGTGCAAAGGGGGTTGAGATCCATGGCCTTCTGGGGGACTGAGGGAAGGTGACTTTCGACTGAGTAGAAGAACAGGGAGGAGACCCCTGCTTGGCTCTAGGACACCCATGTTGCTGGTTTGGGGCTGAGGGCTGGTGGGCATGGCCGCACAGGCCCCAGGGAAGGCTGTGGCCAGGACCCCAGGCTGAGTCCCCATCATTCATCCTCTCTAGGATTCTGACAGGGGTAGGGGTGGAGTGGGAAGAGAGGTCAAGCCTGTAAATATTCGTGCTGGACTCCTGCTGGGGAAGTGCCAGCTTGGGCTGGGGGTGGATCCTGGGACCAGCAGTTGGAACCTGGGGTGAGCCTCTCAAGAGTCTCACCAGCTGGAGGACACACAGGATGGTCTGCGTGGATGCTGCACAAGCTGTGTGCACCACTATTTTGAGCTGAGGCAGGGCTATAGGAAGACTTGGACTGTGTTTTCAAGGATAAGTGACAAACAACAATAAAAGTCATAGACCATAGTTGAGGGTAACAGATGAGTCACTGAGCAAAGGGCATGATCACAAGAGTGCTGGGGAAGTAACTGGACAATGATGGCCATGGGTGACTGCAGGACGGATGGGCCATTCAGCAGGGAGGGCTTCCTGCAGGGGGCAAGGAGCCTTGATGTAGCTCCTCAAGGAGGGGTTTCCACTGGCTGGGAGGCTGGCCATGTCCGTGAGGGAGAGGTGGTGGGATGTCTCATGAAACTAGGAGACTGATATTAAGTGGGGCTGGAGCAACTGATTGAGTTTTATGGCCTAGGTTCAGGGTGGGGCAGCTGGTGACAAAGATCTGGGAGAATGAGTAAGGGTGACCCTTTGTGACCTCGATGGTTTCTAGCTCCCAGGTCTGTCTCTGTCTTGGGCCTCAGCTGAAGCCTTTGCTTTGGCAGCAGAGTCATGGAAATTTCCACCCGTATGCTTTTCCCAGAGCTGTTCTTGGCTCCACCCTCTTCCCAGGCCCTGCTGTGTCTAAAGTTTTCGCAGGCGGCAGAGGCCTGAAGCAGCCTGAGACTTAGTGACACCAAAGGCCCGGCAGGTGTGGACGTGTCAGAACTGCAGTCGTGCTGGCCATTGTGCTGCCATGAGATGCCAGGGCTGGCCCCCAACCCATGTTCCCAGCAGCCCCAGGATTCCTGCTTTGGGGGAAGGCAAAAGGAGAGGAATGACAGCTTCTACCACCATTTTATGGTTCTTGAGTCCAGTCACTGTGTTGGGCATGCTCCCCACCTCCGCTCCCCCGCCCCACGCCCCTGGAGTACAGGGCAGCAGGGCCGAAACACGCCCAGGGGCACCTAAGTATTGGGGGTGCACCACTTCTGCTCCCCAGAAATTATATGGATGCTCTGATTTCTTGGTGGGAATATTTTGTTTCTCCATTTCTGGAACTCACAAGCAGAAGTGATGTCTGTGGGGAGTGGGGAAGACACAGGAAGTTCTCTCTTCCTTCTCCCCTCCCCCACTTCCCTCCTCTGGATTCTAAGCTGCGCCCCATCTCAGGTTAGCTGCTCCCCAGCAGCAGCAGCTGGGAATGCAGGGGCCAGAATGAGCTCTGGCCTTAGAGAAACAAGTTTTCAAAAAAGCCAAGGGACATTTCTGTGGAGTTCCCCCACTTTGTCCATGGCCGGGGCTTGTAGGAAGGATGGCACAGACCCATCTCTCCTGTATCTATGAAGAATGAGCCTGAGGCTCCTCTGTCCCCCTTTCAGCCTCCAGCAGTGGCACCCCATCCTCCCTGCCAACCAGGCTGCAAACCCTGGAGGCCCTTTGACCCTCTGAGGAGAGAGGGGGACGTGTTACCAAACACATACTCAAGCAGGACAATATAGGCTGTGTTGTGACAGAGTTACTGCCGGGTGGTGATACAGCATGACTTCGAATGTGCTGGTCAGAGAGGCCCTTTCCCAGGAGTGACGTCTAGGCAGGATGATGAGAATGAGTGTCATCTGAAGAGAGGGGGAGGGGCATTCCAGGCAGATGTGTCATTGAGAGTAAGGAACAGGCGTCTGGACTCACAGATATAAAAACAAACTAGTGGTTACCAGTGGGGAGAGGGAAGGGGAAGGGACGATACAAAGGTGGGGGGGAAAGGGTTATTATGGGATTATATGAGGTCACATGTGTGAAATTGTTAAAAAATTAATTATTTATTTAGCTGTGTCAGGTCTTAGCTGTGGCTTGTGAGAGCTGTTAGTTGCAGCATGCGGGATCTAGTTCTCTAACCAAAGATCAAACCCAGCCCCCCTGCATCAGGAACTCGGAGTCTTAGCCACTGGACCACCAGGAAAAATCCTGTGTGAGACTTTTGAAAATTGTAAAGCACTATAGAATTTAAAGAATCTTTCTTTTAATAAACATCTATTGAGTGCCTCGTCTTCCCTGATAGCTCAGCTGGTAAAGAATCCGCCTGCAATGCAGAAGACCCTGGTTCTACTCCTGGGTCAAGAAGATCCCCTGGAGAAGGGATAGGCTACCTATTCCAGTATTCTTGGTGGCTCAGCTGGTAAGGAATCTGCCTGCAATGTGGGAGATGTGGGTTCGGTCCCCCACAAAAATAAGTAAAAATGAACACGAATGCTTAAAAAAGTGGGGGGACTTCCCTGGAGGGCCAATGGTTACTGCGTTTCCACCGTAGGGAGCATAGATTCCATCCCTGGATGGAAAACTAAGATCCCATATGCCACACAGTGTGGCCAAAAACAAAGAGGAAAGAACATGAGTCTGGAAAGGGCTGGGGTGCTGAGGAGGAGGCCAGTGTGGGGAGCCCAGAGAGCCTCTGCAGACCTATACCTGTCTTGTTTCTCCTGTCCCATGCTACCACCCACCCCACCCCAGGCCTCCATGACGTCTGGCCCAGGCTGGGACAATGGACACTGGTGCCCTCCACTCTGTCGCCTCTCCCAGCTCAGCCACCTTGCAAAGAGCAGCTACACAATAGCACCCAAAGCCAGGGCCTCTCCCAGCTCAAAAGCCATCCTTCTGTCCAAAGAGCTAAGTCCCAACTCCATCTCCAGGTAACTCAAGCCCTCCCAGACCTCGCTCCTGTCTCCCCACCTGCTCCTCTTGCTTTCTAGTGAGTTCCCATCACCTAAAGGGCTTTAAGGCCCATTCCTCCTCAATTGCTTCAAGTCTCTACTATTACATCAGCCCTGGAGAAAGACCCATGGTGCCACAGGCTTCTGTTTTTATCTGGCATGTGCTGAGAAATACATGACTGAGCAACAGAGCATGCACACAGGCACGTAGGCAAGGTTCCTAGAGCTGTGTGACCTCTACCCCTATGCCATGAGACTGGTCTCTGCTGGATGTGGGCCACAGCTGTATGGAGAAAGAATGGACACCTGCCTGTGTGTGTGTGTGTGTAGGAGGGGAGGAGTGTTTTCTAGCCTTGTGCTGGGTGTGTGATGCTAACACAGCATCCATCTGGACCTCAGTGGGTGACTGAACACATGCATACTGCCCACTGGGAAGATTCACAGTCCCTCCAGGCTATTTTGGAAGGTCCACTCTCAGGCCTCAGAGGGTAGTAACCAGAGTGCCCCCCAGCACAGGTCAGGGCTCGATACAGCGCCTCCCACAGTGAGTCCTCCAGTGAAGTGACAGTGAGACTTGCCCTCCACTCTGGAGGCCAGAGCTCCACGGACACTGAAGGCAGCCTTCCGGTGCCCCCCTTCCCCCGCTGCTTTGGATCATTTTGTCTAGAAGTTCTGCAGTTTCTTACCCAGTACAGCTCAGTGCCATTTCACTCCAGCCTGCTGGGCAGTCATGTTTATGTCATATCTGAAAGCATTTTGCTCCTATCAAAGCACATCAGCTTTTGCCTAATCACTGCCTTCTTCCTCACCACCACCCTCCAATACCTACACAGGGCAACAAGGTGCTAAACTTCAGAGAACCACTGAGTTCACTTTATACAAGTGTCTCTGGACTGGACATTCCTGGATGGGGGCCTTTCACAGCCCCTCCCTGGCTAGGTTACCAATCACTGCACTTACTGGGAGTCTACTGTGTGTGTTTGTTTCACTATTCTGTTTTTTTAATTTAAGGATTCCCTGGTGGCTCAGAGGGTAAAGAGTCTGCCTGCAGTGTCGGGGGCCTGAATTCGATCTCTGGGTCAGGAAGATCCCCTGGAGAAGAAAATGGCAACCCACTGCAGTACTTTTGCCTGGAAAATCCCATGGACAGAAGGGCCTGACGGGCTACAGTCCATAGGGTTGCAGAGTCAGATACGACTGAGCGACTTTACTTTCACTTTCAAAAGAAATACTATTCCAATGTATTCATTTAATTATTATTTAATAGACACATTCTGAGCTTCTAGTGTGTGCCAGGCACTAGTGATGCCAAGAGAGACAGCCTTGGCCTCAGTTTTCTCATCCATCCAAGGGGTTAACAACAGCATCTCCCTCACAGGGTGATCATAAGAACTGAAAAGAGACCATCCATGGAATGCGTGTGGCACAGTGCTCAACAAATATTACAGAAAAGAAAGCTGCCACTGGATTTCCTGTCCTGCAGGTGCACCAGGCACAATGAAGGGACTGAAGAAAGCTGGGAGACCCTGATCTCTGCCTAGGGAGGGGGTCAAACCGTCTCCACTCAAGGCTAGCCAGGACAAGAGCAGAGGCCACAGGGAGGGCGCACAGCCTAGGAAAGGAAGGTCTGAAAGTACTGGGTGAAGCCGGTGAAGGGCCCTTAAGCTGGGGATAAGCAGGCTGAAACAGAGCTGCCTTCTGCCTCTTGTTGTCATTCTGTCCTCCTACATCCCATGATGCTACCGATTGGCCTTCCGGAGAGATCCACAAATAGGCTGCAGGGCCCAGAGCCAAGAACATTATGTGGCAAATAAACTAAAGAAGGGAACTAGCAGCATGGAGTTCTTGGACTGGAGACGAGAAACCTCTTTTTCAAGATACTTTCGCCTATATTCTCCCCCAGAAAGAGAATTCTATCTACACAGAATTCTTCCACTACGTCCTACACTTAAAGATGGATTCTTTTCTTTCTTGTTTAAATTATTTATTTATTTGGCTGTGTTGGGGCTTAGTTGCAGCATGTGGGATCTAGTTCCCTGACCAGGAAGCGAACCTAAGCCCCCTGCATTGGGAGCACAGAGTCTTAGCCACTGAACCACCAGGGGAGTCCCTGGGTTCTTTTTATTAATTTTTATTGAAGTATAATTGCTTTACAAAGGTGTGTTAGTTTCTGCTGTACAGCAAAGTGAATCAGCTACATGTTTATTATACATATACGCCCTCTTTTTTGGATTTCCTTCCCATGTAGTTAGTTCACCACTGAGCTGTGAGAAGTTTCCTATGTCATACAACAGTTTATTACTTAACCATTTTGCACATAGTGTAATAGCGTATAGTATATATGGCAATCCAGACTCCCAGTTCATCCCACCCTCTCACCCTTCTTTTTCCCTTGGTATACACACGTTTGTTCTCTACATTTGTGTCTCTATTTCTGCTTTCCAAATAAGATCATCTATACCATTTTTCTAGGTTCCACTGTATTTCTCTTACTTCATCACCCTGTATGACAGTCTGTATGTCCAGTCACATCTCTGCAAACATCACAATTTTGTTCCTTTAAGATGGCTGCTTTTCTAGGGAAGATAGGAGGAGAATATTTCCCTTACTCTTCAGCCTAGTGACATTCAGTGCCTGAGAGAAAGAGGCTCAGGCTGCCTTTTCCCAACAATAGATTGGGGAAGGCCGATGACACAGCCATTTTTAGTTTCTGTAACTTGTTTTTGCTAGAAATGCCCACAGTTCTCTGTAAGGTAACTGTGTCTGGTGGATTTCAGTGGTTGATTTTAGATTTTCTCTGGGTACATTTTTAGCTGTCCAAAATCCCCTAGAAAACAATGACCTCTCTTTTGCATAGTGGAGCTCTGAGCTGCATCATCTCTGTGGGTTTTTCCTACAGTGGGAGCTGGCTGCTGTGCAGAGAGGAGGGAGCCAAACTTTTGCGCAGTCATCATTCCAGAGATCAGTTTGGGGAAGGTGGGCAGCAGGAGGGAGCTGGGAACTGCAAATTTCTTGAGTCTTTAGAGAACGAGAAAGTTGCTCTCCAGGGTGGGGGTTGGGTGGGGATTCCCCTTGCCTTTTATTGTTGACTGGACTTCCCTGGTGGCTCAGACGGTGAAATGTCTGCCTACAATGTGGGAGACATTGTAGGGTTCAATCCCTCCGTCGGAAAGATCCCCTGAAGAAGGAAATGACAACCCACTCCAGTACTCTTGCCTGGAAAATTCCGTGGATGGAGGAGCCTGGTAGGTTACAATCCATGGAGTCGCAGAGTCGGACACGACTGAGTGACTTCACTTCACTTTATTGCTGATCAGCATTTCCAAAACTGTCTCTGGCAACAAAGGATTAGCTAAATAGCACAAGCTTAGAGGAAATACAGGAAAAGAGGTGTGGGGGGTTCCCAGGTATCCGTGAAGACTCACTCAGACTGGTCTCTGAACCTTAGACCCAGAAAGAAAAGGCCTCAGAAACTTCTCTTGACTAAGCCCCTTGACTAAGCCCCACTGGCAGGTGGAGCAGATTCTAGCATTCTTTGGAGGTTTCCGGCCTGACGTGATTCTGGAGGATTAGGTGACAGAAGCTCTAGAGGCCTGATTCTAAATTTATGCTAAATTTGTCAGTCCTTTTCAGTGCCCCACCTCCTTGGAGCTACAGCCAGGAGGCCTAAAATCTTCCATGTTCCCTTCTCATCTCTTTGTTTACTGCATTTTATAGAAACCGCATCATCATTTCTTTCCTCAAACCTCCTCATTTTACACATAAGAAAATTACCACTGAGAAGTTATTTGGGTTAGTACCCAAGGTCACACGCTGTCAGGAGAGTAATTGCCAGAACAGAACCAAGAGCCTCCTATTTTTAGCCTGGGCATTTTGAAGGTGTGGTGGGAGCACAAGGTGACCCATCAGCTAAAATGGATTAGCCCTCATAACCTGTGCCCTTAGGCCCAAATGAAGACCAGGTTTCAGACTGAGGTAGAGGGGAATAAACAGGGTTTTGAGACCAGCTGCCTTAAAATGTTATGAAGTAAAAGGAACATGAACAAGGGCCAGAGAAAAGATGTCTTGAAGAAAATGTAGTTTTGTGTTAAAGAGAACCTTGGTTCAAAAGAATTGGAGAAAGGCTCATAATCAAATGCATTATCTCCTCACCAAAGAAAATGGCAAATTTAGGCCATCTTGTTTAAATTATCTTACAGAACAAAAGAGACTCACCATGTCAAGAAGAAGAAGGAATTAGAGTATTTTGGAGACCTCTAATTTTGTGAAGCAAAAGCTAGGAAAGATGAGGGCAGTAAACCTTCAGGCGTAAATAGTAAAAAGGGGGTCAGTGTTCATAACCTCTAAAATATTTTTTACTTACCAACTGGGAAAAAAAAAGAAAGAATTGTCTTTTTGGCAAGCCATACCTCCCACCGAAGTTTCTTGACTGCTGAGCTTCATTCAAATCGCTTTCCCCAAATTCGGGGGAATTAGCCAAATACAACACAGCCATTCTCACAGTATAAGGAAAATGCTACATCTATGTGTACGGAGAATGGACATGACTAGTTAGCTATGCTGACAACTACTTAAAGCACTTCAGGGCTCTTATTTCAGTGGCTCCAGAGTGGGAGAGAGATCCCAGACCAGACGGGGGCCTAGGTCTCCCATCCCCACCAAGCCCTAGAGAAGGGCAGTCAAGGAGATTGACAGAAGCCCTGGGAGAAGGGGGGTTAGTGCTAAGAGGGAGTGGAAGAGAAAGGCAGGTGCCACGAAGTTGGAATGCTTGGATTCAAGAATTAGCTGTGTCTTATTTTAAGCAAATCCTAAACTCCCCAGGCCCCCAAATCCCCATTTGTAAAATGAGGTGACCCAACTCACTTTTTCCTCCTTCCAGTCCTAAAAATCTACTAAAAATTTTCCAGTCCCTGAGCAAATATCAAAACTGCGTCTGAGGGGAACCATCGGCATCTCAGTAATATTCCACTCTTACAAGGAGAAAGATTGATTAAAACAAGTACAGCTTCACTAACATCACTTTAATGCAGCCACTTAAACTAGCCCTGCTTTATTGGGGAGGGGGGTGCGGGGGGTAGGGTGGGGAGTGGGTAAAGTTATGAGGTTAGCACAGGGTACAGAACCCTCACTCGCTAAAGGCCCCCAGGCCTGCTCCCTCACCCTTCCACAACCAGTGCCCTCTGTAGGAACCAAAGGGGTTTTAAAAATACAGATTAGAGACTTTTAAGAAGCCATCCTAACCTATACTGTGCCAATATACTCCATTTACCTCTTTTGGAATGTACTGCCTAAACATCTGCACACATTTTAGAATTAAAACCCTGGAGGTGAGAGAGGGCCAGAGAGTGGGTGTCACCCTGTCCTGGGGTCTAGGTTTTTTTTTTTTTTTGGGGGGGGGGGGGTCTAGGTTTTAAATCACCATATGCCCTGGAGCGCTCCACTTTATCTCACAACTATCCTCAAAAACAAAACCAACACCCCCTTCCAAAAAAAAAACAAACAAAAACAGGCAGCTGTGTTAGGTCCATCTCTGAGACCCCTTCTGTTTCAAGCAATCTAGATTAACAAGATCAGATAACGTACAAACACTCAAGGGCTGTTACAATAAACAATTAAAAAGGAAGGATGATGTGCGAGAATTTTTAGTTAATGGATGACTTTGCGGTAATGAGGCAATGACAAAAGATGAAGGACGTGAAGGAAAGGCCCTCCCGGGCTGAAAATGAAGGCAGCATCCCGCGGAAAAGAACAGGAGCCCAAAACTGGCGAAAAGTTGGAGGGGCGGCCAATAAACCCCGACCAGGGGCAGCTGCCACCCTCCCCCACACATTTCCCTAGGCGAGGCATCTGCGTTGGTGGCGGGGCGCGCGCGCGCAGTGGCGCGCTGCGTCAACCGCCCCCGCCCCTGGAGGCGGCCGGGACCGGTTGGAGCCGGTTAGAACCGGCAACACCGCCCGCGAGCCGACGCCTCACAAAGGGAGGCGGCTCACGGCCAACATATCCCTGCGCCGTGCCGGCGTGGGGTGTGGGGATCGAGCCCCACCCCCACCCCGGACTCTACTGACCGAGGCTTCTGGAGGTTGTACCTTTCCCGCTCGGCCTCTCCCTGGTCTTTTGTCGCCGCAGTCGCTTTAGCTGCGTGGCAGGCGTGTCTGGAAGCCACCGGCGCTATTGTGTTTTGTAAATCCTCAGCCCTTGCCCGAGAGACAGGTCCCCCTCGCAGTCGGCAGAATTGAGGCTTCTCTTCAAACATTAGAGACGCAACAGGACTACTTTCTCGGTGCTTCCCTCTGATTTCCCTTTTGGTAGGACACAGGACGTGTTTTAAAAGTGGACTGCTGGTTAACCTGTAGAAAAGCCTTTTGAGTTTGGAAAAAAGATTTCTTTCTGGGCTCTGCTTTTAAAAGTCTTAAGGGAATCAAACCGGAGATAATACAAAATTTGTGTGTGTGTGTGTGGGGGGGGAACCTAGTAAACCCTTAAGTAAAGGCTCACAAACATTTTAGAACACGTTCCTTTCTGAGTGGTAGCCGAAGGTCGTTCTGTCTTTGACGGTGAAACCGTTGGCTTTTCCGGATACAGCACACGTTTGGAAAGAACAAAAAGTCCAGGCTATGGCTAAACAGGCAACCGAAAGTGTAGGGTTCTAGCTGGTATTTAGTAAATACAAAATCAACAACAAAAGCCTGAAGCATGCCAAGTAACACAAGTCCACCCTAATGCCTTGATTTGAATCTAAGCCTTTAAGATGGGTCCAGCACTATTGCAGGGACAACAGTAAACGGTGATTGTTGAGATATTTTCCGGAAGTGGATTTCTACAATTAGTAGAATTCTTAAGTGGATAACCCAGAGTAACTATATTTTACGAATAAAAGGCCAAATGAGTCGGGTGAGGTATAAACCTCAAAATCACCTCGCAGGACCTGAGACCGTTTTTTGAGGGGGTAGGGGGGGAACTCCCAAAACTTTACTTCTAAAATGGATGCGGTCTGTAGTTGTGAGGCTGAAGTTCGGTTACCTAATGGGAAGGAAGGCCGTCAGGAAACTCAGTTTAACCTTCCTTCCAAAACCACTTACTTGTACCCAATGTACTCCAAGGAGACACGAAAAGTATTTTAAAAGCTACTAGAAACATTCCCACGTAACGGCGCTTAGTTTTTATGAGCTATTCGATGTTTATTTAAATGTGATTCTCATTGTTTTTGCCCAAATTTTCAGCTCAAATCTATTTGCTAATAAGTTCTAAATATCTGGGTACAGGGCTTACAAGCAACTTACATAAAGTGTTAGGAAAAATCCAGAAAGTCTTGTAAATGAGATTCTATTTTTACCTCTTCAGAGGAACTATTTTTGCTTGCCTCACAAAGGCGGCGGAGGGGTATTGAATACCGAGGTGTGAGCTGTACTTGTTCTATAAATACACCGCTGCGGACTGAGCTACAGGCATTGAGGCAGCCAGCGCAGAGGCGGCTTTAAGGGAGGAGATGCTGCTTGAGGAGTCCGCAGATAAGTTTTTCTATTATAAAAGATAGGAATTAGTGTATTTCTTTAGGGATTGTAAGTAGTGAGAATACGGAGATACTGCTTTGCATTAAGTTCATAAGTTTTAGCGAAAACATGAAGACTTAAAGAGTAGTTGGAGAAAGGAAGAGGGAAGAAAAAAGAATTTTAGAACCTGATGGAGGTTAAGAGCTGAAATTTTTTCACGGAGTGAAAAATTTTTAAGAGAATGGCTGAGGTAGGACTGTAAAGTTTGGATTTTTTTTTTTTTTAAAGCCTTAAGTTGAAGGGCAACCTTTTACCTTAACATTAAAACGTTGGGTTACGTAAATCGAACCTAAACGTTTTTAAAGGTTGAGTTGTAGATGATTAAAATATTATAAAGGCCATCTTAAGATTTAACTGAAGGTGGTTTCAGAAATAATGCCTTCAGATTCACGGCGCAGTAAAAATGGCGTCATTTGAAGCCTACTTGATCACAAGGCTTTGTTTGGCTAAAGTTGACGGAAGTATTAGTTAGGAATGGTAGGAAAGAAAATTGGAAAGTAGAAGGGGAAAATTCGGAAGACAGAAGTACATGAAGGTGAAGAAAAAACTAGAGAAGATAGAGATACACGTTTTAGAAGACAAAACCTGAGCCTAGGAAGTAGGCAGAAGAAAAAGACGAATCTAGGAGAAAGTTGAAAAGACGGGCGAGTGCTTAAGATAGAATGAAAAGCAAGCTATTGGACGCAAACATATAAGATAGACGTCCAAAAATTTAGAAGATAATTCAAAGTCAGTAATGTTGGATAAATTACAGGAACAAAAACTAAATTTTTATACCAATAATTTATTGTAAAAGCCCATCAACTTAATTCTGGTGGTGCAGAAGTTAGATCTCAGAAGATGAGGGTTTTTTTAAACTACTGTAGACCAGAACCAACTTAGAAGAATATCCGGAAACTAGAAAGAAAGTCAGTTTAAGATCTCAGCAAAAAGTTACTAAAGGGACCGAAGTAACTTAAAAGCTAAGAATGTGTTAGGAAGAGTTAAAAATTTGAAAGGCCTTAAATGCGGTAGCATAGATTCTTTTGGCACATCTAAAGGACTTTATTAAGTGAAATTGAAGAGCAAGAATAACCATCGAGTTATTGGACTTTGAGCTAAGATGAATGTTTAAATCCTGAGGATTAGGCGCTAATTAACAGCTGACGCAGGTGCTACACAGAAGTGGATTCAGTGAAGCTAGGAAGACAGCGGCAGACAGGATTCCAGGAGCCCCAGTGTTCGGTGAAATCTAGGACTGAGGAGCCAGCGGCAGTTCGTGAAGATAGGAAAGAGAAGCCCGGGAGCCAGTGCGTCTTGGTGAAGGAAGCTAGGAAGAAGGAGCGAGCCCTAACGATTTGGAGGTGAAGCTAGGAGAGGATTCCAGGAAGGAGGAAGCCAGTGCGGTGTGGTGATGAAGGTCGCCTGCGGCTTGGCTTGGCAACCACGCGGAGGCGGCGAGCAGGCGGAATGGAGGATAGATAGAGGATCCTAGAGCAGCAGCCCAGTGTGCGAGCCCTGCAGGGAGAGCCAGTGGTGTGGTAAAAACCGTGAGGTCGGCACTATCGTGGGTTGTTTTTTTTCTCCTGTAACTCTGGTAATATCTTAAATTTCCTAATAGTAATGGGGGAGTTGTGTACTTAAGCATAAAGGGTTTTATTACGGGGATATAGGCCGGTTTTCGGGTGTCGTAGGTTTCTCTTTTTCAGGCCTATTTTCTCATGCATCTTGTCTGGAGCTTTTGAGGGCAGACTTCAAGGCCCGGAGGAATGGTAGATGGCAAGTGTTTTTGTTTTTAACCAATGAGGGATATCCTGAATTTGATAGAACAACTGTGAGACAACTTCAGCAAGCTTTGTAAACAGGTTTTATATTCAGTTTGTGGGTAATGAAGCATTTCAGTTTTGTGAGTAGAGGGTCTACTTTTCTTTTCTCATCTTGTATTTTAAGTTTTCTAAATATGTAGTTTTGGTGTGTAATTCTTGGCGGGGGGGGGGAGTTTTTTTGGGGGGGAGCAAAATATGTTTTGAGTTCTTTTCCCTTTAGGTCTGTCTAGAATTCCAAAGGCAAATGACTCAAGGTAACAGGCGAAAAGAAAATCCAGTATCAGGATAATCAGAACACCGCAGGTTTACAGTTTATAGAAACTCTAGGACAAGCAGCTTTCACTTTGAGGTCTGTGGCGCAGCTGTCCATTGGAGAAGTGGCTGGTAGTTTATTCTTTTTTTCCCACCCCTTAATTAAATATTTTTAAAGTATGTAACTGGTTATTTTTACTGAAGTATTTTGGGGTGGTGTGAACAGGGAAGAGGGTGGGGGAGAAACTGTTTTTTTCTAAGATTTTCCACAGATTCTATAGTACTATTGACAAACTGAGTTAGAGAAGGATTGTACTGCTACGCTGTTTGGCACCAACACCTTCAGGGATTGGAGCAGCTTTTTTCCTTGGAAGAGTATTCCCAGTGAAGCTGAAATGTACAGCACAGTGCAGCTTTGGTTCATATTCAGTCATCTCAGGAGAACTTCAGAAGAGCTTGACTAGGCCAAATGTTGAAGTTAAGTTTTCAAATAACGACTTTTAAGATACCTTTATTAAAGGGGAGGGTCAAATTTTGGCAAATTGTAGTTGGCAGTGGCTTTTGTGATGATTGGGATGGGGGGGTGGGTTTAGGTAATTGTTTAGTTTTTGATTACAGATGAACATGCCAGAGAACTTAAATACTTAAGATGGAAAAACTAAAGAAATCTCAACTTCCAAGTTGGCAAGTAACTCGCAATCCTCTGGTTCCGTTTTGCCCCAATTTTTGAGTTTAACAGATGGGGAAGTTCGTGAAGATTCACTCGATTTAAGAGTAGGGTTTGGGAAAGGAAAATGACTGGGGGTTGGTCTGGCCCTCTGTGCTGACTTACATAAAAACTTGGGGAATTTTTTTTAAATGGTAAAGTTGTTTGGATATAGTAGTGTGTGGTTCTCTCTTGGAATTTTTTTCAGGTGATTTAATAAAACTTAATACTACTATAGGAGCTTCAGAGCAAAGGAAGTGGCTTAATGATCCTGAAGGGATTTCTTCTGGTGGTAGCTTTTGTATTATCAAGTAAGATTCTTTTTTCGGCTGTATATAAGCAAGATTGTTCGGTTTATTTTTTTCTTTTTTTAGTGTAGGAAAAGTTGGTTGTTAAGATATGCTTCAAAATTATTGTAAATTGTATTTTGAATTTACATCTAAGTATTGTAAATCATAACTGATAAGAGGGGGTGGGCTTTTGTTGATGAGGGAGGGGAAACCTTTTTTTTCTGTAGACTTTTTTCAGATATCTTCTGAGTCATAACCAGCCTGGCAATCTGATGGCCTAGATGGAGAGGGGAACAGCTCCTTGGTGAATGATAAGTAAAGGCAGAAAAGATTGTATTTCATACCTACATTGGGGAAAAAGCATAACCCTGAGATCCTTACTACTGATGAACACATTGTCTGCACATGCAAAAAAAAAAAAAAAGCAAATGAAAAACTACCAATTTAAAGTTAATGGAATCTACTACTATAAAGTTATGGCTTATCAAGCTGTATCCACAAAAATAATGAATTGATGAAAAATAAAATAATGATGAAAAATAACAATGATACAGTGAAGATCAAATGTCCATCTCAATACTGCTTTTACAAAAGCAGAATTTAAAAAGCGAAATGAAAATAGTGCTACATGTTAATCCTGGAAAAAAAGAAGCTGTGAAATAATTGAAATGAGTGGGATCAAGTGAATTGAGAGGAGGAAGAGGCTGTGCTGTTTGCCAATCTTTCGTTTGCCTCAGACAGGTTTTTCTTCATTATCAGAAGAGTTGCTTCATTTCATCTGGGAGCAGAAAACAGCAGGCAGCTGTTAACAGATAAGTTTAACTTGCATCTGCAGTATTGCATGTTAGGAATAAGTGCTTACCTTTGTGAAGAGCTGTGGAAGTCCTAGGTCCCTTACCTAAGGGATTCCAGGATTGTGAGGCATCGTCCCATCCAGCCTTTTAAAATTAGGCAGGACACCGTTCCTGTGGGCTTCAATGATGGGACAGCACATTTCACTCAAGAGGCAAGTAATTCCTTAAAGCCTCTTAAGATTAGCAAAGATAATGTTTATAAAACTAAGAACATTTGTTTAGCCTTGAATCGGACAACCCTATTTAAGGGATAGTGTTGTACTGTTAAGAATTCAGATTTTGTTACTCTTGCTAAAATTTAAATGTGTGTATTGTGCAGAAAACCATTAAATCATTCGAAATAAAATACTTTTATTTTTAGAGAATGTATGTTTTTAGGAAGCTGTCTCCTTATTTAAATAAAGCATTGTTTGTCTGTAGTTAGTGTTGGGGCAATCTGGGGGGGTTTCTTCTCATCTTTCAGAAACTTTGTCTGCGAACACTCTTTAATGGACAAGATCAGGAAATTGAGCAGAAGAACGAATTTAACTTAAGGCAGGAAAAAATTTTGTCCTTCGTAAAAGTGATGAGCATTTAATAATTCCAGGCACATGGCAATAGAGGCCCTCTAAATAAGGAATAAATACCTCTTAGACAGGTGGGAGATTATGATCAGAAGAACAGGTAATTTAACACCTACAATGTTTACAGAAAGTCAGGAGTCTGTCTAGTGGTTAAACTAGAGCAATGGAATATACTGTCCAGATTTGCAGTTTGCATGTTAACTTTACTTAGTCATCTCATCTGGTGTTAGCCAGTGTTCACACTATTGGCCTTTTTAGATATCTGGTGGGGGAAGGTTGGGGTTTTTTTTTTTTAAAGAATTTTCCTTTGCAGAGGCTTCATTTCATCCTTCGTGAAGCTTTTCAGGATTTTGACTTGCATATAAGCGCTTGGCTCTGCCTTCTGTTCTCCTAGGGAGTGTGTCAGACCTTGCAGTGAGTTTATCGGCATATTTAAGTATAAACATTTTTCTCCCTGATTTTGGAGGGAAGGGAGGAGGAGAGGGTGGGGCTTACTTGTTCTAGCTTTTTTTTTTACAGACTACACAGAATGCAGTTGTCTTGACCTCAGGTCTGTCTGTTCTGTTGGCAAGTAATACAGTACTGTTCTGATCCGCTGCTATTAGAATGCATTGTGAAACGACTGGAGTATGAGTCAAAGTTGTGTTTCCCCCAATGCTTGGAGTAGTGATTGTTAAAGGAAAATCCAGCTGAGTGATAAAAGGCTGAGTGTTGAGGAAATTTCTTCAGCTTTTAAAGCATTCATGTTTGTGATTGGAGCAGAGTCCCTTTTGCTGTGCTTTTTTTTAGGTAAAATGCATTTTGTTCACTTCTGGTAAGGGGGTGGGGAGGGCACTGAAGCCTTTAGTCTTTTCCAGATGCAACTTTAAAATCAGTGACAAGAAATAATTCCACACGAGCAGCAGTCTTCAGGAAATTTCACTGGCAAGTGGAAATGTTACCAACAGTTCAGTGGTCTTAGTGCATTTGTCTTTGTTCGGGTGTCTCTCTCTCCTCCCCTGGTCTTAATTTTATATACAGGAACATTCAAAACAACAGACGTATGCGAAAGGCCAGAGAAGCCAGACCCAGTAAGGAAAAATAGCTTATTTACTTTTAAAATCATAAACCAAACATTGCATTTTAAATGTGGGGATTGGGAACCACTAGTTCTTTCAGATGGTATTCTTCAGACTATAGAAGGAGCTTCCAGTTGAATTCACCAGTGGACAAAATGAGGACAACAGGTGAACAAGCTTTTTCTATATCTACATACCAAGTCAGATCTGTTATGAGTAAACAATTTAGTGTTAAATGACCTTTCAGCTTTACGCTGGAGTCAACAGCATGAGCAAGTTGTTTGTTGGCCTGGGGGTGGAGGGGTGAGGTGGGCGCTAAGCCTTTTTTTTAAGATTTTTCAGGTACCCCTCACTAAAGGCACCAAAGGCTTAAAGTAGGACAACCATGGAGCCTTCCTGTGGCAAGAGAGACAACAAAGCGCTATTAACTAAGGTCAATCAAAATGGTGTCGGCCTCAACCCCATCTTCTGTTAGAAATGAGGACTTGACTCGGCCCCCTTGGCAGACAATGCATTGAACCTCTTTGGGGGAGTGAGCATTCAAAGGAATGCCTGAGTACCTTGTATATATATCCCTGTGCTTGTCCTAATATTTAATTTAGCTGTTTTCATAGCAGCTCTTAATGAAGCCGAACCTCAAGTGATGCTTGAAGGGGAGGGAAAGGGGGAAAGCGGGCAACCACTTTTCCCTAGCTTTTCCAGAAGCCTGTTAGAAAGCAAGGTCTCCCCACAAGTGACTTCTCTGCCACATCGCCACCCTGTGCCTTTGGCCTAGCGCAGACCCTTCACCCCTCACCTCGATGCTGCTGGTAGCTTGGATCCTTGTGGGCATGATCCATAATCGCTTTTAAGGTAATCGGTGCCAAGGTCTTACGGTGGGTTGCATTACTAGAAAAGACCATTAATTTACCTGCAAACAGGTAATGATACTTAGACCACAACTAAAAAGCTCTTAAAAGTGTTTTAAATGTGTGGCATTATTATCCAATGACTTTAAAAAAACATTTAAACCAGTAAGTGGAGAAACAGCATCTAAGTAGAACTGTCATATTGGGTGGGAGAGTACACTTAGAACTGAAAGGTGTTTTGGCAGTTGAGAGGGCTGTTGGGTGGGATTGCAAAAATTCTCTGCTAAGACTTTTTCAGGTGAACATAACAGACTTGACCAAGCTAGCATCTTAGCTGAAGCAGATTCTCCAGTGCTCTTCAGTAGGGTTATTTGTAAAGGTTTTTCTTTTCCTGAGAAAACAAAATCCTTTTTTGTTTTCTCAGGTTTTGCTTTTTTGCCTTTTCTTATCTTAAAAAAAAAAGCAAAAGATGCTGGTGGTTGGCACTCCTGGTTTCCAGGACGGGGTTCAAATCCCTGTGGCATCTTTGCTTGACTTGAACTTTTACTCTCCAGACTCTCTACATTTTCCTGGTCTTTCAGGTGCTAGGCCCTAGAGTTAGGGGAGGTGGAAGATAATAGTGTCAAACTCTGCCTTTGTGTTTACATCGGAATGTAATGTAACTATTTTGCCTGTAATTTGCAGGTATTCCTCATGCAATTCGTGTTTGGAGAAGTCTTTACTATTTTGAAAACTTGATTATACATTAATAAAAGCTGAAAAAACTTCCTTGGTGTGATTTATTTACATATATACTAAACTTCTGTTCATGAATAGAAGATGTTTTGTGGGTGTTCTGCCTGGTTCCTGTATAAGTATATGGTTCTGTCATGCAGTCTAATCTCCAGGAAGAGCAGGAATCTAGGGAGGAAAGGGGTGAAATGGGTGACTGACCTGAAAAACTTGTTTAAGAAACCTACTTTCTGCTATTTAGCAGTTGCCTGTGAGCTGGGCTGGGATGAAGAGGAAACAACTGGGGAACATGGGGAGAAGAGGTGTTACCATTGATTCTATCAAAGTAAGGCCAACGTAAGAGCTGACAATGGGTGACTTGGACACAGTCTTTTTCAGTTGTCAATTCCCAAGCTACAAGTTGGTTATGTGGTCCTGTGTCCTGTGGAATGATCTGTATGCTCAGTCACCAAGTCATGTCCAATTCTTTGCAATCCCGTGGACTGCAGCATGCCAGGCTTCTCTGTTCCTCACAGTTCCCAGAGTTTGCTCAAACTCATACTCATCGAGTCTGTGATGCCATCCAACCATCTCATTCTCTCTCCCCTTCTGCCTTCATTTTTTCCAGTGAGTTGGCTCTTCATATCAGGTGGCCAAAAATGGCCTGTATACCAGCAGATAATCCTTTATTTGCAAATGAAATACCCTCATGGTCCCACCCATTCTCTAAATCCCTAAAATGTCCTAGCTCTTCAGATTGTATTCCCTGCATGAGTAGGTAAAAGGCTCCATCCAGTAAACCTGGCCAGTGAGACCTAGGTCTGAAGGAGATGCTGTACCTAGCACAGGTCTCTCAGCCCAGTGGAGGGCAGTGTTACTCAGTTGTTTCTGACTCCACTAGCCCATCAGGCTTCTCTGGCCATGGAATATTCCAGGCAAGGATACTGAAGTGCTTTAGCAAATGAATCTCTGTCCTATATTTCTTGAACTCAAGTTATGTGTTGCAAATGGGGAAGCAAGCTCTGACTGGGACACTGACAAGGCGGCAGGGCTGGAATTTGAACCCTAGCCTCCAACACTTCAACTCTATGGTCTACATAAGTGCACGATGTCCTCACAAAATTGTCCAGGGACTTCCCTGGTGGTGCAGTGGATACAAATTCGTCGGCCAATGCAGGAGACACTAGTCAGTCCCTGGTGCAGGAAGATTCCACATGCTGTGGAGAGCAGCAGCCTGCACTCTAGAGCCCGAGAGTCACAACTGCAGAAGCCCGCGCACCTAGAGCCCACTGTAAGAAGAAGCTCATGAACATCAAAGAACAGTAGGCCCTGCTGGCTGCAACTAGAGAAAGCCCGCATGTAGCAATGAAGACAGCACAACCAAAAATAATTTTTTTTTTAAAAAGAATCAACTATATGTAACAAGGACCTGGCATATATAGCACAGGGAGCTAGTCAATATCTTGTAATAACCTGTAATGTTAAAGAATCCGAAAAAGTATATAATGTATATGCAATTTATATACATAGATATATACACACACATATATATAATCTTCACTTGTTCACCTGAAGCACAACATTGTAAACCAAATATGCTTGAATTAAAATAACTGTCCAGTGGGTCAGCAGCAATCTAATCTCCAACACGGTGGTCCGTGGACCTGGTTAAGTGCCTGTTGTGAATTGATGCCATTCCAGTACTTCATGGAGAAGTCTTTGTTCTTCCAGAACTGGAGGACTCCCTGGAAGGACTTCCCTGGAGAGCAAATAAGAAAGAAGATCGGCTAGGGATTCACCAGGGGCTACATGGTTCCTGGCACTGCTTAGGCTCAAAATTGGCCAGGATCAGGAAATGTCAGCGCCAGGGTCAGCAATAAGAAGGGCCAGAGAAGCAGGCCGGAAGTAATTTCCTCCTTGGCACAAAAAGAGAATGCAGAAGGAGGCCAACATAAAACTTCTCAGAAGTCTATGTCCAAGTCAAGGGGCTGGGTCTCAATAATATAAATGAACCCCAGGCGAGTCCTTTATATCCCCCTTCAGCTGTACAAAGGGCTTTCACACTGCACTTTTTGGGATTTCATTATCCTGATAATTCCAGTAGTTCTGTGGGTGCCTAACAAACATGGGTCCAAGTGAGATAGCTCCACCATTTTGTAACCTCTCCAAACTTGTCCTGAAGTCTCCCAGGCCCAGGGCTAGTTGGTTTGGACTTGGGAAATAGATTTCTGACCTCAGTAAAAGGGTGCAACTAGGAGAATGAGACTTGGAGAAAGGGCAGGGTGTGGAGAAAGTGAAAAATGGGAGTATCAAGCTGGGTTGCTGATTCAGAAGCTCTGAAAATCTAGGAGACGTGAGTCAGATCCTGGTTCTTGGCTGGCTCTGACAAGTTGGCAAACTGGGATGTCATGTGCCCTTTCCAGGTCCTTGCTTTCCTGCTGGTTAAATGGAGATTATGTCCTGTCTACCTGCTATGGTAAGTAAGGAGAGCCACATGAGATGCAAATTTATGAAACTGGAACTGAATGTGCTTTGCCACCACCTAGTGGACTATGACAGTATTGCACACCCTGTCTGTGGAGTGTTTCTTAATGCTACCCTTGTTTGTTCAACAAATTATTTTTATTGCTGACCATTCAGGTATGACCTAAATCAACTCCTTTACAGTGGAATTATACAGTGGAAGTGACAAATAGATTCAAGGGATTAGATCTGATAGAGTGACTGAAGAACTATGACCGAAAATTTAGGACATTGTACAGGGTGTGGTGATCAAAACTATCCGCAAGAAAAAGAAATGCAGAAAGGCAAAATGGAAGAAAAAAAAAAAGGCAAAATGGTTGTCTGAGGAGGCCTTACAAATAGCTGAGAAAAGAAGAGAAGTGAAAAGCAAAGGAGAAAAGGAAAGATATACACATCTGAATGCAGAGTTCCAAAGAATAGCAAGGAGAGATAAGAAAGTGAGTGAAGTCGCTCAGTTGTGTCCGACTCTTTGTGACCCCATGGATTGTAGCCCATGGAATTCTCCAGGCAAGAGTACTGGAGTGGGTTGTCATTTCCTTCTCCAGGGGATCTTCCTGACGCAGGGATCAAACCCGGTCTCCCGCATTGCAGGCAGAGGCTTTACCTCTGAGCCACCAGGGAAGCAAGAACACACAGAGAACTATACAAAAAAAGATCTTCATGACCCAGATCACCACGATGGTGAGATCACTCACCTAGAACCAGACATCCCGGTGTGTAAAGTCAGGTGGGCCTTAGGAAGCATCACTACGAACAAAGCTCATGGAGGTGATGGAATTCCAGCTGAGCTATTTCAAATCCTAAAAGATTACGCTGTTTAAGTGCTGCACTCAATATGCCAGCAAATTTGGAAAACTCAGCAGGGATCACAGGACTGAAAAAGGTCAGTTTCATTCCAATCCCTAAGAAGGGCAATGCTGAAGAATGTTCAAACAAGTGCACAATTGTACTCATTTCACATGTACCTCATTTCACAAGGTAATGCTCAAAAATCCTTCAAGCTAGGCTTCAACAGTATGTGAACCGAGAACTTCCAGATGTACAAGCTGGATTTAGAAAATGCAGAGGAACCAGAGATCAAATTGCCAACATCCACTGGATCACAGAAAAAGCAAGAGAATTCCAGAAAAACACTTACTTCTGCTTCATTGATTACGCTAAAGCCTTTGACTGTGTGGCTCACAACAAACTATGGAAGATTCTTAAAGAGATGGGAATACTCAGACCACCTTACCTGCCTCCTGAGAAACCTGTATGCAGGTCAAGAAGCAAGAGTTAGAACCAGACACGGAACTACAGACTGGTTCAAAATTGGAAAAGTAGTATGTCAAGGCTGTATATTGTCATCCTGCTTATTTAACTTAAGTGCAGAGTACATCATGTGAAATGCTGGACTGGATGAAGCACAAGCCGGAATCAAGATTGCCGGGAGAATATCAATAACCTCAGACATGCAGATGACACCACCCTTATGGCAGAAATTGAAGAGGAACCAAAGAGCCTCTTGATGAAAGTGAAAGAGGAAAGTGAAAAAGCTGGCTTAAAACTCTACATTCAAAAAATGAAGATCATGGCATCTAGTCCCATCACTTCATGGCAAATAGATGGGGAAACAATGGAAACAGTGACAGATTTTCTTTTGCTTGGCTCCAAAATCACTGCAGATGGTGACTGCAGCCATGAAATTAAAAGATGCTTGGTCCTTGGAAGAAAAGCTATGAC
Organism: Odocoileus virginianus; assembly: GCF_023699985.2. Lineage (NCBI taxonomy): Eukaryota > Metazoa > Chordata > Mammalia > Artiodactyla > Cervidae > Odocoileus > Odocoileus virginianus. Next base: position 37,571,251 of record NC_069701.1, read on the forward strand.
AAATCTAGACAGTGTGTTTAAAAGCAGAGACATTACTTTGCCGACAAAGATATGTATAGTCAAAGTTATTGTTTTCCCAGTAGTCACATATGGATGTGACAGTTGGACCATAAAGAAGGCAGAGCACCGAAGAATTGATGCTTTTTTTTTTTATAGTTCTACCAGTTTCCTGCTACCAACCCATCTCCCTCCACCCCATCAACTGCAGCCCGCCAGGCTCCTCTGTCCATAGACTTTTCCAGGGAAGAATATTGGAGTGGGTTGCCATTTCCTTCTCCAGAATTGATGCTTTTAAACTGTGGTGCTGGAGAAGACTCTTAAGAGTCCCTTGGACTGCAAGGAGATCCAACCAGTTAATCCTAAAGGAAATCACTCCTGAATATTCATTGGAAGGACTGATGCTGAAGCTGAAGCTCCAATACTTTGGCCATCTGATGCAAAGAGCCAACTCATTTGAAAAGACCCAACTCATTTGAAAAGACCCTGATGCTGGGAAAGACTGAAGGCAGGAGGAGAAGGGGACGAAAGAGGATGAGATAGTTAGGTGGCATCACCGACTCAATGGACATGAGTTTGAGCAAGCTCCAGGAGATGGTGAAGGACAGGGAAGCCTGGTGTGCAGCAGTTCATGGGGTTGCAAAGAGTTGGACATGATGGAGCCCCTGAACAAGAGCAACAGTATTCTATTGCAGGGATATTGTAATTTGAGTCTTTTCCCATTTTTTCTAATTATGACTAAAGATGTTATGAACATTGCACACAAGTCTCTGTGGATATAAACTTTCCTTTTTCTTGGTATGTTGTATGGTAGGTATATAAGTAGTGTTTAAGAAATTTCCAAACTAGTTGCCAAAGTGGTTTATTGTTTTGCATCCTCACCAATAGTGTATGAAAGTTCCAGTTGCTCCATATTCACCATCATATGGTATGATCATATCTTTAAATTTTAGCTATTCTAGTGAATACGTAGTGATATCTCATTGTGATTTTAATCTGTATTCTGACTCTTGCTCATTGGAAGGAATGCTATGACAAACCTAGACAGCATATTAAAATGCAGAGACATCATTTTGCCAACAAAGAACATATAGTCAAACCTAGGGTTTTTCCAGTAGTTATGTACAGATGTGAGAGTTGGACCATAAAGAAGACTGACACCAAAGAGTTGATGGTTTTGAATTGTGGTGCTGGAGAAGATTCTTGAGAGTCCCCTGGACTGAAAGGAAATAAAATCAGTCAATCCTAAAGGAAATCACTCCTGAATATTCATTGGAAGGACTGATGCTGAAGCTGAAGCTCCAATACTCTGGCTACCTGATGCAAAGAACTGGCTCATTGGAAAAGACTCTGATGCTGGGAAAGATTGAAGCAGGAGGAAAAGGGGACGACAGAGGATGAGATGGTTGGATAGCATCACTGACTCAATGCGCATGAACTGGAACAAATTCTGGGAGACAGTGGAGGACACAGGAGCCTGGTGTGCTGCGGTCCATGGGGTCCAAAGAGTTGGACATGAGTTATCACTGAATGACAGCACGACCGATGATGTTTAGGGTCTTCTCATGTGCTTACTTGCCGCTTATATACCTTCTTAGGTGTAGTGTCTATCCAATTTTCTTTGCCAGTGTTGTTATTGGGATGTTTATCTTTTTATTGCTGAGTTCTAAGAGCTTTTACATTTATCAGGTTCAAGTTCTTTGTCAATGTATGTTTTGAATATATTTTCTCTCAGTATGTGCCTTGACTTTTCATTTTTTTGTAACTGTCTTTTCAGAGTGGTGGTGGTTTAGTTGCTAAGTTGTATCCGACTCTTGGAACTCCATGGACTGGAGCCAGCCGTGCTCCTCTGTCCATGGAATTTTCCAGGCAAGAATACTGAAGTGGGTTGCCATTTCCTTCTCCAGGGGATCTTCCTGACCCAGGGATCGAACCCAGGTCTCCTGCATTTCAGGCAGATTCTTTACCAACTGAGCTACGAGGGAAGCCTGACTTTTCAGAGTAGAAGTTTTAAATCTTCAACAAATCACTAATGTGTACAGTAATGTGGAGAAATTTCAAAATAATTACATTGTTAGGAAGAAGCCAGTTTTTAAAAAATACATACAGGGAATTCCCTGGCAGTTCACTGGTTAGGACCTTTCACTACCAAGGGTGCAGTTTCAATCCCTGGTTGGGAAACTAAGATCCCACAAGGTGCATGACGCTGTCAAAAAAAAGTACATACAGTCCGGTTCCATTTATACAAAATTTTTCAAAAATAAAAACTAATCTATAATAACAGCCAAGGAATTCCCTGGTGTTACAGTGGATAAGAATCTGCCTGCCAATGCAGGGGACACAGTTTCAATCTCTGGTTCAGGAAGATCCCACATGCTGCTGAGCAACTAAACCCATGTGCTACACTACTGAATCCAGGTGCTGCAACTCCTAAAGCCCGTGAGCCTAGAGCCTGTGCTCCGTAACGAGAGAAGCCACAGCAGTGAGAAGCCTGTGCACCACAGCGAAGAGTAGCCCCCACTTATGCAGCTAGAGAAGGCCCTCACATAGCAACAAAAACCCAGTGCAACCAAAAGAAATAAAAGAAATAACTAAAAAAATCAAATAGCTGAGTAGGAGTTACAAAGGAAACCTTGGGAGTAATGAAGATGTTCATTGCCTAGATTGTGGGTTTCAAGGATGTACATTTGTGTCAGAAGTTATCAAATTATACACTTTAGTTACTTGCAGTTTATTGTACATTGATAAACTGTAAAATAAAGGGCGAACATGTGAACCAGCATTTCTTGCTCACTTGTTGTGTGCCAAACACTGACAAGATGCTGGGGATGCAAAGGGAAACAGTGGGCTGTCTTGAGCCCTCCTTGTCACGTCCCCAAGGCCTGACAGGGTATGTTCCAGGCCCATCTCTGCTCCTGCTCCTCTGCTTTCACTGACTCCCTGCTAGGGTTCCCTTGCCGATTCCAGCTGTGCCCACCTCACTGGCCTCCACCCAACCTCTGATACCCATACCCACACCCCACTTGACTGGCAGTCTTTCCGTCCCCCTACAGGAACACACGCACACATCCTCTCCTGTCCTGTGGCCTTCCCTCATGTCTTTCCCCCTTTCTAGAATACTCTCTGTCCCCACCAATCTCTAGGGTGAATCCCGCTCCTTCCAAGTTCAGCCCCCTCCCTCAGCCCTCGTCTGGGCTGTCTTGCCTGGAACCCCGATCCCGCGTGATCTGCAGCCTCCTGGAGCCTGTGTCCTGGTTCCCATCCAGCCCTACCTGGGCACCGACCCAGGACCATGCTCTGGCTCACTCCACTAAAGCAGGAGGACCACGCCGTCCTGAACAGACGTGTGCATGTGAGAGCCCTGGTCACAGCCCCTGGTGTTGCACACTTGCCAGAGCAGCTCTTACAAAATTAAGCAATTTTTGGACAGTGACTCTTTATATTTGGCTGCACCATGCAGACTGTGGGATCTCAGTTCTCCCATCAGGGCTTGAACCCAGGTTCCTAACATTGGGAGTGTGGGGTCCTAACCATGGGGCCACCAGCAAATCTCCTTTTTTTTTATCTTCATAACCTTTTTGTTTTATAATGTGTTTAGACTTACAGAAAAATTGCAAAAATAGTACAGCAAGATATAATGACTTTTTTTTTAAACCGAGAAACACATCAAATCAACACACTCCTAAAACATTACAACAACTAATTCAACATCCAGGGAAAGAGACTCATTACTGAACTCAACACAACAGTTTGGAACAATATGGAACAAATGGAATCATGGATCAGATTTGGTTGAGCCGGGAGTGCTCAGCTTTGGACGGCAGTCCTGCCAAGCCTGAGAGTGGGCAGAGTGGAAACAGAACGGGTGGTCCTGGACTTGCAGGCCTAAGGCAGGAGTCTGCCTTCTTGCTAAGTGAAGTGGGAACTGTTGGAGGGTCTTGAGCAGTGGAGTCAGGTGACCTGCCTTACCTTCTCTAAACATCTCTCTGGGGGCTGGAGAACAGGGGCTTGCAGGGGACATCAGTTGCCTTAGGACCCAGCAAGAGAGGCTGGTGGCCTGTGGCTGGGAGAGGGGCAGCGGAAGTGGCAGTGCCAGGTGATTGGAGCCCCAGTCCCCTGCTGGTGGCCATTGCGGGATGGGAGAGGAAGCATTGTGGTTACCCTGGCTTCTGGCCTGGAAGGGTGGAGTTGCTGAGCTAGCTGGGGACACGGAGAGCTGTTTAAGGAGTCTGTTAGACATCTGGGCTGGGTGAAGGGGAGGGTCCCAGCTGTGGTGAGGGATGCAGATGGCATTTAAAGCCCCAAACTCCATGAGATGACCTGGGATGACTTGCCCTGGCCAGACCAGCTGCCTGGCCTTGGTTCCTCAGCCTAAAATTCTTCCCTGGAAGCCACCCTCCTCCCTAGCCCACCTCAGCGCCTGTGACCAGGGATGGGAACTCGGAAGGCACCACTGGGATTCAGCGTCACAGACCTGTAATATGGACACTGCCAATATCCAGCAAACAGTGTGGTTATCCCTTCCTCTTCCCACCAGGGAAAGAAATCACACCAGCCCTCCTGGCAGCCCAAGTGCCCCTAAAGGGCATTAGTCGCTCAGTCATGTCCGACTCTTTGCGACCCTGTGGACTGTAGCCTGCCAGGCTGCTCTGTCCATGGGATTTTCCAGGCAAGAATACTGCAGTGGGTTCCCTTTTCCTTCTCCAGGGGATCTTCCCAACCCAGGGATTGAACCGCAGTCTCCTGTGTTGCAGCAGATTCATTACCTTCTGAGCCACCAGGAAAGATGGAGTCAAAAGGGCTCTGCCTAGAACCTGGGATAATGGCAGTGGGGGTGCAGGGTGGTAGGGGGCCAACAAACTTGGGAAGGAAGATGCGAGCGTGTAGAGCAGAGGGGCATAAGGGGTGCCTCACCCTCACCTGACCTGGACCACTTTCCCCAGGGAAGTGATGCTGGGGGAGAGTGGGGGTGGTGGTAGAAGCTGACAGGTTCCCAGGCCAGTGCTGAAATGGTGTTCCTGGGAACCAGGCATTCCCTGGCCCAAGCAACTGACAGTCAAACAGGTGGCTCGAGCTGCACCCATTTCTGCCCACTTGGAGCCAGGCCACCTGCAGACAATGTGATCCCTTCATCCTGTTGCCTCACTAGACAGTCCCATCCTGCCTGCACTCACTCACTCATAACAATCATCCACACACCACCAGTAGTCACCGCACTGAGGTTTGAACCCAGGCAGCCTGGCACTCACCCAGCTCACATTCTCAGCACACATTTGCCAGCCAGCTGGGCCTGGGCCTGGTGACAGAGTAGGCACGGGCCCTAACGCCATCAGCCCTGATATGCTCATGGACACTGGGTACACAGGCCCTTTGGGTCAGGCCAGGAGCCTCGGGGCTGGGAGGAGGGTAGGCTTCCTGGAGAGGCAGGCATCTGAGTTAGATCTTGACAAAATGTTGGGACTCACTCGTGCAAGGACGGGGGAAGGTCACCCCAAGGGAGAGCCAAGGCAGGAGGCTGAAAGTCTGTCTGTCTGTGGAGTTATATCCTCAATTCCAGGTGATCATGTTTCCCAACCTACTCTATGTCACCCTGGAGCTGTGCCAACTGCCCCACCCCAATCCCCACTCTAGATCTTTTCTTGGGCCTCCCCAACATTCACTTTCTCTCGACTTCTTTTTTCTTCTCCTTCCAAAGCTTCAGGGCTTCCTTGGTGGCTCAGATGGTAAAGAATCTGCCTGCAGTACAGGAGACCCGGGTTTGATCCCTGGGTTGGGAAGATCCCCTGGAGAAGAGAATGGCAACCCACTCCAGTATTCTTGCCTGGAGAATTCCATGGCTTTTTAGCCAGAACCGCCATCTTCCAGTAATTTGCCAAAATGACCAACACAAAGGGAAAGAGGGGGGGCACCTGCTACATGTTCTCTAGGCCTTTTAGAAAACCTGGAGTTGTTGTTCCTTTGGCCACATACATGCAAATCTACAAGGGTAATATTGTAGACATCGAGGGAATGGGTACTGTCCAAAAAGGAATGCCCCACAAATGTTACCATGGCAAAACTGGGAGAATCTACAATGTTACAGCCTACTGTTGGCATCATTGTAAGCAAACAAGTTAAAAGCAAGATTCTTGCCAAGAGAATTAATGTGCGTATAGAGCATGTTAAGCACCCTAAGAGCCGAGATAGCTCCTAAAATGTGTGAAGGTAAACGATCAGAAAAAGAAGGAAGCCAAAGAGAAAGGGACTTGGGTTCAGCTGAAGCGCCAGTCTGCTCCACCCAGAGAAGCACACTTCGTGAGGACCAATGGAAAGGAACCCGAACTGTTGGAGTCCATTCCCTGTGAATTCATGGCCTGATGGGTGTAAAAATGAAGACCTGGACTGTAAAAAAAAGAAAAAGAATTCCATGGACAGAGGGGCTAGGTGAGCTACAGTCCTTGGGATCAAAAAGACACGGGCACGACTGAGTGACTAATACTTTTACTTTCCAAGACTTTCACATTATTTCTAGTCTTTTGGTGTCACTCATACAAGGGCTTCCCTAGTAGCTCAGCTGATAAAGAATCTGCCTGTGATGCAGGAGAGACCGGTTCGATTCCTGGGTTGGGAAGATCTGCTGGAGGAGGGATCTGCTGGAGGAGGCTCCCCACTCCAGGATTCTTGGGCCTCCCTTGTGGCTCAGCTGGTAAAGAATCCACCTGCAACAACAACAACAACAAAAATAATTTTTAAAAGACAAAAAAAAAAAAAAAAAAAAAGAATCTGCCTGCAATGCAGGAGACCTGGGTTTGATCCCTGTGTTGGGAAGATCCCCTGGAGAATGGGAACAGCTACCCACTCCAGTATTCTGGTCTGGAGAATTCCATGGACTGTAGTCCATGGGGGTCACAAAGAGTTGGACACAACTGAGCAACTTTCACTTGACTTCATACATTTGTACCCAGGACACTGATTATTCACACTGGCCCACTTGTGCCCCAGCTGCTCAGCTTCCCATTGCTTTCTTGGATCCTGTTTCTTCCTTCTGGGCTCAAGGTCCTTTGTTTTTTCTTTTTTTTTTTTTTTAATATTTATTTATTTGGCTGCACAAGGTCTGCACTAGTTGTGGCATCCAAACTCTGAGCTGTGGCTTGTGGGATCTAGTTCTCTGACCAGGGATTGAACCCAGGAACCCTGCCTTGGGAGCATGGAGTCTTAGCCACTGGACCACCAGGGAAGTCCCAAGGTCCTTCTTCCTAAGGTGCTTCTGGAAGTTCTCTCAGCAAGGATTTCTGAGCGGTAAATACTTAGAGCCTTTGTTTGAAATGTCTTTATTTCACTGTCTGCTTTCATAGCTAGTTGAGCTAGTATGGCACTTTCGGTAGCCCTCATTTCTCAGCATCTGGAGATATTGTCTGGATTCAGTTGTTGCTTTTTAGAAACTGCCTCTGCCCCACATTCCGCCTTCTTGGACCCTGAGTCCTCACAAGTTGCTTCTGGTTCCTCTGGGCCATTTGAGGAATCTCCTGATTCCTCTCCAGATGGGAGATTCCCATCTCCCAAGGATGAAGCTCTTGGCATCCTACATTGCCCCAATTTCTGGGGCAGTCAGTCCTCAGAGCTGTCTGCCACTGAAGGAGGAGAAAGACAGAACAGGCTCCATCTTGAAAGCAGGGCTCCATCTTGGGCCGTACTGTGGACTTTGAGCGATATGCCCAGTATCTATGGAAACAACATACCAACTGGAAAACCAGACCCCCCAGACGGAAGAGGCCCAGGGCTGGTACCTAGACTCTCTGTCGCCTGAAAGAATACCCTAATTATCTGTGTAACCCAATAGAATCATAAATTTTATTATGCTTACTGAGGTGTGACCACAGGCCTATTGATAATTGTCCACTGTTAACTACTTAGGCTTAAGGCATATGAATCACCGGTTAACTTTGATTGTATCTTTCTTTTCCTTTGTTCAGACTAGTTTCAGGGAATTTGGGGAAGTGGGTTTGGGTACATACACTTAGGGTACATAAGGTTTTCACAAAAACTGGTCCGTGTCCTTGGCTAAGAGGAGACTCTGCTTTGGGCCCACTGGTGTAATAAACTGCACTCCACTATCTGCATTGTCCTTCTGAGTGAGTTTGTTTCCCGGAACATGTGCTTACACCACCATCACCCCGCTCACAAAGTACCCCACCTCTCTGCCCCATGTGGTCCTGCGGCCTGTCTCCTCCTGTGTGACTCTCCCCTCTCCTGCTCCCTACCCCAGATTCCCTTCTTCCTCCTGACTCTCCACCTCGTGCCCAGCTTCAGCATCACCCATGCCTCCCACTGCCCACTGCCTCTGCCCTAGTCCAGCCACCAGCTCCCTGCACTGCACATCTACAACCCTTCCTGAGAGTTCTCTCCATGATAATTTTACTGCTTCCAGTCCTTTCCCAGGCTGTGGCCTGATAGATGCTTCTAATGTGCAAATCTGATCATGCCACCCACCTTGTTTTCTCCCAGAGTCAAGCTCCACCTGACTGAGGGGCCTCCATGATCGCCTGTTCTCACTTCCAGGTTCCATTTTCCCCACGTCAAACCAAGGACTCCTTCCAAGTCTCCCACAAGAAGCAGTTGGGAAACAATTTTATCTACAAACACCATCAGACAAGCCAAAAGCAGCTGCACTGGCACTGTCATACACCACAGTCTATTATGGGTAAATGTAAAACCCCTCTGGCTGGGTGAAATGCTGAGCGTTGTATTGTATTTTGGTTTCTACTTTGAACCAGGAGGCATTTTTTTTTTTAAACTCAACTCTATGTTTATATACAATAAAATTCTATGTTTATATACAACCCCTTTAAAGATGTAGATTGATGAGCTCTGACAAATTACCTGTGTAACTAATGGTAAAGAACCCACCTGCCAAAGCAGGAGAGACATAAGAGATTCGGGTTCAATCTCTGGGTCAGGAAGATCCCCTCGAGGAGGATGGCAACCCAGTATTCTTGCCTGGAGAATCCCATGGACAGAGGAGCCTGGTGGGCTATGGTCCATGGGGTCGCAGAGTTGGACACAACTGAAGCAACTTAGCACGCATGCACACATTTCTTCTTGAGTCAATTTTGGGAGTTTGTATCATCTAAAAATTTGTCCATTTCACCTAAGTTATCTAGTTTATTAACATAAATTACTTATAGTATTCCTTTATAATCTTTTTTAATTTCTATAAAGTCATTAATACAGTCCCTTTTTTCACTTTTGATTCTGTTAATTTGAATCTTTATTTTTTTCTTGGTCAACCCAGCTAAAGGTTTTTCAAGTTTACTGATATTTTCAAAGAACTAGATTTTGGTTTCATTAATTTTTCTCTTTTGTTTTTCTGTTTTCTATTTCATTAGTTTCCACTTTTTAAAAAAAAGTTAAAAATTTAAAATCTTTTTCTAGTTTTATTGAGAAATAGACTTAATTTTTTTGGTTTCAGATGTACAACATAATAATTATATATATATAGCAAAATGATCACCACAATAGTTCAGTTATCATCCATTACCATTGTTATTCAGTTGCTAAGTCGTGTCTGACTCTGTTACACCATGAACTGTAGCGCATCAGGTTCCTCTGTACTCCACTATCTCCTGGAATTTGCTCAAATTCATGTCCATTGAGTTGGTGATGCCATCCGTCTCATTCTCTGCTACACCCTTCTCCTCCTGCCTTCAATCCTTCCCAGGATCAGGGTCTTTTCCAATGAATTGACCCTCCGCATCAGGTGACCAAAGTATTGGAGCTTCAGCTTCAGTATCAGTCCTTCTAATGAATATTCAGAGTTGATTTCCTTTAGGATTGACTGGTTTTATCTCCTTTGCTGTCCAAGGGACTCTCAAGCATCTCTTCCAGCCCCACAATTTGAAAGCATCAATTCTTTGCTGCTTAGCCTTCTTTATGGTCCAACTCTCACATCTGTACATGACTGTTGGAAAAACCACAGTTTTGACTATACAGACCTTTGTCAGCAAAGTGATGCCTCTGCTTTTCAATATGCTTTTTAGGTTTGTCACCACTTCCCTTCCAAGGAGCAGGCGTCTTTTAATTTCATTGCTGGAATCACTGTCCCCAGTGATTTTGGTGCCCAAGAAAAGAACATTTGCTACTGCTTTCACTTTTACTCCTTCTATTTGCCACAAAATGATGGGACTGAATGCCATGATCTTTGTTTTTTAATGCTGAGTTTCATGGAAGATTTTTCATTCTCCTCTTTCACCCTCATCGAGAGGCACCTTGGCTCCTCTTCATACTCTGCCTTTACAGTGGTATCAGCTATTTGCAAATACTGCTCAGACAACCAATTTACCTTCTTGCATTTCTTTTTCTTTGGGATTGCAAACCATTTTTTCCTTGTGACAAGAATTTTCAAGATCTATTTTCTCAGCTACTTTCAAATATGCCATACAGTATTATAAACTATAGTCACCATGCTCCACAGTATCTTCCCATAGCTTATTAATTTTATAGCTGGAAATTTGTACCTTTTGACCCCCTTCAATCAATTTTCCCACTCCCTACTCCCAATTCCCACTTTTATCTTTATTATTTCCTTCCTTCCACTTGCTGTAGGCTTAGTTTTCTCTTCTTTTTCTGATGTTTTAAGATAGAAGTTTAAGTTATTGATATGAGATATTTCTTCTTCTTCTCTTTTGAGTGAGTAAATTAACTTTTTTTTTTTTAAGGCTATGTCACATGGTATGTGGGATCTTTAGTTCCCCATTCACTGATCAAACCTATGCCTCCTGCAGTAGAAGCATGGAGTCTTAACCACTGAACCACCAGGGAAGTCCCTAAATGCTTTCTTTAATTATCAATTTTTAGACTTAATACAAAGCACAATTGAACTACTTTCTAAAATGACATTTGGGTAACTGCCACAAAAAACCCACCATTGTTTAAACAGAATTTTTTCCTTCTGTTTCATGACTTAAATCTCATAAAATAAGTAGAAAGAACACAACTGATAGTTTTATCCTGTGGTAAGTCATCAAGAAACAAAGCATGGACCATCAGCAAGTAGCTCTTGGGATCTTGCAGTGAGTTGAACAAGAAATAGTTACCTCTGAAGTCTTTGGATCTCCATTAGTTAAAGTTCCTATTGTGTTGTAGGGGAAGATACTACTACTGGCAAAGTCAGTTGGACTTCCCTGGTGGCGCAGCAAATAGCAATCTGTCTGCCAATGCAGGGGACATGGGTTCAATCCCTGGTCTGAGAAAATCCTACATGTCTGTGGAGCAATTAAGCCCACGCAGCACAGCTACTGAAGCCTGTGCTCCGCTACAAGAGAAACCAGTTCAATGAGAAGTCCGCACACCACAACAATGAGTAGCCCCTGCTCGCCACAACTAGAGGAAGCTCACGCACAGGAATGAAGGCCCAGTGCAACCAAAACTAAATAAATAAATAAATTTTTAAAATTAAAAAAAAAAAAGAAAAGAGAGAGAGACAGTTGGAGGGGACATTTTCCAAAACCTACATGTATGTGTAATATGTACCTTTACATCAGCTGGTAAAGAATCCACCTGCAATGTGGGAGACATGGGTTCCATCCTTGGGTGGGGAAGATCCCCTGGAGAAGGGAAAGGCTACCCATGCCAGTACTCTGGCATGGAGAATTCCCTGGACGGTATAGTCCATGGAGTTGCAGAGTCAGACACAACTGAGCGACTTTCACTTTCACATTATATATGTTTTTATAATGAAAAATATATAATTACACATATACAGTGAAATCATATGTATGTAAGTGTACATGTACATATATATATATATATACATAATTTCCTGTTTACAAAAGGAATTCACACATTGTGAAAACTTCAAACATCACATCTCAGAAATAAATTTGCCAATATTTCACTATTTTTTTATAAAGACAGTGATTTCCTACTGTCAACCTAAGAATATATGGGAGGACTCCCTGTAATCCTTGCGTCCTGGAGGAAACCACTGGCATTCAGTATACATTCCTTCATGCTGAAGAGTAAGTCTGTGCACGTTTAAGGTTAATGCAGTTATCACCACAGTGACATAACGTGGATAATTTTGCCACCTGCTTTTTAATCACTTTGTAGAACAAAGCAATATTCATTGGAAGGACTGTTGCTGATGTTGAAGCTCCAATACTTTGGCCACTTGATGCAAAGAGCCAACTCATTGGAAAAGACCCTAATACTGGGAAAGTTTGAAGGCAAAAGGAAAAGAGGGTAGCAGAGGATGAGATGGTTAGGCAGCATCACCCACTCAATGGATATGAATTTGAGCAAACTGTGGGAGATAGCGGAGAACAGAGAAGCCTGGTGGGATACAGTCCTTGGGGTTGCAAAGAGTCAGACACGACTTAGCCACTGAACAAGAGCAAAGCAAATCCTAGCACTGGTTGTGCCGTTTCCCTTCGCTGGAGCCTCAATTTTCTTACTTGTAAAACTCAAACTAATGATTCCGTTCCAGTTATTAATTTATTAACTCTCAGCTCCAAATTTATCATGTTTGCCTTCTCTATGAATATGAATCCAGGCTCTTTACATTTTTTTTCCTTTGCCAGATGGCAGAATGTTAAATCTTGCCAGTAGACGGCGCTAACAGACACTGCTTGAGGAAAAGGTTTTACTTCCGGGTTTTGATGGGCATCTCGGCGGACTTCCGCAGCGGGGCCCAGCCTCCCCAGCTCAGCTTCCTGAGGCAGCTTTTGCAGCACCGGGTCTCTGCAGTGCAGGTGGCCAGCAGCCCTTAGCCCGCAACCTGGGAGGAGTGGAACGCCTCTAGGGAGACTTAATTTTTCCCAGCATTGTAGGGGTGGTTTTCCAGCAAGTTTCACGGGGCATGCACAGCATTTGAGTAACTTCTCTACTATCCAATGAGCCCCAGTCATTCCCTCTCCAACAGGTCTGGATCTCAGCCCAGGCCTGGGGATGGGAGCTGCTACTTATATTCGCTATTGCTGTGCCCTTTAGAGCTCTCTTTGCTTCTTACTAGTCAGTTCCTGGTTACCCCAGCCCCCTGTAGATAATTTTTCTATTAGACTTTAATATAAGTCTTATATGGGCTTCCCTTGTGGCTCAGCTGGTAAAGAATCCACCTGCAATGTGTGAGACCTGGGTTTGATCCCTGGGTTGGGAAGATCTCCTGGAGAAGGGAAAGTCTACTCCAGTATTCTAGCCCAGAGAATTCCATGGATTGTATAGTCCATGGGGTCACAGAGTATAAATAATATATATTCATAAAAATATAAATAAATATAAATATTATAAATATATTTATTTAAATAAGCATATTTATTTAATATATTTTAAATAAACATATTTATTTAATATATATTAAATAAATATTTAAAAATGTATTTATAAAAATGTAAATAATTCTTATATTATACTTTAATATGTCTAATATAACAGTTAATAATTCTTTATATTAGACTTTTCCTGTTCAAATCATTTGTGGTTTTCTCTAGCACAGATCCCCTACAAAATTATTAAGATCAAATTGCAGGCAGATTCTTTACCAGCTGAGCCACCAGGGAAACCCAAAATTACTGGAGTGGGTAGCCTATCCCTTCTCCAGCAGATCTTCCCAACCTAGGAGTCGAACTGGGGTCTCCTGCATTGCAAGCAGATTCTTAACCAGCTTAGCTACCAGGGAAGCCCAAATAATTCTTATATTAGACTTTAAGTCTAATATAAACAGTTAATGATTCTTTACATTAGACTTTCCCTGTTCAAATCACTTTTTTTCCCCTGATTGGCACAGATCCCCTACATTGTTACAAAGATCAGACGAGATCTGCAGGGAGAGCTCCCAGCTCAGGGCCTGCTGGGCAGCGAGCACTCAAAACAGCTGTAATATCTCTACCGCAATCATCATTTCTCCATGTCAGTACCTGTAGAGCAGCCCCTTTCTTACCAACTATTGTGGTTCTATAGTATGGATGGAGTTGTGAATCACTCCATTCCTGATGGACATTTGGATTATTCCAGTTTTCCATGACCACAAACAGCCCTGTGATAGCTCCACAGAAGAGCTATCATTTATTGAGCTGCAGCAGTTACACATATTAACTCAGGAATCCTCACAACATGCCTAGTGTATTAGCTCCTATGGCTGCTGTAACGAATTGCCACAGCCTTCATGGCTTAAAATAACACACATTTATTACCTTACAGTGTGGATGTCAGAAATCTAAAATGAAGGTGTGGGCAGGGCTCTGTCCTTCTGAAGGCTGCAGAAGAGAGTCTGTTTCCTTGTCGTTTTCAGCTTCTGGAGGCCACCTGCCTGCCTTGGCTCATGACCCCTTCCTCCCATCACTCCTTCCTCTTATCCTACTACTCACTGTGATCCTCCTGCCTCCCTCTTACAAGGACCCTTGTAACTACATCAGGCCGGCCCAGATAATCCAGTATACTCTCGCCATCTCAAGGCCCTTAACTTAATCAAAACACTAAAGTCCCTTTGACTGTATAGGGAACGTATTCATGGGTTCCAGGGATCAGGATGTGGATATCTTTGAGTGGGCATTATTCAGCTTCCCACACTATGAACTTGATACTACTATTCCAGTCATTTGACAGATGAGAAGACAGAGGAGCAAGGAGAGTAACTAACTTGCCCAAAGTCATACAGCTCTTAAGCAGCAGAGTTAGGATACTGGCAATCTGGCTTGATAATCCAAGCTCTAAGGATTACATAGCTTTATTATAAATCTTTGCATACCTGTATAAGCATCTGTGTAGGATATATTTCTAGAAGTGGAATGACTGGGCAAATTGTTTAACAGTTATTGCCAATTCTTCCTTCATGACAGCTGTGCCAATTATTTCCCACCAGTAGTGCCTGAAATCCTGAATTGTTACTCACCCCAACTCCTGATGTTTTAGGGTCAGAATGTTACTTGAACACACAAAATCAAAGGATTTTTACTGCTTCTTATCAACTTAGGGACTGAAAAGTGTTTCTCTTCATGAGAGGAGAGGAACGTTCCTTACCTAATAGTAACCAAAAAATTACAGCTGGAATAAAGAAGCATCAGTTTCCTGGGGAAAAGAAAATCATTTCGTTACCTTAACATACTGTAAGACTGCAAATACTGTCCTAACACTGATCATGAAGACCAGCTTCCTGTCTTCACCAGGACTTGAGCATTCTACCTTGTCAGAAGCACTGCTTCTGAGAGTTTTATTTTCCACCTAAATGGGCTGTTTTCATTTCCCATGTCATCTCTTGAAGATCTCTGGGTAATAAATCACTTCCTTCATTGAGCCTTTTCAATCACCCCATTTTGGGGGCGGGTCACACTGGCAGCATGGAGGATTTTAGTTACCCAGAGGATGGAACCTGTGGCTCCCAAAATTGAAACACGGAGTTTTAACCACTTGACCACCAGGGAAGTCCAATCACCCGTCTTTATCTTGCATCCACGTCACATGTGTTATTTATAGCTTGCTTTTCAAGGTTTTCCATTTCCCTTCCCAGTGTATGGCACCAAATACTTCACTAACCCCAATGACAAACACTTAATATACTTTTAGAGTCTTCATTTTACAGATGAGGAAAAGGAGTGAAGTGAGTGGTTCAAGTTCCCTCAGAAACGGGATTCAAACAGGCATCTGCCTAAAGATGCTCCTGCTTCACATCCTACCGTGTCTCCTCTGGAGCAACTGGCCTCCTGGTGTGCCCTTGAACCCCAGGCCTGCCTGCCCTGGGACTTCCCTGGGTCATGGCCGAGCTTGAAGGGCTGCTTGCACTCATCCTGGAACGTGAGGGAGGCAGCCAGCAACACTCAGGCCCTGCTACTTTCTATTGCATGAGCCTTCAGAGCCTCAGTTTCCTCATCTGTAAGATGGGAACAACATTGATCCCCCTCATAGGGCAGTAATGAGGAGCTGGTATTATCCCCACTTTGAAATGGAGGGGTCCCACTGTGAGGACAGGCTGTTCCCTGCCTAGGCTGCTAGCCTCTGTGTGCCAAGCTCTGCTGAAGAAGCAGAGTTACAGAATCTGGGAGGCCAATCCTTTATCTGGCTCTTCTTTTGTTAACTCTTCCTGGTGTCCCCTGTCTGTTCTGTTATATCTCCTCACTGTTCTTCTGTGCACTGGGACTTCCAGATGCCCAACCCCCCACCCCAGCTCAGTGACCCTGCCCTTCCTGCTCTGGTTTCCTCTCTAGGTGAGGCCCCATGCATGGCACAGGACTAATGTTTGGCAGGTGCTAAGAGAATGTGCCACTAACTAAACACCACCACCGGACCCCTGTGTTGTTAAACCCTCCTCTCCAACCATGATCTCTATCCCAAAGCATCACTCCACCCTAGCCTGCTACACTCCATCATTCCACAAACACAGTTCAGGCTTCAGTAGGGCAAAGTTCCAGACTCTGTATTCTGGTATTCAAGCCCCCTACTTGCTCCCTTTTCATGACAAGATGCTCCCCACCCCCAACATTGCCAAGTCCATATTCACAATGTTGTCACCATCTTCCCAGGGAAGTCAGAAGAATCTCTAGTTAATATTTCTTTTCCGCCCCAAGCGGCCAGCATTGTGTGATCCTTCCTCTGAGTGCCCTGCACAAGTATTTGGATGAGAAAAGGGACAAGTCTCTGCTGAGCAGCTGCTCTGTGTCAGGTAAAGCACCCCAGTTTATAGATGGGGGAACTGAGGCTCCCAGATAATGTGAGTTCCCACAGGCAGTGATGGGGGCTGGGCCAGGATTTGAACCCAGGAAATGGCAGTCCACTCCAGTACTCTTGCCTGGAGAATTCCATAGACAGTGGAAGCTGGTGGGCTACAGTCCATGGATTCACAAAGTCGTACACGACTAAGTGACTAATTTTTGTTAGGTTTTTTTTTTTTTTTTTTGATCTACTGACTTTAAGGGGTGTGTCCCTGGTGGCTCAGAGGGTAAAGAATCTGCCCGAAATGCAGGAGACCTGGGTTCAATCCCTGGGTTGGGAAGATCCCCTGGAGAAGAGATGGCAACCCACTCCAGTATTCTTGCCTGGAGAATTCCATGGACAGAGGAGCCAGGCAGGCTATAGTCCACGGGGTCGCAAAGAGTTGGACATGACTTAGCAACTGAGCAACAACAACTATTGACTTGGGCGTCCCTTCCCCTTGAATCTGCTCCCAAGGGCATCCCAACCAGACATTTCATAATCAATCTCAGAACTTTCATCCAAGCTCCATAGGATGTGGCTGCGGGTCCAGCTAAGGGGCCAGGTCTCCATCAGTGTGAAAGGCATTTGAGCTGCTGACAGACCCTCTCTGCACAGACACTGGGGGACCTGGAGGCGATGCTGGTCCTAGAGACAGAGTCAAGTCTGCTGGGCTCAAGGGAGCAGGGGGCCCTCTTGACCCCCTGGCTTCTTCTGGACTTGCTGGGCTGTTCCTCCTCTACCCTTCTCCTTTACTAGGTTCACTGTCTTTTCCCTCCCCAGGCTCCCTCCCTTGTCCCAGGGTTCCTAGACCTTCTCAGGACCTTTGCTTCACTCTCTGCTCCCCAACCACGCTCCTTTTCAGAGGTTCTGCTTCCTTGTGCCTCTCTCCCCTGGTCACTCCATCTTTCTATCGACACGATGCCTCACTGGATCCTAGAGGTGCCCACCGGCAGGTGGGTGGGAGAGTCTGGCTTGGGGACAGTCGCCCTCCCCAGGTTTTTTCCCCACTAGACACTGCATCCTTTCATATCTGTCTATCGACTTCCTCTTCCATTTGTCTATCTCTGCTTCCTTGCCTCGGTTTCCCTATCCTCTGTCTCTTCTCAGGCTCTCATTCTTATATAACGCTGGGAGGTGGACTCTGTTACCATCTACATTCTAGATATAAGGACACAGAGGGGCTGAGAGTTTAGGTGACCTGCCAGGACGGCAGAGGTGGTAACTGGCTGCGCCCGACCAGTTGCGCCAAGGTTGGTCTCCAGGCTGCCGGCCATCCTCCGACTCCTACTCCACCCACCGACCACGCCCACCGACCAAAAGCCCCGCCCCCATCCGGTTATGCCCCGCCCCCGCCCCGGCTCGGGCTGCCGGAGGACCCGGAGCTGAGGCGCCCGAGGCCGCCGCGGCGGCGGGGACGATGTGGTTCTTTGCCCGGGACCCGGTCCGGGATTTCCCGTTCGAGCTCAGCCCGGAACCCCCCGAGGGCAGCCCGCCGGGACCCTGGATCCTGCACCGCGGCCGCAAGAAGGTGAGTGCGGCTACACTCTGCAGGCCGCGGCCGACCTCGGTCTCGCCTAGCCAGCGCCGCCGGCTTCGCCGCGTCGCGCCCGCCTGACGTGGCTGTGGAGCCTCTAGGACTTCGGGCCGAGGGAGGGGGACGGGCAGTGTCGACGTGGCGGGCGGAAGGACCGAGGGACCCACAGGCGGACCCAACCAGGGTTACGTGGGCCGGGTTCAGTCTCCAAGGGCTGACTTGGGGAGAGACCTGGCCGGCGGCCCTTCTCTTCCGGCACTGAACCAACTCCGGGGACTATCTCGGAGGTGGAGTGGTCAGCAACGTGAGGCCCGTCTACCCTCCCCCAGGCCACAGGGAGCCCGGTGTCCATCTTCGTGTATGACGTGAAGCCCGGTGCCGAAGAGCAGACCCAGGTGGCCAAAGCTGCCTTCAAGCGCCTCAAAACTCTCCGGCACCCCAATATCCTTGCCTACATCGATGGGCTGGAGGTACCTACCAGCTGCTCAGTCTACCCCACCTCTGTCCCTCGCTTTCTCCCAGTCCTGTCTTCTGTCTTCCTGTGGATTTCCAGCCCTTCTGCGCCAGCGCCTCACCCCCCAGATTTGACTTCCCCTTCTCTGCCCCTATCCCTATCACGTCTCTCATCGCTTCTTCCTCTCCCCCCATCCCTCCCTGATACCCGTGTTCCCTTCTTCAGACAGACAAATGCCTCCATGTAGTGACAGAGGCTGTGACCCCGCTGGGAGTATACCTCAAGGCGCGAGCGGAGGCCGGTGGCCTGAAGGAGCTGGAGCTCTCCTGGGGGCTACACCAGATTGTGGTGAGGTGGGGGGGCAGTGGGGATGAGAGCAGCGGGGGGGCTGCAGCTCCTGGGCTGTGATGGATCCTTCTGCCCCTAGAAAGCCCTCAGCTTCCTGGTCAATGACTGCAGCCTCATCCACAACAATGTCTGCATGGCCGCTGTGTTCGTGGACCGCGCTGGCGAGTGGAAGCTTGGGGGCCTGGACTACATGTATTCAGCCCAGGGCAATGGTGGGGGACCTCCCCGCAAGGGGATCCCTGAGCTTGAGCAGTATGATCCCCCGGAGTTGGCTGATGGTAGTGGCAGAGCGGTCAGAGAGAAATGGTGGGTGCCTAGGGGGAGTACACCCCATCCTGCCCTATTCTGGAAGCCTCCTATAGCCTCAGGACCCCTGGGCTAGCTGGCACTCCCTCCATTCCCTGCTGCTTGGCTGGGGAGGGAACCAGGGTCCTCAGGGTGGAGCCCATTCCTCGCTCCCAGGATCCTCAGGGAGGAAGTGCAGGATAAACACAGGCTTTGGGGTTAGGTGGTTCTGAATTTGAATGTGATGTCACCTGGGATGGATGTCCTTGCTTCTCTGAGCCTCACTTTCCTGATCTGTCAATTGGGGCTAATGAAACCTGCTTCTTGAGGCTGATGAGATGATCAGCTAAGGAACACAGCCCAGGGTTTGCCATGCAGTGAGTGCCTGGTGCCCAGGGTAGGTTGGAGGCCTATGCTGGCAGGTGGCAGAGTCTTGAGCAGCTCTGGTCACTGTCTCAGGTCAGCTGACATGTGGCGTTTGGGCTGCCTCATCTGGGAAGTCTTCAATGGGCCCCTACCTCGAGCGGCAGCCCTGCGAAACCCTGGGAAGGTGAGTGTCCGACTCCACCCACACCCCAGCCCCTCTCCCCCAGCCAACCAGCCACTGCCCTGACCCTGACACTTCTCCCGCAGATCCCCAAATCACTGGTGCCCCATTACTGCGAACTGGTCGGAGCCAACCCCAAGGTGCGTCCCAACCCAGCCCGCTTCCTGCAGAACTGCCGGGCGCCCGGTGGCTTCATGAACAACCGCTTCGTGGAGACCAACCTCTTCCTGGAAGAGATTCAGGTGAGCCCCTTGCCCCACCCTGGGCTCTGGCCCTACATTCCTCACCTCTGTGCACCTCCCCACTTTATAGGCTCACTGATAATTAGACCCTTGGAGACAAGCACAGATGATGGAGCTAGGCTCTTTGGGTTCATACCCTGCCTCCAACTATTGCTTATTTAAAATACTTACCTATCTATTTATTTGGCTGGGCCGGGTCTCAGTTGTATCTTGCAGGATCTTCCATCTTCATTGTGGCATGCCAGATCTTTAGTTGTGGCATGTGGGATCTAGCTCCCTGACCAGGGATCAAACTCTGGCCCCCTGCATTCGGAGCTCAGAGTCTTAGCCACTGGACCATCAAGAAAGTCCCTCTAGTTATTATTTGTGTGTGACTTTCCTTGGCTGAAGTTCAGTTTTATGAATAGTACCTACTTCAGAGGAGGAGGGTGAGGAGTCAGTGAGTCTGAAGTGCACAGTACAGGGTCTGGCACATAGTGGGTGCTTTGTGAGTACTTCTGGCACTCTGTTAACTACACACATACATTCCAGCCCTGGCCCTGATGTTGACTGCAGGGTGGGGAGAAAGAGTCAGACCCAGACCCCTGCCCTCAAGGCTCTAGCATGGGGTGAATGATCCAAGTGTCCACCCTTGGGGACTTTCACTGGGGAAAAGGGACAGAAAACATGTAAATGAAGAAATGTGCTTCCTGAATGCGGGTAAGTGCTGGGAAGGGAAAGAGTGAGGGTGATGCCTAGGGAAGGGTTCTCTCAAGGGTGACGTTGAGCTGTGACCTGAGGGTGTGAAGGTGGGAGTCATGGGGATGCTAACTGGGGAAGAAAGTTCCAGGCAGAGGGAACCTCTCTGTGAGGAGGGAGCCCTCAGCTTAACCTCACTGAACCTCGGTTTCCATATCTGTGTGGTGGGGATAATGGCGGTGTCTGCTGACCCACAGGGTTGTTGTAGGGAATGCAGAAGGGAGGCTCTGCCCCGTGACCTGGACTTGTGTGGGGCGTAGAGGGGTGATGAGAGTCTGGAATGGGAGGAGTGACAGGGCTTCCATGGCCCTCCTTGGTCTGTGGAGTCTTGACTCAGATGGGGCTGGGGGGGCCGTCAGAGGATGGGAACCTGCGCTGAAGGAAAAGGTGCTGGAGAAGTTGAGCCTTGCCGCCCCCTGGGCAGTGTGGGGCAGCAGGAGCTCCGTTACATGGCGTTCCCACACGGCTGGCTCTGCCAGGCTGCCCTTCTCCTTAATGTGCGCCCCATAGGAAACAGGCTGTTTCTGGAGGGTCCCGAGGAGAATGTGGGAGGGCTGGGCCCAGAGGCCCCCCCTTCCCATCGGAGAGCAGAGCGGTGGAGGATGCCAGCTGTGACTCTGTCAGGGGGCAACCTTGGATGCGGCTTGGCCTCTCTTTGGAACTGTGCTCGCCAAACCCTGTGTCAGAGCACCAAGCCTGCCTCCCACGCCAGACTGAGCTGCTCCAGCCCAACCAGGTCCTCCCCAACCTGGGTTAGAGGTCACTTCTGGGCCAGGCAGTGGCTGTGGCCATGAGGGTACATCCAAGAGCACAGGAACTTTGGAAGCACACCGGACAGGGTTGTAATGCACACCCGGCCTCTCTTGCCTGGTGACCTTGAGCCTCAAGCCTCCTCCTTTGTAAATGGGGGAATGACAGCACTTCTTCACAGGGCACAACACAGCAGAAGTGCCGCACCACAGGGTCACACCCTTCCTTTGTATTTATTTATTTATCTGTTTTATTTGGCTGTGTCCAGTCTTGTTGTGATATACAGGATCTTCATTGCATCATGCAGGATCGTCCATTGAAGAGCACGGACTCTCTAGTTGTACGTGAGCTCGGTTGCTCCACAGCATGTGGGATTTCAGTTCCCTAACCAGGGATCGAACCCGCATCCCCTGCTTTGTGAGGTGGATTCTTAACCACCGGACCACCAGAGAAGTCCCCACACCCTTCCTTGACTGCGGCTTAGCTGTGTGACTTTGGACAAAAGTCCTTGCCCCTTCTGTGCCTCAGCTTCTTTGGATTATTTCATCTGTGTAATGGTTTTAGAATATAATCCTGCCTGGCCATGTGGTCTGTGCTCCGGAGGTGTAAGTTGTGGATAGGACAGCCTCGGGCAGGTTAGAAGGATGGAGGGAGACCATTGAGCTGACAGCATGGCCTGTGTCGGCTCAGTGAGAGGACCAGATCTGGGGGTAAATGCACCTCATCCCTGCCTTCTGACAGCCTGCCACGGTCTCTACCACAGAGCTGCCGGTGAGCCCAACCCAACAGGGCTAGGTGGCAGAGTAAGCTGTTATTCCCTGTTTTCTTGTGCCATATGTTTAATGGTACTCATGGGTTAGTGGTATCTTCTGTGGTCCTGAAGAGCTAAGGCAATACTGATAAAGTGTCTGCTTTCATAGCAGCAGGTCAGGTGGCAGTGCCACTGACTGGCTGGGCACCTCCAGCATGGCAGGCACTGTGCTAGCAGCTTTTGTGTGCATTTTCTGGTTGAATCCTCAGAACAGTTGTGAGGCAGTACAGTTATTACCGCATTTTACAGTTTGGGGAACTTGCCTAAGGTCATGTTGTTTAGTTGCTCAGTCTTACACTCTAGTGAAAGTGAAACTGTTAGTCACTCAGTCATGTCTGATGGACTGTAGACCGCCAGGCTCCTCTGTCCATGGGATTTTCCAGGCAGGAATACTGGAGCAGGTTTCCATTTCTTTCTCCAGGGGACCTTCCCAACCCAGGGATCAAACCCACGTCTCCTGCATTGGCAGGAACATTCTTTACCACTTAAAGCCACCTAAAGTCACATGGCTAATAAATGGGAGAGTTGGGCTTTGAACCCAGGCAGTCTGGCTCTGCAGGCTTGTTTTCCTTTGGAGGTAACCCCGTGTCCTGGCCCTTGGCTGAAGGGACCGTGACCGGAATGATTTCTTCTTCCCTGCCTCCTGCCCATTCTCCCCCAGATCAAAGAGCCAGCTGAGAAGCAAAAGTTCTTCCAAGAGCTGAGCAAAAGCCTGGACTCATTCCCCGAGGATTTCTGCCGGCACAAGGTGCTGCCCCAGCTGCTGACTGCCTTTGAGTTTGGCAATGCGGGGGCCGTGGTCCTCACACCCCTATTCAAGGTGAGTGGGGCCTGGAGCCTCAGGACCTGTGGGGCCCGGAGACTGGCTGGGTGGTCTGAAAGGCAGAAGAGAGGGCCGTGGCTGGGGTGGGCCAGCCTTGCCAGCGTCCTGTGAGGGGAGTCTGGTCAGGGGGACCCAAGCCCACTTGAGGATCTCCGACATCGGCGGTTCAGCAGGCCATGGCCACGTGACTAGCTGTCAGGGAGACATAGAGACTTCCTGTCCTTGGTGAGGGGAAAATCTGTGCCTCCAAAATTCTTTTTCCAAAGACCCTTTGCTTCAGAACCTACAGCCCTTCCTCCATTTCCTCAGGACAGCCTCCCTGGTCTGACCCGGGCACTCTGGTTCCGAGGCCCCAGGGATCAGCTGCTCATCGCCTCGCTTTCCTTCCTCCCTCCTGACCACTTAGCACTCAGCCGTCTTGGCTTCTTGGGGCTGGATCCTCTCTCCCTCCTCAGATCCCAGCCCGCCAGTACCTGGGCACCTGCCATTCCCTGCTCAGTGGGAGAACCCCTTCCCCAAAGGAACTTGGCGTGAGGGGAGGTGGGGAAGTCAGCAGGTACATCCTGTATAGCTGGGAACACCCAGAAGTTATGGGCAGAATCCTGTGTGCACATGGGATCTCGTGCCTGATTACAGGGAAAGGCCCAGAGCTTTTGCGAGCCTCCTAAGAGAGGCCTGACCCAGAAAGGGTAAGGGTAGGGCTAACTTGACATGGAGTCTAGGCAGAAGGGCTGCTGAGGAAATGCCCGCCTCATCCCACCACCATCACCCTGTTCCCACTTCGAGAAATCAGCAGGGAGCCTGAGGAAGTTCACTGAGCCCAGGGACGTCATCCCACTCGTGTGGACGTGGCTGAGCCCCTCTTCCTGCTCCTTCTCAGGTGGGTAAGTTCCTCAACGCCGAGGAGTATCAGCAGAAGATCATCCCTGTTGTGGTGAAAATGTTCTCCTCAACCGACCGGGCCATGCGCATTCGCCTCCTGCAGCAGGTAGGGGCTGTGGGGAGAGCCTGCCTGCTTCTGCTCCACCCAGACCTCACCCTGGCTGCAGGGGAGGTCCCTGCCTCACCTCCAGCCCCAGGCAGATAACTCGAGCCCTTGGTTTGGCTGCATGGGGACCCCAGAAACCCCTCCTCGAAACATGCACACAGGTGAGGGAGCAGAGGCTATGCTCTTAGGAAGTCAAGATACTTACCGGGCTCATTGGAAGCTTAGGGAATGCCCCCACCCAGGCTGCATGGCTCAAACGCTTCTCCTTGTGCTGTCCAGTCTCCCGGGTTGAGGCTGTTGTTCTGTTGTTTAGTCACTAAGTCACATCCAGCTCTGCGACCCTATGGACTGCGGCATGCCAGACTTCCCTGTTCTTCACTATCTCACAGAGTTTGTTCAAACTCATGTCCATTGAGTCAGTGATGCCATCCAACCATCTCATTCTCTGCCACCCACTTTTCCTCCTGCCCTCAATCTTTCCCAGCATCAGGGTCTTTTCCAGTGAGTTGGCGCTTCATATTAGGTGGCCAAAGTATTAGAGCTTCAGGATCAGTCCTTCCAATGAATATTCAGGGTTGATTTCCTCTTGAGGGGGGGATAGCGTCTCTCTTGCCAACCCCTGGGCAGTTGGGAGCATCAGACAGGGTTGATGGGATTGGGGATGGGGGGCCACTGGTGCACTAGGTATCCAGGTATCATCAGTCCTTCTCCAACTCCAGACACACCAGCCTCCTCCCAGCACTCCTCTAGGCAGCGGTTATACCCTTTTTATAGAAAAGTTCGGGAGGCTCCAAGATGGGGTATGACCATTCCACCTGATGAGCAGGACCAGAGGCCTGGCTCTCTGGCACCCAGTCGCTGGCTCTTCTCAGCCCCCTCCCTCGCCCCCAGCACCCTCTCCATTCCATTTGGGCCTGAGACCAGAGGCACAGTGGGGGGTTCAGGAGACTCCATGGCCAGCCAGTGCCTGCTGGGTAGAGAAACCATGCCAAGGGTGGTCCCCTGGCTCTGGTGAGGGGTGGAAGGCCTCACCGTGTTCTCATGCCCCAACCGGGCTGCAGATGGAGCAGTTCATCCAGTACCTTGATGAGCCAACAGTCAACACCCAGATCTTTCCCCACGTTGTGCACGGTTTCCTGGACACCAACCCTGCCATCCGGGAGCAGACAGTTAAGGTGGGTGTGGGCATGCCCAGAGGGGCTACCCCTGGTTTTCTAAGGCTCAGAGGGGGCTCATCAGAGGACACAGAGGCCTTGGTTTTGGTCTGTGGGTCAAGCAGGGTATGGGAGGGGCAGGTACTGTTCTGCGTGTGGGTCCTGGCTGTGGGTATAGCACTGCAGGTGCGGGGGGGAAGAGGGTGGGCATGGCCAATAGTCCTGAGTTCAACAGACATTCACGGAGACAGGAGTGCAGACAGGGGTTCCCCTTCCAAAGCCTTCTGGGTAAGGCCCAGGACCAGGTTGGGGAGGGCTCTGGCGGGTCTCCTCAGCACCCAGGGTCACTGGTGCCCTCCCAGAAGGCCGCCCCCATGTGTGGCACCCTGCCCGCTCCGGCCCACACTTTTGCTGTCTCCCGCCCTGCAGTCCATGCTGCTCCTGGCCCCAAAGCTGAATGAGACCAACCTCAACGTGGAGTTGATGAAGCACTTTGCGCGGCTGCAGGCCAAGGACGAGCAGGGCCCCATCCGCTGCAACACCACCGTATGCCTGGGCAAGATCGGCTCCTACCTCAGTGCCAGTGTGAGTGCCCTGCACACGTGGCAGGAGTTCTGTCAGCGTCACAGCCACATCCCCCAGGGCCAGGTCCCCTGGTGTGAGGGCTGTCACCCCCCCCCCCCGCCCCCCGCCCACACACACACACAGACCCAGGCCCTGGGTGCTCCAGTCCCCATGTCTGAGGGACAGAGTAAGTTGTGCCAGGTCACACAGCCGGTAGGTGGCTCCTGGAACAGATCCTAGGACTGCTTACCCCCTCGGGCTTGCATCCCTCCGGCTCACATCCCCTCCCTTCAGCCAGGGTCTGTGAATGCAGACACTGCAGCCTCCAGGCATTTAGCAGGAATGATTGAATGGGTCAGCAGGGCAGGCAGGAAGGGAGCCGTGGCCCAGCGCCGGGGCAGCTTCTGCTCTGGCCCGTCACTTTGAGCCATGGGCCGGTGATCTGGAAGGACAAGCCAAGATCCAGGGTTGTCGTTAGTGTTTAACTCACACTTGTTAGACTCTGGAGGCCCTGTGGTTGGCCTCTGTTGTGGCAGTTCTGGGCCCCAGGATGGACCCTATACTTAGGAGCCCTCTTCCTGCCCCAGACCAGACACAGGGTCCTCACCTCCGCCTTTAGCCGGGCCACAAAGGACCCGTTTGCACCGTCCCGGGTCGCGGGCGTTTTGGGCTTCGCCGCCACCCACAACCTCTACTCGATGAACGACTGCGCCCACAAGATCCTGCCTGTGCTCTGCGGCCTCACCGTGGATCCTGAGAAATCTGTGCGAGACCAGGTGAGGCGTCGCTGGGGCTGGGCCCTGGGGCTGGGCCCTGGGGCTGGGTCTCTGGGGGTATCTGGACCCCAGCCGGCCTGGCAGGCTCACAGGAACCTCAGAGGCCCCAGCTCTGCCCCTTGCTGCCCCACAGGCCTTCAAGGCCATTCGAAGCTTCCTGTCCAAACTGGAGTCTGTGTCAGAGGACCCCACACAGCTGGCCGAAGTGGGTGAGTGGCCCACGCTCATGTTCCCTGTTCCTCTTGGCACTTTCTTGACTGTGGCCTGTTGTGGCCCCCGTCTGCCTCACTGGAGTGTCTGAAGAGCCGCGGGGGACAGACTGTACAGCACTCTTCCCACCTCCCATCTCACAGTTGGAAGAGTGCAGGCCTGGGGAAGGAGGGCACCCACTCTAGGTTGCTCTGTTTCAGTTAGTGCCTTCCTGTCACCCTCCCCATGGAGGCCTGAGGTGTCTGTACCTGTCTTTCCTGTCCCTGCCCAGAGAAGGATGTCCACGCAGCCTCCAGCCCCGGGATGGGAGGAGCCGCAGCCAGCTGGGCAGGCTGGGCTGTGACGGGGGTCTCCTCGCTCACCTCTAAGCTGATCCGGGCACATCCCACAGCTGCCCCGGCTGAGACCAATGTCCCCCAGAGACCTGCGCCTGAGGGTGAGAGTCCTGGACTGAGAGGGCTTGGAGTTCCCCCCCGGATGCTGACGGGGACACCCCCAGCCCCAGCAACCTCTGCCCTGTGCTGAGACCTTCCTGGGGCTCAGTGGGCGGGAACTCAGCGAGCCTCTGCTCCCCAGGACTTCCTGCCCCGGCTCCCACCCCTGTCCCTGCCATGCCTACGACCTCAGGCCAGTGGGAGACACAAGAGGAGAGCAAGGACACCGAAGAGGACAGCAGTGCTGCAGACAGATGGGACGATGAAGACTGGGGCAGCCTGGAGGTGAGTGGGGCTGAGGAGAACTCCCTCAGGGGGACCCAGCTTCAAGGTCACAGACTGCCATTCAGGGAGCTCACGTGGGCTTGGCTGGAGTCAGATCTGTCCTCATCTGCAAGTATCCTAAGCAGGAGTCATGGAGCAGCCACTGTGGGTCAGAGCCGACAGCTGAGCCCCATCTCAGCTCTAGAAATGAGAGGCCAAGGTGGTGGTGGTTGGGTCTGCCCCCTTCTCTTCCTCGCCCCCCTCCCCATCCCTCCTGTGTCTGTTCTGGGGCCCACCTTGCCCTTTGATTAGCAGAGAGAGGTTACCACCAGGCCTACAACCAACCTGTCCTCCCTGAGGGTGGGCTCAGGATGGGCTGAAGCCAGAGTGGGGCTGTCCTAAAGGGAATGCGGGCAGAGCTCCAGTCACCAGCAGTCTCTGCCCCTGAGGCCACAGGCAGGGGTGTGGAACTCAGGATCTCATTCCCCACCTCACAGAGGAGTGACAACAGGCCTGGTTCAGTGTGTTCAATTTATTGATGGGACACAGGGCCAAGGAGAAAATGAGATGGAAGACGAAGAAAGGGTAGAGCCCATAGCTGGGCAGAGACTGGGGGGCTTCCTTGGCCTTTCAGGTGGAGCAAGAGGGCTTTATTTGCTTTCCTCCCCACCCTGCAGCAGGAGGCCGAATCTGTGTTGGTTCAGCGCGATGACTGGAGGACTGGGAACCAAGCCAGCCGGCCTGGGCAGGTGAGCTGGTGGGACAGATGGTGTGTATGGGGGACGGGCTGGCCCCTGCTCCTCCCTCCCCTTCTCTAGCACTGTCTCCTTCTCTTCTGCAGGCCAGCAACCCTGGCCACAGATCCCAGGAGTCAGACTGGAGCAGCTGGGAAGCCGAGGGCTCGTGGGAGCAAGACTGGCAGGAGCCAAGCCCCCCGGAGCCACCCCCTGAGGGCACACGGCTGGCCAGCGAGTATAACTGGGGTGGACCGGAGCCTAGTGACAAAGGCGACCCTTTTGCTGCCCTGTCAGTGCATCGGGAGGCTGGGGCACAGGTACTTGGTGTCTGTCCAGTGGGAGGGTGCAGACCTGGGGTCCTCAGCTGAGTAGGCCTCCACTGCAGCCCACACCTCCCTTTTCAGTCAAGGCGAGACTCATGGGGTGATGACAACTGGGAAGGCCTGGAGACTGAGAGCCGTAAGTGTTTCTTCCCAGCCAGCTGGCTGATGGCCTGGGCCTACCCTCCACCAGGGCAGGCATGGGAAGGGAAACTGAGACCCAGGTTGTCCTGAAACCTTCAGCCCTCCCCTTCCTGTTCCCAGGACAGGCGAAGGCGGAGCTAGCCCGGAAGAAGCGAGAGGAGCGAAGGCGGGAGATGGAGGCAAAACGCGCTGAGAAAAAGGCAGCCAAGGGCCCCATGAAGCTGGGAACTCGGAAGCTGGACTGAACCGCGAGTGTGGGCCCTTCCCAGCCTTGGAGGCCCCACAGATGTATTTATTGTACAAACCATGCGAGCCCGGCCAGCCTGGCCAGGCACATCTCACATGTACAGAATCAGAGCCACAATAAATTCTATTTCACACCTGTTGTGCTGGGCTCAGTCCAGCGCCTCCAAGGAGGCTGGAATCTGGCACTGCCCTTTGGAGTCTGCGCCCATCATGGACATGAACATCAATTTACTTCGAAAACCAAGAGTAAAGAGAAACGATCTGATTTATCAGTTTCTGGGAAATGCCCTCTGGAAGGAAGGCCGGCAGCGCCAGAGACACCCAACATCTGCCTGTGAGCCAGGCGGAACCGGCAGGGGCGCCCTTGGAACATCGGGCGCGGGGAAGGGGTCTACGGGCCCGAAGGGTCCCTGGGTCCGAGCCCCGAGTCGGGGCAACAGCGAGAAGCCGAGCTCGCCCCAAGTGTTGGGCGGAAACCCCTCGGTGATTGCGAAGGTCCAGGCGGAGGGTGGTGTCAGCGGCGGCGCTGGGGCACGCAGGCTCCATGCGTGCGGCTGCGCGCGAAGCCAGCTTTGCAGACGCAGCGGTAGGAACCGCTCGTGTTCACGCAGCGCTCGGTCTTGCATAGTAACCCGCGCTGGTTCAGCTCTCGGCACTCATCGATGTCTGGAAGTGGGGGTGACAAGTGAGGACTTCACGAGGGCGGCCGAGCTGTGCTACCCGTAGGTTTCTGGTCCGAGCCGGGCTTCTGCAGGGCCCGCCCCCGCCCTGCCCCGCCCACCTGCCCTCTGGCCCCGCCCCCTCGGCGCGGCTCACCGATGCAGCGCGCGCGGGATGCGTCCAGCTGGAAGCCGCCGGGGCACTCGCACACTGCGCCGCCCGGCCGCGGCACACAGCGGCCGCTCACGCAGCGACACTCGTCCGAATCCTCCTCTGAGCTGTCCTCTTCTGCGCCGGCGGAGAGAATGAGACGTCAACACTGCCCCCGGCGATGGCCGCGGACCCGCCCGTCCCGCCTGTACACTCACCTCTGGCGGGCTTCCCCAGCAGCAGGGGACTCGTGTCCCAGAAAGAATTACTTTCACTCTGCGACGTCGGGCACTGGGACCCTGAGAGGGGCAGGGGGCGGTCAGCAGTCAATGGCTTTGATTCCCCTCGGCTCCCGCCCCCAAACTCCCTCCCGGCCATCCCCTCTCGGGCATGCTCACCAGCGCCGCGCGGCGGGCACGGACGGCACTGGGCTCCCCAGCCTCGGCCCTGGCGACAGCAGCAGTCATCGAAGGTGAGGGCGGGTCCGGCCAGGGGGCCTGCACACATGCCGTCGTCTCCGCGCTGGCCCCAACACACGTCCCGCCGCTCCGGGGCACGCTCTGCGGAGGAGGACCCGGTGTCAGGGAGGAGCCCAAAGCAGGGACTGCCCTCCCCCGCTCCAATCCACCCTCGTGGGAACGGCGGCCCCGGGCCTCCACGCGGCACACAGGGCTCTGGAGAGCCCAAGATGACCCTCGCCCTCACCGGCCGGGCTCTCGGGGCGCTGGCAGTCGCGGCCTGAGGGTCCGGGTACCCAGGGCAGGCGGCACTCGCAGCGGTAGGAGCCGGGCAGGTTGACGCAGCGGCCAGGGCGGCAGGCTGTGGGGTCCTGGCACTCGTCCACGTCTGCGGGCAGCAAGTGGATGGGTGGGGGTGGAATCACAGCTTGGCTCGGCTAGCTTCCCTCCCCTTTCCCCAGAGGGCTGACCCGGGCCTCACCCATCTCTTCTGGGCTCAGACATTGGCGCTGCACCGGGCTGTACTCGGCCGGGGGAGTGCAGGCACAGCGGTAGCCACCGCGCGTGTTCTCACACACTCCGTTCCGGCAATTAGACTCGTCCAAACACTCGTCCACGTCTGAGGGGAGGAAAAGCGCGAGTGGTAGGAACCGGCCTGGAGTCAGGCGATTGTGCGTGTCTCCTGGCTGCTTTCCCACGGCCACGGGGGCAGCTGCACTCACCCACGCATTCCAGCAGGTTCGAGTCGTAGTAGAAGCCGTGCTGGCAATAGCACTCGTAGCCGGGCTGCGTGTTCACGCACTTGCCCTCCTTGCAGATCTCCGCCCCAAACAATATGCATTCATCGATGTCTGCAGAGCGACAGGCCGTGGGCGCCCGCACCCTCTACCTGCCGGGCCTCTGAGGCCCCGTAGCAGAGGACGTGGGGGTGGCGCTTACCGTGGAAGGGCGGAAAAGTCTGCTATGGCCTTTTCCCAACTCCTACTGAAGGTGGTGGGGCGGGGCTTGGCAGAGGGGCGGGGCAGTCGGTGAGAGAGTGGGCGGGCCTTACACCAGTACCCGCGATTGACAAGCAAGCACTGGAGGGATCAGGGCGGTCCAAACCAGAGGGCGGAGCGGGGCGAGCCAGGTGGGTGGAGCCATGTTGGGGCTTACCACGGTGGGCTGGGATGCCATAGTTGACAATGTTGTTGTCCTGGGTATAGCCCTTCCCGTCTGGGCAGAGGCTGTGGAACTCAGCTACGGGAAGACAGTGGCCGTGGGGAAGGAAAGGAGCAGGATTGAGCACGTGCGTGCTGGCCGTAGGGCCGGAGCTCTCGCCTCATTTCCCACCAACTCAGGAAGGGGCCCTCTTCCCCAGTCCGGTCCCAAATGAAGAAACTGAGGTTCAGGAAAGGGGAAAGGCCTGCCAGGCTCCTGACCTGAGCTGTAGACGGGGCAGGGATAGATCTCACAATGGTCTCCCCAGCCAGCCCCCAGCGAGCAGCAGCACTCCTGCTGGGTGACATTGGTGGCCAGAACACTGTCACAGAACACGGTGTCATCGAAGTTAAGGTAGCACTCCTTCTTGTGGTGGGGCTGCTCCACCTCTGAGGGGAGGGGAGAGCAGCTCAGGGTCCGGCACCATGTCTTTGCCTTCCACACTGCCCACCAACCTCTTCCCTCTGTGCCCCGCCATCGCCTGGCTCCCCGTAACTGCCACATGAAAGCCAAGCTCCACCCTCAGTGTGGCATTCAGGGGCCACCTGACAGAGCTGGTCCCGCTGGGCTCTCCCAGGCAAAAGAAATTTCTTCCTGTTCCTCATATTCCAGAGGGTGGGACCAGGTACAACTCTGAGTCCCAACTGCAGCATCTAGATTGAGGAGGGAGCCGAGAGGGCACTCACCCTCACAGCCGTGTTGGTCCTGGGTGGGTGTGAAGCCCTCATCACAGATGCAAACGTAGGAGCCCTGCAGGTTCTCGCAGACCCCATGGGGAAGGCACAGGCCTGGGTCCTGGCTGCACTCATCTATGTCTTCAAGGAGGAGAAGAGCAGAAAGAATCACTCAGAGGGAAACCAGCCCCTCTCTCCCTGGGGGTGGGCCTCAAGGGCCTCACACAAGCCGAGAACCTGAATTTCCACTTTGACTTCAAAGCACACACAACAGGAAAGCCACTCGTGTAGGTCTGTGCATGTGGGTAGATGTGTACACATTCAGTGCATTGTTCTTCAAAAACCCTAACAGAATGAAGCCCTGGCTCTCAGCTCAGCATCTGGGACTTTCAGTTTAGTCTCCCAGTATCTTTGTCTCATCACCCTTTGCTCTAAACCACTAACACCCTCAGCTCTATGTCTAGGCCACAGGTATCTACTCACCCTAAAAATACAACTAGCTCTGCTTCCAGATCTCTGTGCTTTGCAAATACTCTTCTTTGGGCCTGGTAAATACCATCCTTTGCTTTTCTCTGCTTAGGGAATCTACTTATGCTTTAGGGAAGCCTGTTTATACTTCAAGTTCCAATACAACTGTCACTTCTCTGTTGTAATTAATCACTAGCCCAAACCTCTTTTGGCACCGAGCACTCTGAATTGTAAGAAACAATTTACCCAGGGCTCTGTGCTAGGGGAGACTGTCTTCCTAGCAAGGAGCCCTGGGTTACTGCTCAGTATCTAGCATATAGCATGCTGCTACTGCTGCTAAGTTGCTTCAGTCGTGTCCAACTCTGTGTGACCCCATAGACGGCAGCCCACCAGGCTCCCCCGTCCCTAGGATTCTCCAGGCAAGAACACTGGAGTGGGTTGCTATTTCCTTCTCCAATGCATGAAAGTGAAAAGTGAAAATGAAGTCTCTCAGTTGTGTCCGACTCTTAGAGACCCCATGGACTGCAGCCTACCAGGCTCCTCGGTCCATGGGATTTTCCAGGCAACAGTACTGGAGTGGGGTGCCATAGCATATAGCATAGAACCTGGCAAATATTAGGTGCTCAGTAAACTCTTGTTGGATGAATGCATTGAGGGGTGAGTTGGCATATAGTAATAAGCATCATCTAATTCCTGTCATTATTACTGTTATTATTTTCTGTGAAAGAGTAGGATGAATGAGTGAATGGATGGATGGATGGATGGATGGATGCAAAGAGATCAACAGTATGTCTAGGAGATGACTGCTTACTGCCATTGCTCTTTGGGAGTTCTCAGCCAATCCCCCCATACCTTGGCATTTCCGGCCGCCTACCAGCCGATGCCCCTGGGGACAGAGACATCGATAGGAGCCATTGGTGTTGATGCAATCACCCCCAATGCAGG
The DNA here is from genome assembly GCF_023699985.2 of Odocoileus virginianus. NCBI lineage: Eukaryota > Metazoa > Chordata > Mammalia > Artiodactyla > Cervidae > Odocoileus > Odocoileus virginianus. The sequence continues at coordinate 37,604,831 of NC_069701.1, forward strand.
CTGCAGGGAAGTCACACTCATTGATGTCTGTAGAGAATCAAAGGGGTGGAGAATCTCAGGGATAAAGCCCACTCACACAACCTAAGGCTGCCAATGCTTCTGAAGAGCCCTGGCTAGGGCCCACCCACCATGGCCCATCTTGGATCTGGATGGGGGCTGGCCATGGGAGTGGTAGGCTTGTTCACAGGTAGCCCCTGGGGTTGGGGTCTGTGCAGTGAAGGTCTGGGACAGGGAGGAACAGGCCAGCCCCCCAGCTTGAGGCCTCCCCTCACCCTCGCAGCGGCTCCGGTCCCTTGACAGATGGTAGCCAGAGAGGCACTGACACTGGAAGGAGCCTGGTGTGTTGGCACAGATGCCGTTGTCGCACACGTCCCCAGCCTCACACTCGTCCACATCTGTGGGGCACAGGGGCCATCAGAGGGCTAGGACGGGGTGGTCCTGGGTCTCTGCTCCCCTCTTCCCACTCCTGCCCATGGCCTGGAGCACCAGAGCTGAGGCAGGTGGAGCTGGGGACAAGCATGGGCCCTTCACCCCACCCCCGTGTGGCCCACCATGCCCTAATGACTGGGCCAGGTGTGGGCAGGAACCCTGGGCCATCTCTGGCTGCAAAGAGGTCAGGTCTCCCATGCCTCGTCCATTCTCACCAAACAGTCCTCCCCGTCCACTGCTCTCGCCCTTCCCCTCCCCTCTGTAAGTAAGCTCCCCTATATCTTCGTTTTCCTGGAATAATTTCTTCCGCTTGTGCGGCACGCTCCTGTGCATTCCTTTCTGGTGGGAGCTGGTAGTCGCCCACACCCCAGACTCCTTCCAAACCACACACTTCCTGAAGGACACCTGAACCCCACACCAGCCTCCCACCTCTCTGTTGCCATCAGCACCCACCTTCCTAGCGCTTCTCCCTTTCCCTCTCTCTTCCTCTCCATCCTGGGTGTTTTCAACATCCATCTGGCCAGCCAGACAGCCTCCGATCCAACAGTCCTCCTTCCCTCAGTGTCCGCGACCTCCACTTCAACGCCAGCCACTCGCTCTCAGTACGAGCGGCTGGGAGCTGCCCCCGCCATCCCCACGCCTGCTCCTTCCCACTGCCTCCGCTGCTGGTCTCCGGTGCCCTCCTCCACCTCCTCTCCCCAAGGGCCCCTGAACACCTCTCCTGCCTCCGCTCCACTCTGGCAAAGTCAGAGCCCTAGCCTGCTTCTCAGGGTGCCGGGTGCCGAGTGGGGCTGAGGCTGGCCACCACGCGGAGCACCAGGGGCTGCTCCACTCCGTGTGGCCTCCAGCTGGGCCAGATCCTCAGCGTGGCCGCACCGCCCTCTCCTCCTCCTCTCAGGCCTTGACACGAGGGAGGCCTAGGGAGCCCCCATGCCCTTCAGCAGGTCCAAACTTGTGCCGTTCTCCTCAGCCCACAGCCTCCACCCCACTCGCTCTTCCTCACCTGCTGCCTCCGTCTTCTGGCCTCTCCTCAGGCCACAGAAGCTACCCTGCCAAGGCCGCCTTCTCGTCTCCCCGGTGAGTTCTTAGTTACAAGGACCTCTCTACTGCATTTAGCGCATCCTCCTCTGCCCTCGATGCCTGCCCTCCCCAGCTTCTCAGCTAGTGCTCCCTGGGCCCCCCAGATCCCCTGCTTCCCCATCTCCTGCTCCTATCCCCTGCCTTCTGCTGACCTGGCAGTGTCCACAATGCTCCCCTCACTGGACTCAACCTCCTTGACTGCACCCCAGGGCTCCACAGCGCCCCCTAGTGTGCACCCCATGGCTCCAGCGTCCCCTAGGGTGCACCCCAGGGCTCCACAGCCCACAGTCACAAGTGGGTGTGTCTGGCCCAAGGCTTTCAATCTATACCGCCTCGCCTCTGTGGGCATCACCAGCTGAGAGACCCACAGGGACCACGCACTCAACTGTCCAACGTGAAACTTAATGTCTTCCTTCTCAAACACACCTCACCCCCAGGGACCCTATCCCAGTGAGCAGCACCCGCTGACTCACCCAAACTAGAAACCTGGAGACCCCTTACTTCTTTCTCTCCTTCACCTTGACATCCAGTTAACAAGCCCAGGTAACTTGTTTTAATATTTCTCTAATATCACATAGTCTCATGACCATCTTTGAGGCCACTATCATCACATCTGCCACTGTCTCTGTCCTGAGTCTCCACCATACCTCCAGTCCCTCTCCACAATGGGCATCAGGGGACTTTCTAGAACAAATAGCAAATATTGTCATTCTTCCCTTTAAAATGCTTCCGGTGCCTCCTAATACCTTCAGGGTGAAGTTCAACCTCCTGGGCAGGGCTTAAGTGGGCCCTTCAGGGGGTGAGGGCCTGCCCCTCACCAGCCAGCCTCAGCCCCACCGCTACGTACACCTTACTTTCCCTAGACACTCCGTGCTGGTGTTCACAGAGCCTGGCACGCTCCTCCCTCCCTCCTATCTTTGCTTGACTAACTCCTGTTGATCCTTTAAGACAACTCAGGCCTCGCCTTCTCCCAGTCCCCCTGAGGTTTCCCAGAAACACCCAGACTCCACTGAGACTGACAGCCCTGCGCTCTACAGTCGGTGTCTACGGTTCTCCAGTTTCTCTGACTCCCATCCCTCAGCCCATCTCCTGATGCATAAGAAACATTATTGTCGGAGGGGAGGGAGGGGACTACCCACACCCCCTTTTATATCTCTCCCACTCCATATTCAAGTAACTGTGCTTTGCAAACGCAGCTTCAAGCCTTGCCTCCTAAGATCCTTTCTACCTAGAAATTCCGCGGCCCCCTCCTCCGCCAGGTTGCGGAGAAAGTGAGTGGGTCAGTGAAGGGAAGGTGTCTGTGAATTAACTGTCTCCCGCCCGACAGATGAAGTGACTCGGTCCCCAACCTTGACGCTGGAGTAGGTGGCGGGAGGCAGGGCGGGGAGGGCCGTAGCTCACCCAGGCAACTGCGGCCGTCGGGCGCCGGCGCATAGCCTTGGGCGCACGTGCAGCGGAAGGAACCCGGAAGGTTCTCGCACCAGCCTGGAGAGCAGGGGTTGCCCTCGGCGCACTCGTTCACATCTGCGGCGGAGAAGGCTTGCCTCGGACCCCGCCCCACTGGACGAGGTCCTGTGAGGGGATGGGAGACCCTCCTTCCAGGATGGGGGGGGTGTCCCCCGCCCCCACGCGGGGAAAGTCGGGTTCTGGAACCGAAACTCCCACGCCAATAGCCCAGCCCCATCACCGGGGCAACTCCCGAAGGGCCCCGCCCCCACCCGGACCCCAGCCCCGCGCGCACCGCGGCAGGCCCCGCCCCCCTGGCTGCGGTAGCCGGGCAGACAGGCAATGCACTTGAAGCTCCCAGGTTTGTTCTCGCATTTGCTCTCCGGGCAGGTGCTAGGGTCGCGGCACTCGTCGATGTCTGCGCAGTAGGGAGGAAGAAGACTCGTTTGAGGACAACGTTGCCGGCCAGATGCTCAGGCCTCGGCAGGGCGTCCCTCTGTCACGGATCGACCAGGGGAAGCGGGCCCTCTGGGTTCCAGACCGAAACCTCCGAGAGGCCCAGGGCTGGGCAGAGACGGGAGTGAGGCCCTCCGCCCCCAGCCCAGGCCGAGGCACCACTGAGGACCCGCGTCGGTCCGGATGGGTCTTCCCCACCTTCGCACACGGGAGGTCGGGAGGCTTTGAGCCGGTAGCCGGGGTAGCAGTTGCACTTGTAGTGTCCCGGAAAGTTGATGCAGAAGCCGCCGTCGCCGCACAGGTGGGGCTTGGCGCACTCGTTCAGGTCTAAGCGGGAGGAAGGGCGCGCGAGGGGAGTGCAGAGCGGCGGAGGGGATGACACGCAATGAGGAGAGCTCCCGGGTCCGCCGAGCCCCGGGCCCGCCCCCGGCCACTCCGCGCTCACCCACACACGAGCGCCCCCCGGCGCCGACGTGCAGGCGGTAGCCGCGGTTGCAGTGGCAGTTGTAGGAACCTCCGGTGTTCATGCAGATGCCCCGCCCGGCGCCGCACGGCTCTGCCTCGCACTCGTTCACGTCTGAGAAAGGCGCGCGGGTTGGGAGATGTCAGAGGACGGTCCGGAGCCAGGGCCGCCCCCGCGCCACCCACTCGCCACGCTCACCCACGCAGTAGCGGTGCTGCGGATGCGACCGGTAGCCGGGATTGCAATGGCAGGAATAGTCCGAGGGTCCCGGGACGCACTCTCCGTGGCCACAGATGTTCTGGTTCAGTCGGCACTCGTCCGTCTCTGAGGGGGGCGCCCGGGGGAAGGGCGGCAGGTCAGAGCGGGCAGGAAGGGAGCATTCGCTTTCTGCCACGTTCCCAGGGAAGAACTGGACACCCCATCACTTTCGACGCCGATACCTGAGCCTGGTCGCACTATTATTTTAGATCTCTGTACAGCCATGCCCCCCCATCCTAGGATTGATTCCCTACACCTCCATCACAAATACCGCGACATCACAACCCCAAGTAGCCCCAAATCATGATCCCAGGTCCCCGGCATCCCCATCTCCCCAGTCCAGGACCCTTCATACTTCTCTCCTCACTTACTATACTCTGACTCCAATCACCTCAACATCTCAAACCCTGCAGCCTCAGTCACACCAATATCCTCTAGACCAGCGAACCAACACCCCTTGCCTTAGGGACCTGCCTGCACGGCCCCCCCCCCCCCCATTCCAGAAGTTTTCCTCCCGCTCCCAAGGCAGGCAGGAACTGGTTTCCTGGGAGCCCTGGCTGACACAGGTGATTAGACCCAGGAAGCCTCCTTACCTCTTTCCTAGGATTCACAGTACTCCCTGCCTCCCACCTCTTTCTCAGGGGCCTCTCCCCTGAGCCCTGCCCCAGGAAGCCACAAGCAGCCCTGGCCTCAGGTTGAACTCCACTCCCTCCCAAACACACCTGGCCAGTGGGCTCTTGCAGGCTGTTCTCTCTGCTTAGAGTGCCTCTCCCTAGGCTCCTTAACACCCCGTCCTCTGATAAAGTCTTCCCAAGTGCCTCCTTCTCCACACTCCCACAGCCCCCAGGCTGTCACTAGGTTATCCCAGCTTGTGCAGATTTCCTGGGCTGCCACCTTCCACCAGGAGCTCATCTAGGCTCCAGTTTTCAATCGGATTGGTGGCTTCCTTGCAGCTGGAGTCCAAACAGCCATGGGCTTGAATCCGGCTCAACTGTGTGACCTGGGATCAGCTACTGAACCTCTCTTAGCCTCAGTTTTCTCATCTGGAAAATGAGGCTAACCGTGCCCACTTCACAGAGTACAAGGAAAGTAAATGGTATTTAGTATGTAAAACTCTCCAGTCAGTGCCTGCCCCAGGGCAACTGTTCAGCCATAGCTAGCAATTATTATGATGCCCCAAACCATGCAGACACTTCCCACAGCCTTTGGGATCAAATCCAAGCCTCTTAAAGCTCCCTGAGCTGGCCCTCTCCTAGTTCAGAAACACTGATCTATGTGTGGTGTCTCTCTTCTCCATGAAACCAGGGTTTCATGTTTCCATGCCTTTGCCCAAACTTCTGCCCAGACCGGAATGTCCTTTTCCCCAACCTGCTAGCCCATTTCTTTCCCACATTTCGTCGTTAATTTCTAACACTCTTAAAAGCTCTGTTCAGAAAGCCTTCTCTCATCGCCATTCTACACATGATCACAATACCCAGACTTCCTTCCTTCTTCTCTGATTTACTTTTGCATAGCCCTTATGAGACACACTGTGGCTCAGAGGTTAAAGCGTCTGCCTGGAATGCGGGAGACCCGGGTTCGATCCCTGAGTTGGGAAGACCCCCAGGAGAAGGAAATGGCAACCCACTCCAGTACTCTTGCCTGGAGAATCCCATGGAGGGAGGAGCCTGGTAGGCTACAGTCCATGGGGCCCGCAAAGAGTCGGACACGACTGAGCGACTTCACTTTCACTTTATGAGACACACTAGATTTGGACTTATTGATCTGTTTGCTGTCTGTTTACTCCACAAGGACAGGGAATTTTTGTGTTTTGTTTACTATATTGTCCCCAGCACTTACACAGTGCTTGCACATAGTAGGTGCTCCATAAATATTCATTGACTGTAAATGCCTTCAGACTGGCCTGACCACCACACCACCCGGATCAGTTGAGGGCAGAGTGGCGTCTCAGAGTGCTGCACTCCGAGGCTTCCCCAGCCCCCAGCCCAGGGTCGGGCACACAGTAAGCCCTTGACGGTGTTAGCCCTCCGGAAGGACTGGAGAGGTGAAGGAGGAGAAACCCTAAATTGGGGGCGTGGCTTACCTGGGGCGTGACCTAGGTGGGCGGGTCTTACCTGTGACTTGAGTAGGGGCGATTTCCACCGCACTGCGGGACGGGGGCAAGTCGGGCAGGAACTGGGGCGGCGGGGGCCAGGAGATCAGCTCTGCGGGCAGCAGCACACGACCATTAGCGGGTGAAGAGGCTGAGAGAGCCGCCCCTCTCCCCGCCGGTCACCGAGCCGGCAACTTCACACCCAGCTGCACCGCCCCCTGGTGCCTAAGCTGTGAACTTCCCCCGCAGTGACAGCCCTTGAGGACTGGTCCCTACAGAGCCCAGCTCACCCGGGTAGGGCCGGGCAGGAGATACGGTGACAGTCGGGTGGCTCTGCTGCGCTGACTGCTCTTCAATCACTGGCTGCGGGCGACAGGAGCATGAACCCTCTGTGTCTCCTTGGCCTCCCTGCCCCTCCCACCTGGGTTCTCATACTCACTGAGTCTGTGCTCACCCCTACAAGGGAAGAAGACGGGGCCATTAAGTGTTGGGCTGGGAGAAGGGAGTCAAGTCTGGGATTGGCAGTCGGGCATGTGTGGTCAGAGTCCCTAAGAGTTCAACGATCATGTCTCTGGGTCAAGCATCAAGGGTTAGATCCTGATGTCCGGGGATGTTTTCATCACAAGTCAGTGAAGTGATGGTCCTTAGCTTGGGAGGTTATAGCCAGGGTCAAATCCCTGGGTCAGGGGTCAGAGGGTCAGATCTAGAGGCAGCATTTGAGCTGCATTAGTGCCCTGATCTGGAAATCTAAGGTGTCCTGGTGTCAGAGGATTGAACCTGGAGGGCAATAAATGATCAAATCCCATGGATCAGGGGTGACATCTTGGGCTTAGTTACAACACTGGTTAGGGGTCAGAGTGTCAGCTCCGGGGGTCAATGCTGGTCTGGGACTAGGAGTTAGAGGTTAGACTCAGGTCCTAACTGTGGGTCAAGGGTCAAGGTGTCAGACCTAGGGGTTCTGCAACTGTCAGGAAACAGGAGGGATTGGGCCAGACCTCTCTCTTCCTCTGTGTCCTCAGGTGGTGGTGCCCGGCTGGGGCTCTCGGGCAGCTGCTGGGGCTTGGGTGGCCCATCGGGGTGCAGGAAAAGGGAAAAGTCACTTTCGCCCTGAATGGTGAGCGTCTGGTGGGAGGTGAGGATGTGGTACCCCTTCCCAGCTGGGCAGATCTCCTTGAAGGCAGCTGTGGCCAGAGCAAGGGGCAGGCAAGTGAGGCCTTCCTGGAGAAGCAGGCTCACAGACAGCCCCCCGGCCCCAAAGGCCCCTGGCTTACCAGTGCCATCAGCCGGGCAGCGCTGGCACCTGGCACCCCAGGCCTTGCCGACGCTGCAGCAGCAGAGTTGGCGGGTGAGACGTGTGGTCAGGGGGTGCTGGCACTGGTGTTCAGGGCTCACCAGGCGGAAACACAGGCTCTTCTCCTCTGGCTTGTCCGCTGCAGGGGCCAGTGATGGGCATGGGCATCTGGGCCTGAATGCTGCCCATGTCCCTCTTCTCAGCTGCTCCAGACCTCACCTCTCTGGTACAGGAGGCCTTGATTCTCGTGTGGTCCCTGACCCCACATGACCCTGAATTCATTTGATCCCTGAAACCTGTATTATTCTGATCTCATGTAATACTTGAAACTTCTGTGACCACTGAACCCATTGATCCCTGATTCTAGTTATTCTAGACTTTATCCCTCCCACTCATCAAGCCCCTGGTCTCATATGACTCTGCTTCCTCATAACCCATGACCCTATGTGACCTTTTACTCCAGATCTCATGCAATTCCCTGAACCCACTGATCCCTGACCCCATCTGCTCTAGATCTTGCTCCTCTAGCAGTCAACTCTTGACCCCACTCTGACCTCTGTGACCTCTGATCCTTACTGTTTGGAGCCTTACCCTCCCACCTGTGCTTCATGACCTCCAAGGACCCCCGAGTCTCACCAATGCACTGTGTGCGGGAGGGGCCCAAGCTATGGCCAGGTGGGCAGACACAGCGATAGGAGCCAGGGTTGTTGAGGCAGTCACCATGGCGACACATGCCTGGCATCGCGCACTCGTTGATGTCTGCGGTAATAAGTGAGAGTTTGGGCCCTCCAGGCTGGGTGACAGCGACCTGCTCCAGAAACCTCGTGGTTCTACCCGCCCCCGCCCCCCAAGTGACAAATGGCCCGTACCCTGGCAGTGCGTGCTGTTGAGCCTCTTGTAGCCCTGGGGGCAGTCAGCGCCCACCTCCCCACGTACAGGCCCTGGCTTCTGCACCCCTGTGTCTGTGGAGAGAGGACAGTATGGCAGGAGAGGCCATGGGGCTGCAGAGAGGGAAGGGAACGGCACTGAGGAGGGGAATGGGGTACTGACGGGAACCGGGTGGGAAATGAGAGGCTCAGGCTGCAGGGGGGAGGGACTGGGGGAGGGTGTGCCCCATGGGGAGGGGCAGAGATCTCACCGAGCCAGGGCACTCACACTGCAGCTGGGGGCACTTGTGGCACTTGCTCTGGCCCCAAGCGGTGCCAATGCTCCCGCAGCAGTCTTCCTGCTTGGTGAGGCCCGGGAGGGGGTTGCTGCCACACTAGGGAGAGGAGCGTGGACAGGGGTCACAGGCTGCCCAGCCCCCACCTGGCCTCCCTCCTCAGGCGCTTTTCCTCCTCCCCCGACTCAACCTGCAGGACCCACCCAGTTTTGAGCAAACCCGGTGGACTGGAACAGGGCGGCCCTGAGCGGCGTCTATGGGTTCACTCACGGGCTGCTTGGGCAGCGTGTCCTGGAAGCAGCGGCCCAGGGGCTTCTGGGTGGGTGGCCGGGGATGCGGGGGCTTGGGGTGCGGCAGCAGGTGCTGGGAGGGGGCCGGGCCCTCGGCGTTGGGCCCTTCGATGCGGTGCACTTGGACCGAGGCCTCGGGCGGGTGGTGGACTCGCACGTTCACCACGGGGGGCGGGGCCTGCACTGGGGGGCGGGGCACGGCAGCTTCAGGGCTTCAGGGTGGCAGGTGTTGGGTGAGGAGCTCCTCCAGGGCTGGCCCCCGCCCGGGTCCTGCCCACCCCCTCCAGTGCCCGCCCACCTCGGCCTCCCCGGGTCTGCCCATTGCCTGGTACCTTCCGCTGAGATCTGTCCTGGCCCGAGGGGCACCAGGAAGGTCGCATGCTGGGCAGGGGGCCCCTCGCCGGGCCCTGGCGGATCGGCGATCACCTGGACCGCGTACATGGCGTGCTTGCTGGCCACAGACTCGCCCTCTGGAGCCAGGGGCGGCAGCGCGCCCGTGGACATGGCGCCGGCCCGGCCAAGCCCAGGGCCTGAGCCGCCAGCGCCTCCGCCAGCTCCTCCAGCCGGCACCTGGCAGAAGCGACCCGTGAAGTCCGGGGGACACAGGCACTGGTTTCGCGAGGAGCACTGGCCGCCGTTCATACAGGGCAGGGGGCACACCACTGGGGAGGAGAGGTGGGTCAGGGCCCAGGCAGACCCCTGTGGCCAGCGTCCAGACCCAGTCTCTCACCCACATCCTGTCTCTTCCTTCCCCTCCTCCCTACTTCAAGCCACCCACTGGTTCTGTCCTCCCTGGGAAGCTGGCCTTAGTAACACATCAAACACACACACACGCTACCCTCTAGGTCCCCCAACATCCTTATACCCTAGGGGCCACTGGCATCTTGCACTTACATCCTAGCTAGGAGACCCTGTGCCCGCCGCGTGACCCTGGGTGACGGACTTCCCCTCCCAGGCCTCAGTGTCCTCCTCTGTAGGGCAGTCCCATCTATTAAATGAAGCGGGACCTGCCCAAACTCTGCACACTGCCTAGTACACAGAGGGCATTTACTAAGCAGTAGCAGCTGGTGATGACGGTGGTGGACTAGCCTTTCCCACCCCTTGGGCCTTTCCTGAACATTCAGTCCATCTGGTGCTTCCTTCCCCTTGCCCCTCAATCCTTCCCTGACCCAGCCCTCTCTGGCTCTCCCTCCTCCTGCTCCACCATCCCAGGGCCTGCACCTCGCCGCTGCCAACTTGAGCAGTGCCTCCCTGGGGCCCCTCTTCAGCAACTCCACCCAGGGGACCCTGTCAGAAATCAGCATTCTGCCTCCCCGCCTCTTCTTGGCCGTGAACCACCACTGGGATCCCTGCCTGCCCAGTCATTCATAACTGAGCTTTGAGGCTCCAGTTCCGGCCTCTGTAATGTCTCATAATCCATTTTCCCTCCTCCCCATGCCCCCTGCCCCTCCCCTGCCTGTTCACATCCCAAGCACCCCCAGAGAAACTTGCCTCAGGCTAAGTTCCGGCACAGCCACAGCCCTGCTCCCAACTAGCTTCCCTGCCTGCTCTCCGTGGCCCAGAAGGAACCTTCTTTCGGCCCATCCCGTCTGCTCTTTCCATATGCATCCTACGCTCCAGGACTCATCTCCTGTTTCCTACAAACGTGCCACGTCTTCTGCTTCCCTGCCTTGACCCATGCCATTTCTGCCCACTCAGAGCCTAGTCCCCATCTGTGCATATTCACATCATATCCTTCCAGCCCCTCCCCCAGGAGGAGAGCCTTTCCTCACATCCCACCCACCCTCTGCCTCCTCTGAGTGTCAGAGGAGGTGCTGGGGGAATGAATGAAGGAGTGAACTCAGGGAGCTGATGGGATATCTGTCTGTCTGTCACAGACTCACATCTGAAATCCAGCCTTGGGGACCTGCGCTCTGCACCAAGCCCAGCCCCTCTCCGGCCCCTCCCCCAGGACTGCCCTCACTTCCCAGGATGGGGAGGTGGGGGTGCTGTGCCCTGGACACCTGGAGGGCCTCGGAGAGATGGCCCACATGCAAGGCCACCGGGGCCTGGCTACGAGCAGCCCAGCCCAGCCCAGCCCATCCTGCCCGGCCTCTGGGGGCCAGACTCTCAGGGCAGAAGGGGTGTGTCCTGGGCTAGGGGAGGCAGGATCCTCTCCTTCCTGCCTCCCAGTGAGTCACCCACAGTGGTGAGGGTGACCTCCCAGTGACACCCGCCCACTGTGGCCTGGGCACCGAGCCTGAGGGATGTGGGCAGCACGGATGGAGACAGCAGCCTGGGCAGGATGGCCAGGGGGCTTGGGAGGCCGGGCCCAGGGACACTCACATGCATAATCATCTCATCACACACACACATGCACAGACTGATTCTGACACCAACACAGGCTTACATAAACACTCCCATAGTCACTGCAGACATGCACCCAAGATAACACAAAGAAACCTGTGCTTGAGCCCCGTGTGCCAGCCCAAAGCCCGAGCATACCCGAGTGTATGCATGTGCAAGCACGCGTGCACACACAGGTCCACACACACACGAGAACCGTGCACCGCATCTGTGGGCTGCCTCAGATCTGTAGTGGCTATGTGAGTATCGGAGTGTGTAAGAGGGGCTGTTTTGCTGGTGCCATCGTGGGCCTGGCCTAATTACCCTGTCCGGGAGGGTAATTACTGCTGGGACACCTCCCCCAGCCTGGCCCACAGGGCCCTGGGGGAGGAGCCTGAACCCCAGGCCTGGCCCTTTGAAGAGCGATGTTGGGAGAGGGGTGGGCTCCAGGTAGAATGGGGGAGTTTTCAGGGGCTGGGGGTTTGAGGGGAGACTCTGAGGCGGAACTGTTCAGAGCTTCTGGGGGAAGCACAGATGGGGCATCAGCAAAAGGGGAGACCGAGGACCCAAGCCAGCCCCTGCCTCCAGGCCTGCTCCCCACTTGTTAGGCCTCAATGCCCCTCCCCTCTAAGACCTCGCCAGTAACTAATTCCCTCACTCCCAGCCTGAGCCTGGCTCCTCCTCCCAGGGAATGCAGGTGTCTACCGCTGGCAGGCCCTACTTGAAACATTTTTTAAAGACTTTTCCTGTTTCTTCCAGAGAGTCTGTTTCTAGGGGGAATACTTAACCCTTCTCTGAGACCTGCGCCAGCTTGCATCCCCGCAAAAGCCCCTGCCTGTCGACCTCGACTCCCTCTCAGAACCCAGCACCTTCCTAGAAGCCTGTGCCATCCAGGGCGCCAGCATGACCCCACACCTTAGGCCTCAACCCCAATCCAAAGCTGTGAAGTTCAGGCTTCCACGCAGCCCTCCCCACTCCGGCCCCAGCACTCCAGCCTCTCAAGCCCCCGGAAGCCCCTGGGGCCGGCGGCCCTCCGGTTCGGCTCTCTGAACCCACGGTCGCCAGGGTCACAAGGCCTCTGTGGCCGTGTCTCCTGCGTGGGCTCCGGGAGCTGGCCTTCCCCGCGTCCCCTGCCCGCGCCCCCGGCCCTCACCCACGCGGAAGCCGGAGCCCGTGAGCGTGTCGGTGCTGTGGCCGTTCTCTCCGATGAGCGTCATGTTGGAGCCCTTCTGACAACTGTCCCGACACTGGCCCTTGAGACAGGTCCGCTTGCAGATCACCGGCGCAAAGACCACCTTGAAGCGCTCGCGGGCCAGCGCCCCGCCCCCGCCAGCGCCCCTCTCGCCCGCCGGCCCCCCCTCGGCCCCGCCGTCCGGGCCCAGCAGCAGCAGCAGCAGCAGCGCCAGCAGCCCCGCCGCCCCCGCCCCGCGCATCTCAGGGGCCAGGCCGCCAGCAGCCCCACGGGGCCCGGGCATCCGGGGCCGCAGGACCCGGGGGGCGCGCCCGGGCGGGGGCGATGGTCCCGACGCCCGGGGGGATAAGCAAGCCGGGAGCCCCGGGAGAGGCTCAGAGAGGGCAGCGAGGGACAGGATGGGAGGAAGCGCGCGGGGAGGGGACTGCAGGCGCGGGCGCGGGCCCAGTGAGAGGCAGAGAGATGGAGGCTGGACCGCGGGGAGCCCAGAAACTTCCACCACCCCGGGAAGGAGCCCAGCCACAAGCCGGGGCCGGGGGCCTGCGGAGGCCCCAACGTGAGGCCGGAGAGAGGAGGCCGGAGCAAGTTGAGGCGGAGAGGAGGAGCGAGGGGAGAGGAAGGCCGGGCGGCCGGCCCGCTCCGCGCCTCCCCCGGCCGGGCTGGGCTCCCGCGGCCGCCGGGAAGCAGGGAGCGCGCGGGGCGGACGCAGGGAGAAGTGAGCAGTTGTTTTCCCTGGCTGGAGCGCGGCGCGGCGGCGGCGAGGGGGGCTGGGACGCTGGCCCCGGGCCAGGGAGACAGTTTTTTTCTGTTTAAAGCGTCGTCGCTGCCGCCTGGGGGAGCGAGGGTGTGCGGGCGGGTGGAGGCTGGGGGGGGGGGGGGCGGTCCCCGCCCCAGATGCCCGCCCCGCCGGAACCCGCCGCCGCCGCGCTGGGCCCGCTCCAGCGATCCCTCACCTGGGACCGCTGGCCGCCCCGCCGGATTCCTCCGGGCGGGGCCGGGAGGCCCGCGCCCACCTCCGCCCCGCAGCATCCAAGTGGGAAACCGAGGCTGGGGGAGGAAGATGGGCCGCGCCCGGGGGTCGCGCGGCTCATGGGAGGCCAGGTGGTGCTGGAACCCAGGGCTCCCAGCCCTGGCCCAGCCTCCCTTGCACATGCGGGGTCTCACCACCCCTCAGTCACTTCTCATGAGTACCGGTCCACCCCTTCACCAGGGCCTCGGTGGGGTCCCAGGAAGAAGTTCATGGGGCCCTGAAGAAGAGTAGATAGAGCAAAGTTTGAAATCTACCTTGCCTGCCAACCCCCAGTAAATGGCTTCCCGGTGCCCACCCTGCCCCCGCCCCTTTGCCTTGTCTGGCTGGGCTGGCTGGGCTGGCTCTGGGCCTCAGACACTCTGGAATCGCCAAGGTCTGAGCTCAGGGCCTGGCCCCCTTCCCAGGCTAACAGCCGGGAGGAGGGGGGTGATGCCTGAGGGCCCCAGGGCAGGGGCTGGCAGGGACTGGGGAAGGGCCCTGAGTTGGGTCAAGGCTGGAGAGGAGCCAGGCCTGCCCACTGGTCTGGAAGGGAGGCCCTCGAGGGCTGCAGTGGCCTGGTGCCCAGGCCATATCACCGGGGGCCTGGCCAGGGGAGACCCCCGGATTCAGTCTCTGACTCACAGAACTCAGCAAGGGGTGAGTGTGACCAGGGTACCTCCGGAGCGGGTCACAGCCAAGACAGGGTGACACCTCTCTCCGAGGGGAACAGGGGTTGCAGTCTGAGGGAAAGGGGGTTCAGGTACATGACGAAGTACAGCTGTGTAAGGGACTCATGGCTTTGACTTTGAGGGTGGGCTTATTTGGGGTGACTGAGGGAGACTTTTTCGTGGACCCCTGCCCAAATTGCTCAGTGGGCTCAGGTCCTGTTCACATAGACAGGTGTTGGAGGCGTAAGATGGGGGCAGTCCCGTGTCCCCAGGAGAGAGAGGAGGGTGTGTAAGTATGGACCACCCCCCCACTCCCTGGAGGGGGTCTCTGGTCACACACTGAGGCCGGAGCGGTACTGATGCTCACCACCTGCCAGGCATAGGGCTAAGCATTTTCCAATCATTTTTCCCTCATACTCATCTGAACCTGGCCCTCCTCCACCACAGCAGGGTGTGACTCACCTTGGAACACATTATAAGCAGACCAGGGTTAGAGTCCTCATCTCGCTGAGCCTCAGTTTTCTCACCTGTAAAATGGAGATCTAGTCATTCAACAAACTAGGAACCTCTTGCGTGCTTTTTTTTATAAAATTAATTAATTAATTAGGCTTCGCTGGGTTCTAGTTGCAGCATGCGAAATTTTAGTTGCAGCGTATGGAGTCTAGTTCCCTGACCAGGGATCAAACTCAGGCCCCACACATGGGGAGCATGGAGTCTTAACCACCGGACCAGGGAAGTCCCCAACATGCACTTGTTAACAGGTAGAACCAATCGCTGCTTTCCTGGAGCTTCTGTCCTGGAGGAGACAGAAACGCAACAGATCAATTCACACCTGACTGAGGCTGTGCCAGAGGTTGGTGCTAAGACAGAGAAGAGGCAGGAGCTGGGAATGAGAGCAGTGGTGAGACCTGAGGTCCAGGAAGCCCTTCTGACAAAGGGACTTTTAAACCAAGAGCTGGAGGAGGAGCAGGAGTTAACGGGTGTGCGGTCTGCCCAGCGTGGGGGGAAGGCTGTAGGAGGCCTGAGGAATTGAGGGGAATCGTGGAGGGGACAGTTGACACTGTCATGCAGGGGTGGGGGGTAGGAAAGAGATTCATTTCTTCCAGGAGCTGAGACAGGGCCAGCGGAGCAACAGGGTGGGGAGGCAGAGAGAGAGCATCCGGAGGCGGAGGCGGGAGGCCACAGTGAGGAGTCTGAGTTTTATTTTCATCACAGTGGAACTGTATCAGAGTAAGAAGGGTGTTCTTGCTATCTTCCCAGGACAGACGATACAACCTGGACGCGGTAGAGATGTGTTTGGGGGTGGAATCCAGAGACTAGGTGAAGTGGAGGGTACCGGAGAGGCAGGTGGTGTGAATGCTTCCCAGGTGTCTGCCTGAGCCCCCTGGGCGGGTGAGGAAGGTGGCAGGGGAGGGGGAGACCCACAAAGGAGTGTGAGTTCTGTTTGCAACTTGCTGAGTTTGAGATAGAGCTTTCCTGGTGGCTCAGATGGTAAAGCATCTGCCTGCAATGTGGGAGATCGGGGTTCGATCCCTGGGTTGGGAGGATCCCCTGGAGAAGGAAAGGCAACCCGCTCCAGTATTCTTGCCTGGAAAATCCTATGGATGGAGGAGCCTGGTAGGCTACAGTCCATGGGCTCGCAAAGAGTTGGATATGACAGAGTGTTTGAGATGCTTGTGTTATCCAAGTAGAGATGTCTCAATCCAGATATGTGCAGCTCAGCCAGGATGCCTGCCCTGGAGACGCGGGCTCGGTGTCCTCAGCACACACGGGCATTTACAGCCCCGGGAAAGGAGGGGCTCTGCTGGGGAGGAGAGGGTCAGGGAGAACCAGGGAGGTCACCACCCAGGTCAGAGGGAGCAGGCAGAGTCTGAAGTGACTCAGAAGGAGCAGCTGGAGGAAGCTGAGGGAAGAAGACCAGGAGTATGATGTCAGAGAGCCCAGAGAAGCAAGTGTTTTTGGAGGAGAGCATGGCCAAGGGTGGCTAATGCTGCTGACAGAAGGATGGAGGTAAGGCAGCCTTTGTTCGGGGACCGCTGAGGGGGCTGAGTGACTGGGAGCCATGAGGGCCAGCACCCAGCCCTGTGCTTGGCACACAGTGAGTGCTCCGTACATTTACTTACTGTCATTACCAGACTCCTTAAGCTCATCAGGGCTTCCCTGATAGCTCAGTTGGTAAAGAATCTGCTTGCAATGCAGGAGACCCTGGTTCGATTCCTGGGTTGGAAAGATCCCGTAGAGAAGGGAAAGGCTACCCACTCCAGTATTCTGGCCTGGAGAATTCCATGGACTGTATAGTCCATGGGGTCACAAAGAGTCAGACACGACTGAGAGACTCTCACTTGCACTTAAGCTCATCAGGGGCCCAGCCGGAAGCAGTGGACACCCTCATGTGGGTGATGAACATTAACTGAAGCCTGGAGCCGCAGAATCTGGAGCTGAAGAGGGGTGGGGGTGGGGAGCATGCCCTCGGGAGCCTCGGCCTTCCATGGACACTGGCTGTACCTGGCCTCCTGCAGCCAGCAGGGAGGGAGCTCTGGAAATCATATTCCTCCTGTCCAGCCCAGCCTCCCAGGGGCCGAACCCCAAAGGAAGCCGAACCCCAGGCAGCGGGGCTGGGGAGGCCACAGAGCAGGCAGTGTTGGCCTTGGGGCGTGAGGCCTGGCGGACACAGATGCAGAGTGGATCTGCAGGGCTCACTGCAACGGTCCAACCAGGGAGTGTCCGTAGCTTGTCCGCCTTTTCTCTCTGCATCTCCTGTGTCACCACACCCAGGCACCCCGCTTCCTAGAACCGACCAGCATGCCTCCTAGATGGAAGTTCTTCTGTAAGTCCAAGGAGACCATGACCTCTGTGCTCAGTCCAGATCACTTTGGCCACCTAACGGATCTCCACACTGCCATTCCTGCCCATTCCTCCTCCATCTGGTGCAGGTCTCACTTTTTAAAACCTGATTCCAGGACTTCCCTGCTGATCCCGTGGTTAAGAATCCACCTGCCCACACTGTAGTATTCTTGCCTGAAAAAAAAAACCCATGGGCAGAGGAGTCTGGTGGGCTTCCTAGCTTATCCAGACTGAAAAAAAAAAAAAGGATCCACCTTCCTGCCAATGCAGGGGACACAGGTTCAATCCGTGCCTGGCAAGAGTCCAGGTGCCACTGAGCAGCTAAGCCGGTGGGCCACAGTTATTGAGCCTGTGCTCTAGAGCCCAGGAGCCACAACTGCTAAAGCCCACGCAGTTAAAGCCCTGCTCACAACAAGAGAAGCCACTGCAGTGGGAAGCCCGCACGCTGCAGTGAAGACACAGCACAGCCAAAAAAACCCCCTGATTTTCAGTGGGCTTCCCTGGCAGTCCACTGGTGAAGACTCTGCACTTCCACTACAGTAGGTCGGGTTTAATCCCTGGTCAGGGAGCTAACATCCTACACAATGCAAGGTGTGACCAAAAACAAAAACAAACTAATTCCAACCATGCTCCTTCTGAGCTTAAAAAACCTCAGCTTCCCTCTGCTCACCTGGCCTGCAAGGTCCTCTTTGCCTCCCTGTGAGCCTAGTCCTTCATGTCTCTAGTTCCTGCCTCCAGGAGGCATTTCTCTAAAACAGCTACCCCCAGCCCTTTGAGTCACATCCCCTGTTTATCTCCTGCTGGTCCTCGTCACAGCCTGAAGCATTCTTCTCTATGGCTTTGATTACTTATTGTCCACCTCACCGCCCTCCCAGGAAGCACAACCTCCAGATCTTAGCACGTGACCTGGCACTCAGAGGGCATTGAAGTGTGTTGACTGATTGAATGGACTGAGATGATGAGGCTGTAAAAGATGAAACAATTAGACTTGATTCATCTGGTGAGTAAGATGTGGGGATTGAATGTAGGCTGGCCTGATCCAAAACCCACACGGTGTTCCTGGGAGGAGGAAGGAGAGGAGTCCCACAGATAGTCTAAAAATAGGAGGGCGGGGCCCTGAGGGCAATAAGGGGCTTTGCTGGAACCGGGCAAGGAAGAGCCCCGGGATGGCAGCCCGAGGAATGGTCTGTTTGTCTCAACATCAGGGGAGGGCACCTTTGTGCAGAGGGCTTCTTGAGGCCCAGAGATGGCAGGGACTTGGCCAAGGTTACGTTACTGGGTCTTCCCAGGTGGCACTAGTGGTAAAGAACCCGCCTGCCAATTCAGGAGACACAAGAGTTGTAGGTTTGAACCCTGGGTTGGGAAGATCCCCTGGAAGAGGGTATGGCAACCCACTCCAGTATTCTTTCCTGGAGAATCCCATGGACAGTGTAGCCTGGTGGGGGTGCAGTCCGTAGAGTCACAGAGTCGGACATGCCAGGACTCAACCCTAGAGTTCCTGATGCTTCCTTAGGGGCATTGGCTGGACAGGGTGGCCCCAGCCTGTGTAATGAAAGTTAGGTTTCAGGAGGCAGCATAACACAGTGGTAGTTTTCTGGAATACCTGCTGTGAGCATTGGGAAAATTCTTCATCTTTTCTATCCCTCCTTCCTCATTTTCAGACAAGGAAGTAAAGCAGCTGACATTTACGAAACCCTTGGTGGATGCTGGCCACATGGTAAGTCCTCAGTATAGGTTACCTCTTTTTTCTTTTCTTTCTATCTTTTTAAAAAGATATTCATTTTTTAAATTTGGCTGCGCTAGGTCTTAGTTGCGGCATGTGGGATCTTTTTTATTTTTGGCATGAAAACTCTTAGTTGCAGCATGTGGGATCTAGTTCCCTGACTAAGAATCCAACCTGGACCCCCTGCATTGGGAGCGTGGAGTTTCAACCAGTGGACCACCAGGGAAGTCCCTATGTTAGCTTTTTTCGTTATTATCTGGGCCTGGGGTCCAAAATAGGCTTGCTGGGAAAATCCCATGGACAGAGGAGCCTGTGGGCTGCAGTCCATGGGGTCGCAAAGAGTTGGACACGACTGAACAGCTGAGCACACATACTGGAGTCCAAAGTGGGCTGCCGGTGGGAGCTGGCTGCCTGGGAGGACGGGGAGAAGACCTCTGAAAGAGGGCTGACTGTGTGTCAGGCTCTGTGATACCTCTCTGAGTTGTGAATGTCTTTGGGAAGCTTCTAGGCTCTAAAGAAAGAAACGGCTGTAGGGGTGGTAGGTTCTAAAGGTGATGGTTGGAAATTTCAGAGGCCTGGAGGGGACAGTTCTGCCCTGAAGCATCTCTCTCCAAGTGATGTGGAGTGGCTGTCCCTGAGTCCCTCTGATGTGTCCCCATGGTGATGAAGAGCATGAGAGATGGGACTGGAAAACGAAACGAACCAGTCTTCATGCTTGATCAGCCAGAGGATCTTCAGCCCCACCCCTTGTTTCCACCTTCCGAATCCAGGAAAAGTCCACTGGTGAGAATCTGACCGTAGACTTGCAAGGCCTGGGTGGAGGCCCAGCCCTGCCCCCTCCCAGCAGGGTGACTGTGGTGAAATCTCTTAACCAGTCTAGGCTTCAGCTTCTCCATCTGCACTCTGGGGATGATGATAAGACACAACTCACAGCGCTGTCCTGAGGCTTAAAGGAGTGGGTAATTCAAGTTCTTAGTGCAGTGCCCAGCCCCAAGATAAGATACACCAAAAGTTCCTCTGAGAGGCTGCTGACACTGACTGCCCTTTGAGCATCCCCTGTGATGATGATACTAAAACAGGGACTAGGAGTTACTTGTCAACAGTGTGTAAGTTGGACTTGCATTTGTGTTTATTTACATGTCAGTTAACAAGCCTGAGAGAAAAGGACTTGTCTTGCCTCATTGGCACAGGTTCAGAAATCTCACATGGATTGTGGAAATAAAGTTTCTGTTGTGTTTGAAAAAAAAATACACCAAAAGTTGAGTATTATTATTTTTTTATTAGGCTATTTCATTCATCTTAACTCAATTAAACTATATATATATTTACATTTTATTTATTTATTATTTCTTTCTTTTTTGCTGCACTGGGTCTTCATTGCTGCACTTGGATTTTTGTTAGTTGAAATGAGCTGGAGCTACTCCTTCTTGTGGTGTGTGGACTTCTCACTGTGGTGGTTTCTCTTGTTATGGAGCACAGGCTCTAGAGCTTGGGCTCAGTAGTTGTGATGCACAAGCTTAGTTGCCCCGTAGCATGTGGGATCTTTCTGGTGTGGGTGTGTGCTAAGTCACTTCAGTAGTGTCTGACTCTGTGCAACCCCTTGAACTGTAGCCTGCCAGGCTCCTCTGTCCATGGGATTCTCCAGGCAAGAATACTGGAGTGGGTTGCCATGCCCTCCTCCAGAGGATCTTCCCAACCCAGGGATCGATCCCACGTCTCTTACTTCTCCTACATTGGCAGGCAGGTTCTTTACCACTAGCGCCACTGGGAAGCCCTGGATCTTCCTGGAACA
This sequence comes from Odocoileus virginianus, assembly GCF_023699985.2. NCBI lineage: Eukaryota > Metazoa > Chordata > Mammalia > Artiodactyla > Cervidae > Odocoileus > Odocoileus virginianus. The sequence goes on from NC_069701.1 coordinate 37,625,351, forward strand.
GGGGTCAAATCCATGTCGCCTGCATTGGCAGATGGATTCTTAATCCCTGGACCACCAGGAAAGTCCGAGTATTATTAGTTTTATTACTGTATCATCTAGCCCTTTCTTGTTTCCCAGAAACGTCAGGCCAACTCACATTGCAGTGAAAAACAATAAGAAAAGTTGACGCCTTTTGGATGCCTATTAGCCTGATGATACAGTAACGCCAGTTACAATGCTCAGAGCCATGGCTACAAAACATAGGCCGCCTGTTGCCACGAGAACCTGACCCACCAAATGCGGCAGTCAAGGAGGGCTTGTAACTGAGCTGTGTGTGGAGGTGCCCTGGTGGGGTGTGCTGTCTTCAGGGTCAGGCCTAACTACTGCAGTGTCCACTGTGCCCCAGGCATGGACAAATGCCGAGCTCGGCCACGAGAGGATAGGGAAGGGTCCCACTGCTTCCCAGACAGCTGGGCTGCCCACCGTGACTGCTCTGATTGGCTTTACCACCAGCGCTCCTGAGACCCATGTGCTTTCTTCATGTCAAGGACTGTGATGGGTCTGAGGTTCTACCCTACCTGCAAACACAAGGGAGCCTGCCACAGGTTTGTGGATGCTGGCAGAAGACAGGAGATTCCTGGGTCAGAGACAAAGGACCTCGTTATTCATGGCATAGTAAATAGCACGATCATCAGAATATTGACATTAGTCCTCTGGTTCCCAAGTCCTGTGGGGTGGCACCAGTGGCATGGGTAGATGCCTGCACACAGTGGATTGTGGTATGGGAGCAGGCCCTAAACTTAAGGACCTATGTCTTTTCTTTTTAGACAATTCTTGTTTGTTTCTGTATTTTTATGTATTTGGTTATATTGGGTCTTAGTTGCGGTATGCAGGATCTTCATTGCATCATGTGGTATCTTCCACTGGGGCACATAGACTCTCTAGTTGTGGCACGTGGGCTCCGGAGTGTGCAGGCTCAGTAGCTGTGTGGCGTGAGCTTAGCTGCTCCATGGCATGTGGGATCTTAGTTCCCTGACCGGGGATCGAGTCTGAGTCCTCAGCACTGCAAGGTGGGTTCTTAACCACTCAACCACCAGGGAAGTCCTCCCAGATCTTTTCTAATGGGTGCCCTTTGCTCTAGAGGGAACGTCTATCTCAGTCTTACGTGGCTGTTCACAACATCCGTAAGAAGAGAGTCCAGGACAAAGGCAGTCAGTGCCTCTCTTGCAAAACGTGCAGAAACTCAAAAGGATCTCTGGAGAATTGTCTACAATAATATCCACCCCCATTTCTACACTGTCTTGGCTTTTGGTGAATTTTCCCACGAGTTCACCACTCTCTTGGCAAATCTGATCGATAGAAGCTAGGACCAAGTCTGTTCCATTTGTCACATACAGCATTTAATTAAAGCTACTATCAATAGGACTGCAAGCAGCAGGATAAAGCCAACTTGCAGTTCTGACCTCAGCCATGTCTCCCAGCTGAACAAACCCAGAAAACAATAGATCTACCTCAGAAAGCCAGGTGGCTCGCTCCTTAGTTCTTTGCATTACCCTTTCCACCTCGGCCCAGGAGGCCTTCAGGACAGTCTCTCTCAGTTCACTGACCAAGGTTGCTATGGATGATAGATTTCTTCCGAACTTCTTCCCTGCAGGCCAGAATCTGTGCATTAATACGTCTTCTGCAGGACTTCGCTGGTGGTCCAGGGGCTAAGACTCCACACTCCCAAGGCAGGGGGCCCAGGTTCAATCCCTGGTCAGGGAACTAGATCCCACGTGCTCCAACTAGGATTCCCGCATGCCCCCGTGAAGACAGAAGATCCTGAATGCTGCAACTAAGACTTGGCACAGCCAAATAAATAAGTATTGAGTGTTAGTTGCTCAGTCATGTCTAACTGTTTGTGATCCCATGGACTGTAGCCTACTAGGCTCCTCTGTCCATAGGATTCTCCAGGCAAGAATTCTGAAGTGGGTTGCCATTTCCTTCTCCAGGGGATCTTAGTGACCCAGGGATTGAGCCCAGGTCTCCTGCATTGCAGGCCAACTCTTTACTACCTGAGCCACCAGGGAAGCCTGAATAAGTATGGGGGGCGGAATATATATATATACACATATATCCTCTGTACCTGGATTAATGCTTTCAGTCATGCGTGAGACAGTCCTTTGTCTCTGACCCCCAGGAGTCTCTGTCTTCTGTCAGCAAGCAAGAACCTGTGGCAGGCTCACATGTTAATTTGCAAGTAGGCTAAAGTCAAGGAGAAATTTCAGATCACTGTTTTCTAGAGAGGGGCACATCAGTCATATAGTCTCAAGGGCACACATGGTACTTCTGGGGAGTAGTTCTGGGGAGAAATACAGTGCCCCCAGTTGGACCTACGTCAGTTAGGGGGTCCCAGGCTGACGGGTTCTCCCCTCAAGTTGGTGGGCCTTAGGACTCCCGGCCCAATTAAAATAACTGAGTCTAGGCTTTTCTTTTGGAAGGCTTGGTTCAGGGCAGTTAGTCCTGTTTGTCTAGGCCACCGGCCAGATGGCATTTATCCACTCGATGGCATGACTGAGTGGTGATGGCTACAGGATTGGGCCTGTGGACTTTATCTGGAGGTGATGGTGCTGACAGGTATTTTATGTGGGAAGTACTTGAGGGCAGGAGGAGAAGAGGGAGACAGAGGATGAGATGGACATGAGTTTGAGCAAACTCCAGGAGATAGTGAAGGACAGGGAAACCTGGCACGCTGCAGTCCATGGCGTGGCAAAGAGTTGGACACGACTTAGCAACTGAACAACAAGAAGAGCTGAGGCTACCTCCTGCTCTTTCCAGTCTCTTGGTAAAGTTAAGCAGAATGGCAGTCAAGTCAAGTTCAGAACTGTCTAGTGGAGCATGGAAGACCTAAGTCAGTTAAATTTAAGCCACTTGAAAGAGTGGAACCAAGATGTTATCCTCAGTGAAGGAGGTTCCAGGTGGTTTAGAGAGACAAGAATGTTAGTGTCTTTCTTTCCCGCATTTCTCCCAAGGTCTGAGCTGTCCCCATCCCCAGGTGCCAAGCCTGCTCTTCTCCCTCCATTGCCACAAAGTCAATGTGCTCTATTCCACTGATTAGAAAGTCACCTTTTTTGCAGTCTCTCCTGGCTATACTTTTCATCTGGAATGATTGGGTGCAAGAAGGACTGGGACATTTTTATAAAATATACAAGGACTCACTATGTCTACCACTCCACATATGGGCCACTGTCAGGGGGACTCAAAGAGAGACAGAAGTGTGTGCACCAAGCCCTCTAGGGAGTCTCATGATCTAGACCCGTGTCAGTCAAACTAGAGAGTCCAGGTGGTTGAACCATAATATAGTGAGAATCCCCTCAGTCCCCTCCTTTCATTTATTTATTTTTAGTGTTTAAAATGTCTTTTTTGGCCACACTGGGTCTCAGTTAAGGCACACGAGGTCTTCATTACAGCACCAGGCTCTTCGTTGTAGTGCACAGGCTTCTCTCTAGTTGCAGTGTGCAGATTCTGTAGTTGCAACGTGTGATCTTAGTTGCATGTGTGATCTTAGTTCCCAGACCAGGCATCGAACCACACTGAAAGGTGGATTCTTCATCACTGGACCACCAGGGAAGTCTCAAGGCCCCTTTCTGACTGGGCTGTAATCCAGTGTTCACCAACCCTGCTGACCTGGAGTTGCTGTTAAAGGAAAGAAAGAATCATTATGTCCAGGAATGGTGAATGGTGAGCCCTTAAATGCCAAATCTGGTCTATACAAACCCCACCCGTCTCATCTTGATCATTATGAAGGACATGGCCTAGAGGAGATGGTCCTTTAGTGACTTAACTGCTGTACTGAGGTATGTGGACCAGGAGGAAGAGCCAGAAATCTCTTTGATCTAATTTCTGAGGAGCTGTTTCAACACTCAACAGTACTCCATGCTTGTGGATGATTAGGGAGAATGGAAGGACCACCAGATACCTAAACTATCAGCCCATTGTTGGTGGCTTTTGAGATGAAGGGTACACCACTGTTAGACTTCAATTGGTCCATAAAGCCAAGAACATTACACGGATTAGTCTCAAGAACCACAACGGTGTGACCTGACTTGACTGATGGATCTGAAACAGTACCACTGTAAAGTGAAAAAGTATGAAACACCATCCGTAGCCCCAATAAGGAGTCAAAGGTCCTGTGCCTTCAGTCTGTCAAGAGTGGGCAAGGACAATGCCACATACACTGTAGCCTCCCTCTTCGCAGGACGGAGATTTTGGCTGGAATCACAAATCTGGCATGAAGTGGCGGCCTCTGCATCAGAGGCACAGAGTCCTATACTTTGTGTCCACTCTGTGATGGGGGACGCGCTGCTGTATCTGGTATGACGATGGGCCCGGGCAGAAGTGGAGACAATTTGGGCATTGTGGGCTCAATCCACAGCTTGGTTCCCGTCAGTCTCATCAGAGAATGGGTCCTCAGCAGGGGTATCTGCATAAGTGATCTAGATGGTTTGATCAGCCATGATTTGTTTCCACAGTTGCCTGAGAACACTGCTGTCCAAAGCCCTCTACAAGCAGCAGGATTGTGACGTTATCTGTTTCACGTCTGGGGACTCCTTGACTCAGCAACCACAGCCACACTGCATTCCAGCTGGAGCTGCAAGGTTTACACCATTTGGCTGACCTGGTCTTGAGTTGGTCACTCTCACTATAGTTTTGGCATTTTTGTTGATCTTCTAAAGCAGTGGTCCCCAACCTTTCTGGCACCAGAAATCAGTTTTGTGGAAGACAATTTTTCCATAGCTGGGGGCAGGTGAGGTGGTTTGGGGATTATTTAAGAGCATTATATTTATTGTGCTAATGATAATCTGTATTTGTAGCTGATCCCCAGTGCTAGCATCACAACTTCAGCTCCACTTCAGATCGTCAGGCACTAGATTCTCATGAGTGAGCAGCCTAGATCCTTCCTATGTGCAGTCCATAGGAGGGTTCGCGCTCCTATGAGAATGTCATACTGCCGGTAATCTGACAGGAGTCGGAGCTCAGGCTGTAATGGGAGTGATGGGGAGCCACTGTAAGTACAGATGAAGCTTCACTGGCTCACCCGCTGCTTACCTTTGGCCATGCAGCCAGGTTTCTAACAGGCCAGGGACTGGTACCAATCCGTGGACAGGGAGTCAGGAACTCCTGTTCTAAAGAACTAAATTGTAGGTGAGTTGATTTTCTCTAATCTTTATTCTAGCTTTCCTTCTGTTTTCTTTGGATTTAGTTTGCTCTACTTTTTCTAGTTTCTTAAGGTAGTAGGTTACATTACTGATTTGAGACTTTTTTTTTCTTTCAAATATAAGAATATACAGGGATTTCCCTGGTGGTCCAGTGGTTAGGACTTGATGCTCTCATTGCTGAAGCCTCGGGTTTAAGGTTCAATCCTGGGTCAGAGAACTAAAATCATATGAGCCCCATAGTGCAGCCAAAAGAAAAAAAGAAGAAAAAAAGTAACACACAACTGTAAATTTACCTTTAAGCACTGCTGTAGCTCCATCTCACAAGTTTTGGTACGCTGTGTTTTCATTAATCTCAAAGTAGTTTCTAACTTTCCGTGTGATTTCTTCTATGACCCATTAGTTATTCAAGAGGGTGTTAATGTCCACATATTTGTGAATTTCCCAAATTACCTTCTGTTATGGATTGCTAATTTCATTTCAGTGTGGTCTGAGAACAGAGTTTGTATGATTTTAACCTTTTTAGTGTATTCAGGGACTTCCCTGGTGGTCCAGTGGGTGAGAGTCTGCCTTGCAGTGCAGAGGATTCAGGTTTGACCCCTGGTCGGGGGACTAAGGTCCCACATGATGAGAGCAACTAAGCCACACGACAGCTGGAGAGTCTGAGGGCCACAACTAAGACCTAAGACAACTGAATAAGCAAATACATTTTTAAAATAAGTGTATTGAGACTTGTTTTATGGTCTAACCTACAGTCTATCCTGGGGAATGTTCCAAGTATACTTAAGAATATGACTTCTGCTGTTGTTGGCAAGAGTGTTCTATAGATGTCTGTCAGGACTTGGGCTTGACAGCTGTGATTTTTCTTTTAAAGGAGACTGCCTTAATAGGGGGTATTTCTGTCCCACTGTCATAATAACATGTTATTTCTGCCTTGTTATAATAGAAGGACTAGGAGAGTTTTCTAGCTGGAGCTGATCACAAGAATTTATCTAGACTTCTTTGTGTCACCTGTAGCAGTACTATAAACTTAATATGAGCCCAAGCAGTAATCACTGCCTCACCTGTAGTTTCCTATGGGAGTTTGTCTGTCTCGAGGAAATTCCCCTAAGAGGGACAAAGCTCCTTTATAGCAGCCAGGACCCACTGTGGGGTGCGGGGTGGGGATGGAGGAACTGAGACCTTTTATTGTCATCTCAGAATGGATTTAAGATTGGCATGATAGACTGTAGAAAGAGCTAAGCTGTAAGATGGCCCAGCTGTTGCCATTCTATCTTACCAAGTATCACTTGCCCTACCCCTCATCTCCCAAGTGAGCCAGCAAAGTTCTAGTGATTCATCTATTTTTTTTGGTCCATAACAGAACTGAATTTCTGTGAGATGTTACCTTTCCACTCCCCAATCCCACCCAGGAGAGAGGAGTTGTCATGAGGAATAAATGAAAGGGAGTAAATGGGAGGATGAATGTAAGGGTCTTAGTTGAGGCCAGGTAGGATAAGCTGTTAAGTGGCTGTTGGTCATTATGATGACACAGAAGGATGCATTGAGGAATCTGGGGGTGAGAAGAAGCTGGGAGCTGAAGATAGTAAGGAACTGGAGGGACTGTGCATATAGGCTAGAGTCCAAGAGCCCCTCTAGTCAGTTTGGCAGAACCAACAGTCAGGTACACTGCTGCCCAAGAGCCTGCTGGTAGTTGGACAGAGCGACTCGGGGCCCAGGGCTCTCCAAGGAAGCAGGAGGCAGCAAGTGTCCAAAAATGGAAGGTCCAGGGAGTCTATGTAGGAGGAAGATGGGGCCACAAGGAGGGCACTCTAGCTGCAGGTAAAGCTGTGAAAGCATGTTCTGCCAGTCAGAGACAGACTGCTGAAGCGACTGTGGGAGTCTAAGTCCTAGTGCCTCCACTTCCCCGGAATACAGCCTTTGAGGCACTGCAGGCTGCACGTCAGGGGGACTGCTGCCTGCTCCACCTGGCTTCTCCAAACCTACTAAGGGAGAGAATGTGTATGGGGTAAAAAAGAGGGAGAAAACAAACAAAAAACCCCACTGGGGCCAATGTTTAGGAAGCCCGAGTGATTTTAACAGCAACCCACTCAAGAAGAGCATAATAGTTATGTGCGTGCTCTATCATGTCCTACTGTTTGTGACCCCACAGGCTGTAGTTTACCAGGCTCTTCTGTCTGTGAGATTTTTCAGGCAAGAATCCTGGAGTGGATTGTCATTTACTCCTTTAAGGGATTTACCCCACTTAGGGATCAATGCCCGGAGAAGGCAATGGCACCCCACTCCAGTACTCTTGCCTGGAAACTCCCATGGACTGAGGAGCCTGGTAAGCTATACAGTCCATGGGGTCGCTAAGAGTCAGACACGACTGAACGACTTCACTTTCACTTTTCACTTTCATGCATTGGAGAAGGAGATGGCAACCCACTCCAGTGTTCTTGCCTGGAGAATCCCAGGGATGGGGGAGCCTGGTGGGCTGCCGTCTATGGGGTCACAGAGTCGGACACTACTGAAGTGACTTAGCAGCAGCAGCAGGCGGCATCGAATCCACTCTCCCCTGTGTTGCCTGAAGATTCTTTACCACTTCACCACCTGGGAACCCCTATGAGGGTCACAGGCATGCATAACAAACCCCTCATCCCCACTCTCCAGCATGCGGCTGGGACCAAAACAGCACATGCCCAGCACAGCGATTGCCACCACCACACCACCCGACCCCTCGCCTCCATCAGCTGGCTTTTTGAGCGTGCCAACTTCGACAAAATAAAAAAAACCTGCTTAGGCGCTGACTGTGCACCAGTCCCAGGCCTTTGGATGAGGATGGAGTGGGTAGTGGGGTGGGTACACTGGAACACCAAACATGAAGAAGGGGAGGGGTCTTG